>NC_086157.1:11059000-11362000 GCF_035149785.1 Candoia aspera
ATTGATAATTGGCAAATAGAGGGAGAAAATGTAGAAGCAGTGAAAGACTTTGTATTTCTAGGTGCGAAGATTACTGCAGATGCTGACTGCGGTCAGGAAATCAGAAGACGCTTAATCCTTGGGAGAAGAGCAATGACAAATCTCGATAAAATAGTGAAGAGCAGAGACCTCACACTGACAACAAAGGTCCGCATAGTTAAAGCAATGGTGTTCCCCGTAGTAACAAATGGCTGTGAGAGCTGGACCATAAGGAAGGCTGAGCGAAGGAAGATAGATGCTTTGGAACTGTGGTGTTGGAGGAAAATTCTGAGAGTGCCTTGGATTGCAAGAAGATCAAACCAGTCCATCCTCCAGGAAATAAAGCCAGACCGCTCACTTGAGGGAACGATATTAAAGGCAAAACTGAAATACTTTGGCCGCGTAATGAGAAGACGGGACACCCTGGAGAAGATGCTGATGCTAGGGAGAGTGGAGGGCAAGAGGAAGAGGGGTCGACCAAGGGCAAGGTGGATGGATGATATTCTAGAGGTGACGGACTCGTCCCTGGGGGAGCTGGGGGTGTTGACGACCGACAGGAAGCTCTGGCGTGGGCTGGTCCATGAAGTCACGAAGAGTCGGAAGCGACTAAATGAATAAACAACAATGTGTAAGAGACTTCTTACTCATAGCAACTGTAGCAATAGTACAACTTTGGAGGCTTAAATCACACACGTGTGTCTGTGTGTGGGCATGTGGCACTAGTAAAACAACAAAAACAAAATGCATTTGCCTAGCGGGGGAATATTTCATCAGATGCTTTGTATCAGCTTGAAGCAACAACAATAAGTTATTTTTATGACTTAAAATGTCCCTTTTGCTTGTATTTAGTCTATTTTGTGAGTGTCTTTAGATTGGTTTATGTTATTCGTATTCAGATGGAACATTTCCATACAATGGTACGTGACACCACATTAACATGGAATATTAGATGATACTTCATTCCTACACACAACACATATACACACACATGCATTTCTTCTCCAACAGATACTTTACCTCATTCTTAAATAATTTTTTCCTGTAAGTGATCCAAACTTTGCCATCTTTGGTGAATGTCAATTTGTTGATATGGTCCCCTCCTCACTGGTGTCAGAAGCAGGAAGAATATGACCCAGATGCGGCAAAGCAAATTTTGGGGCAATTACAACTTTAAAAAAATATTTCTGATGGAAAGAACCAAAAACAAAGTTAGGAAGTGGGAAAATGGTACTTGCATAGATAGCATGGGAGGTGGTCACCCTCTAACCCCCCATGATTTGTATCCTTGTTTTAAAAAGATGTTGTCAGAATCATTCTAGAATTGCTGTTAACAACCTCTAAAACAGGGGTGGATATTGCATGGGCTTCCCCACATTCTCAAACTCCAGCTCCCATGAAACCTATCTTCTATGGGCAAGGTTAAGATGGTAGCACTTCAGTTCTAAGAAAGCTTCTCTCCAAAACTCCATCTTTGTCCTTTCCCTTTACAACTACTGAAATGCTACTGTGGGCCAAATATTCCGGCCAAAGAGAATGATGTAATGTCCATCCAGAAGGCCTTTGTCTTTGGATAGTCCTTAATTCACTACACTTATGACCCATCTGGGATTGGTGCTTGAACCTGCATAGATCTATTTCTATGCCAGAAGAACGAGGGGGGGGGGTGATTGATTGATTGAATGATTGATTACGTGCCAAGTCATTGTTGACTCTTAGCAACCCCATAGATTTTCTCCATGATGATCTGTCCCTAACCTGTTTTTTCAGGGTTTCCAACAGGATACTCATCACCACTGTAACTGCATCTATCTACCTTGCTGCTGATCATCCTCTTCTCTTTCCTTCCACCATTCCCAGCATTAGAGTCTTCTCCAGAATGCTGGGTCTTTGCATAATGTGTCCGAAGTAGGATAATTTGAGTCTGGTCATTTGTGCCTTGAGTGAAAACTCTGGATTGATTTGTTTGATGATCCATTTGTGTGTTTTCTTGGCTGTCCACAGTATTCTCAGGAGTCTTCCCTAACACCAAAGTTAAAAAATGTCAATAATCTTCCTATCTTGCTTCTTCAAAGTCCAAAGTGGGAGAGTGGCCCCTGTAAATTCTTCTGGATCTTGCAGACAGTTTTGATACCATTCTTCATAGTATGCTTCTGCAGTGGGACCAAGACAGTCCATTCCCACCTGGATAGCAGATTCCCAAAGATGCCCCTCTAAATAAATCTATGTTTGGCTCTTGCAGGATTCTCTCTTTGCTAGTGTACATTTAGATAAGTGAGGTGATGCAGACTCAGGGGTGTTGGGGGGGGGGTTAAAATGTTAAGGAGGTGGCTCTGACTGTGTAATTAAGAGTTCTTGGGAGTTGGGTGATATACAAATTTAATAAATAATAGTAATTGAAGCTCCTGCCCCTTTTTATGTACATAACTGTCTTCTGCTCCCCCTGCAGACCCCCTTGTATGGGATTGATGGTTTTGGTTGGTTTTACCTTGGCTCCTATATTTGTTACTTATTGTTTTTTATGATGTTTTTAATCGGTTTTTTTTAATTCTCCGTTAACCACCCAGAGTTACAAGTTTGAGTTGGGCGGCCATATAAATTGAATAAATAAATAAGTAAGTAATGAAGCAAAGTGGGATCACTAATGCAGAAGACACCCAATTCCAATTCTCTTTTTCTTTTGATTCAAGGGAAGAGGCAGAAGAGCTAACTTAGGATCAGAGGAGCTGCATGGAAATGATAAATTGAAAACTAATCCAGAGAAGCAGAGAATGTTTGTAGTGGGCTCCATCTGCCTGGTTATACTGCTCAGCGTTGCACCTTAATATTCTGGAAAGCAACTCACTGAAGAATTCGTCTCACTTTTCAGGGTCTGCTTGCAAACCATGATATGAGAAAGAAGAAAGAAATTCTTTCTTTACAACAGAGTATGCAAGAAGTTTGATGTATGGTTATTATTTTTTCATTTGTAGAATGAACGGAAGTAGGACACTACTTAAGAATTTAAGTTGGATGCATGGGCAGAACATGAACAAGCCTGCCTTTCAAAGGGAATGTACCAATTTTATCCTTTAAACCTCCAAAATAAAGAAAGTGGGTTGAATGTTTTGACCCAGTCCACTTGGCAGGGGGGAGGGGGGCGCTAGCAGAGTATATGTGAGCCCTGGAAAATGTTTTTTGCAGGCCTGATATAGTCAACTGTACTGCACACCTGGCATATGGGAATTCTCTTCCTTGGAAAAAGACATTTGCAACTTATTGCACCTTTAATGGGAACCGATTTACCACATTGGGAAGTGTCTAAGAAGGCATGACGCATGCGGGGAATTCGAACACCTCCCAGGGGATGTCTAAGGTGAGTGTGCATTAGCTTCCTTCCAATGCCACCCCTTCTCTTTTCTTTCAACACTCCCCAGATAACACCATAGGAAAGGAAATTCGACCTGCCATCTGCAGGAGGTTGAGGATTCTCCCTATGGACTTCACCATCAGAGACCAGGAGAGAGGAAGAACATGGAATGGGGACTAATGGCTCCAGACAAACCCTGAAATTGGTGAAACCTGGTTTCGGAATTGTAGGTGATAGATTCACACTTCTTAGCAAAAATGGTGCTGAGATTCTGATGAGGACAGGGTTTTTTAAAAATTTATTTTCTATCCCGCCTTTATTATTTTTATAAATAACTCAAGGCAGGGAACATACCTAGTACTCCCTCCTCCTCCTATTTTCCTGATAACAACAACCCTGTGAGGTGAGTTGGGCTGAGAGAGAGGGACTGGCCGAAGGCCACCCTGCCGGCTTTCTCAGTCTCCTGGTTGCCTTAACCACTAGACCAAACTGGCTGGGGAATTCTGGGAGTTGAAGTCCACACAGCTTAAAGTTGCCAAGGTTGAGAAACACTGCTTTCAAGGCTGGAGAAGGCCTTGAGATGACATGAAGAACTTGCTTGAGGAGGAGAATCCTCAGTCTCCATATTATGTGTTTCAAGCTATGCCACAAGTCACATTTTGCTTGCTAATTTGGACCCAATTTTCTACAGTGGCCTGTAGGATTAAAGAAGAAAACTGCATTGTCCCACCTTGATTGGCACAAAGCAGTGCTCCAAATTTCTTTTAACTCTATGGCTAGGTTGGTTTTGATTTTAGGTTAGAGCTAATGGATACTACCTTGCACATATTAAACTGGAGAGCCAGTTTGGTAGAGAGGTTAAGGTGCTGGGAGAAACTGGGAGCCCGTGGATGCTCGTCCTCCGTTAGACACAAAAACTAGCTGGGCCAATCCCTTGCCTCAGCCCAACCCACCTCACAGGGTGGTTGTTGTAGGGAAAATAGGAGGTGGGAGTATTATGTATACCACCTTGAGGTTATAAATCTAATAATCAATCAATCAATCAATATAATGTGGTGATTGATCCATGATATTGACACTGCCTTAAACAGGCCTAGTTGTAAGTGAGGAGCTTGAATGCAAATGGCCAGATACATAAATGCTCAAATATTGCACACATGAAATAACCATGTTGTGTAGGCAATATTAGGCTGTAATTCCAATAGACTTAGAAGAGGAGAGAATATTAGGCTGAATTTGTTTCTGTGCAAAAAAGCTTGGTGCTGAATAATCGCAAATACTACATTACCACACAGTGATCCTGTAATTCCATCCGAGCAAGACAGGAACAATGCGCAGGTTATACTGCAATTTGTATTAAATGCCTTGGATTTTGGCCTTGAAGAGTCTAGAGACTGCACTGCTTTGGAGAGACACAAAATGAACAACGCGGTCTTCGGGTGAGCAGTCAACGTGACGAACGGGCCGTTCTCTAGGGATGAAAAAGAGCCTGAATCCGTTCCTGAAAAGAAACACGTGCTCTCCATTCCTGAAGAACGCGGGAGAAAGCAGCGACTGTCTCACTTCCACCCGTCCAAGATGTGTCACAAAAGAGGAGGAGGAGGAGGAGAGGAGGAGGAGACAACTCTAACTGCGCTACTAACTTTGGAGAACCAGCGGGGGCATCGGCAAGTTACGGTCGAGCTGCTGGCGTCCACCAATTCCTCCCCACTGCAAATGAAAACGGACCCCGCGAGGAACCGGTTCTTGCTTTCTGCCGAGCCTCCCCTTCTTATTGCAATCTACCTGTGACTGAGCCCCGGGGCAAGAAACCTCAGGTGCTCTCCTTCGTTCTCTCCTCGCCTCTCTCTGCCCGGGCTGCGTTTCGAAGGGCTCGCCTTTTGAGAGAGGGTCAGAGGGGGGTCTCTCTGTCGAAAGGGGCGGGGGGATGCTGTGGCGCCTCCGGAACTTCTGCTCCGGGTCGCAACAGACGGTCCTGCTGCAACTGGAAGCGAAGCGGCGTGAAATCGGGTGCGTGGCGGGGGGCGCGACGGGACGGCCGCAGGGGGCGGAAAGTCTACAGCGCCGAAAGTCAGCCCGGCTGATTGCGGGGGTGGGGGCGGGGAGAGATCCCCCCCAACTCGCGCGACCCCACCGTGCAGGGTTAGGGTGTTCGGAGAAGGGAGCTCCGGCAGCGCCACGGGATCGCCTTGGCTGTTCGCCGCGGCTCTCCGTCCCGGCGTTCGCAGCCCGCGGCGGTCCCCCGAGCCTGGTCCCGGGGCGGGGGAACTGGCTCCGGCCGTGGCAGCGCCCAGGCTGAAGGCGCCGACGAGGCCGGGGCGGCTGGCGCCCTCCTCCCCCCGGGTCCCTGCGACGGGCAGCCGCTCCCGATGCCGCGCGGCCGCCCAGTCTGCGGGCGGCGAAGCAAAGGGTTAAGGCCGGGAAGCGAGCCGGGCGGAGGGAGGGCGGGAGCCGATTGGTGGGAAGTTGAGCCGGGGCGGGGCCGGGCGGCGCTCGCCGAGTTCCGAGCGCCCCAGGATCCCCGAGCGGGGCGGGGGGGTCAGTCGTCCTCGCCTCCGCTCGGAGCTCCGGCCGCCGCCGCCGCCGCCTCCCCTCCCCTCCGCGCCCGCCAGGCCCGCCTCGTCGCCTCGCCTCGGGCTCCGGCGGACGGCATCCCGCCCCCTCGCGCTCCCCGGCATCCCGCCGCGGCTCCGGCGCTGGAGCGATCCCCGCCGCTTGGTGTCAGGCGCTCGCCGGCGACGCTCCGGCAGGCGGCTCTGCCGCAGCACTCCGGGAGCCAGCCGTCGGGGCTGGGGGCGCCGCCGCCGCCGCCGCCGCCCGGCTCCTTTGTGGTGGCGAGCGATGGTGGCGCGGGGCGCGGCGCTCGGCCCCGGGGCGCGCCGAGCCCGGCGGTGAGAGGCGAGCGTGCTGGAGGCGCGGCAGGTCCCAGTCGCGACGCCCGCGGCGGGGACTTGGCGGGCGGCCCCAGGGCAGAGCCCGCGGGGCGCGGGGCGCTTGTCAGCGGTCCCGCGCCGAGCGGCCGAGCCACGCCGGTTGCGGTGAGAGCGCCCGGCACATGGGGCGCCCCGGACGCGGCGGCGGCGGCGGCGGCCCGGCCCCGGGGACGCGTCCGGCGCGGGAGGCAGCTTGAGCCGGGCCGGCGCGGGACTCCAAGGAGGCGGCAGGTAGGCAGCGCGGCGCTCCCTCTGCCCCACCGAGCCGCCGGCGACTTGTCCGCGCGATCCTGCCGCCGGAACGGGCGGCTCCCACGTGGCTGCTGCCGTGGCGGCGCCCGTTTGCCCGGTGATGGGCAGCTCTACCAGGTGCCTGCCTCCTTCCTTCCTTCCTTCCGCCCCGCATCCCGTTCGGGGACGCTCCTCCACGGGACTGCAAGACGGGCGATCTCTGGGCCGGCCGGCCGCCGCTTAGGCTCGGCGGCTGCCGCGGCCGGCGTGCCGGCCAGCCGCGGGGAAGAGCGCCGGGCGGCCTTTGCTCGGGCGGGCGCGGAGTCGGGTGCTTCGGCTCCCGCCAGGGAAGAGCGGCGCGCCGAAGTTTGGGAGCGGAGGCGCTAGAGGCGGGCGCGGAGCCGGATCCTGGTCGCTGCGCTCTTGCGCTCCGCGGGCGCCCTGCGCCGAGCTGGCGCGGCTGAGCGGTGACAGGGCGGGCGGACAGGCGGGCGCCTTCGATCCGGCTGCCGCTCAGGTGGCGCGGAGAGCAAAGGCTTTCCAAACAAAGGGTCCCCCTCGCTCTCTCCCCACCTGCCCCCCCCCCCCCGGGAACCTTGTCTTTTGGGATAGCTCCGCTCGGGCCGCCATCGGTTCGCGTGGATCGGGGCGAAGCGGCACCCAGGGCTTCGCCTCCGTCCGTTTCTCGAGCTCGTCCTCCCTCTCTCCGCCCGTCCCACGCCCCGCCGCCCGCCCCCCATCCCAGAAGCGATGGCTCAAATTTGTAAGCTAATGGCGTGGTGTAATTACTATTTGCTTTGCCTGGTGGTTGACATGGACTGTTGTGTATCCCGAGGGCAGAGAACATTTAAACCGGAGAGTTTACAAGAGAGAGGAATTCAGACGGCGTTTAAAGAGTGCGGTGAAGAGATTTACAGGTTGGCGCAGTCTATCTGGTGAATGCTCTGCACCTGTGTGTTGCCAATCTGTGCCGGGGAAGCGCTTTAGCTAATAGAAGTTTCCAAAGAAGAAAATCCATGTAGGGCCTGATCCATTCTTAGTCCCCCCTCCCCCATGCGTTTCTGTATTTTAGTTCAGCACCAGGTGAAAACCTGTTACTGTTTCACCTAGAAGTGGTTCAAAGTGTCGGTTAAGACTTGCACAGAGTGGAAAAGGTTTTTAACAAATAACTTCCTTGATCGGCTGGGTTAAAAGTTGAGCTGCAGACTTTTTTTTCTGTTCTGTTCTTGGCTGATAAGGCTTGATCAGGATTTGGTGTGTTGTGTTCACTGGGCCCTTTACCCTTTCTCTCATTTTCAGGTTTTAGAGAGTAAACTGGGGACTGCGAGCCCTCTGATGTTCAGAATGGAAATCCCAGTTGTGCTCCTTATTCTGGGGATCCTTGCATTTGCTGATTCAGCAAGAGGTAAGGAGACAGAGATGAGGCTGTCTGGGAGCGGATAAATTTGTTTATTTTTTATTCCGGTTGACTTCTTTCCAGGAACTGTAATAGTGGTGCTTGAGGCATGCAATTTCCTTCCTTCCTTCCTCCCTTCCTTCCCTCCCTCCCTCCCTCCTTCCTTCCTTCCTTCCCCCCCCCCCCCCAATTGAAGTGTTGCATCTCCAACACCTATTCTGTGCTCATCTGGTACTTTTATCCTGCCCATGCAGGTGTGCTCTGGGGCTTTCCATAGCTGTTGAATTTTAGGTGTGAAAATACCCAGTTGGCTTCCAGTTTTCAGTCTGGAGGAAAAAGAAAACAATTGCATTCCTGGGTGGATCAGGGGAGCCTCTCCCCTCCTCTAATCTCTTCCAGCGCAGCTCTGCTCTGCGTATTCCCAATTGCACTAACTAAACAAATGAATCCATTAACTTCCCGTAAATGACAGACAAATGACAGTTCTCAACAGCTAGCACATACTTTAGCCCAGTGGCTCCAACATACGATCAGATTCCCCTAAACAGGTTGGCCTTTATCAGGGAGAAGGCAGAGAAACAGCAAGGTGGGGGTGGCAGGGTGGGGGGCAAATGTGGGATTCTTTATCAAGAATAAACTAACCAAGGATTAAAGAACCACACAAGCCTGGGAGGTGTTACCGTCCCTTTCTTATCAGAAAACCGGAGCAGCCCCTTTTAGAGTTTGAATGAAGCTGGCATGAAGAATGTTTTCCTAATAAGAAACCCTTCTTCTCCTTTGACGTACAAACAGGCCCTGTTTACCCAACTGTCTAGTTAAAGTTATTTTGAAGTATGTACTTTCCACTGACGCTTGACCATTCTTCAGGCAACACAGAATATTTTCATTGGTCTGGGGATGCTAATGTTGTTCAGGTTCTGGAGCCCACTTGTGGATTAGAGAGAAGAGGGAAGGACGTAACTGAATGAGTTTTCCATAGAACAGGCCCAGATTCATTCCTAGGAATCAGAGAAGCTCCTGTTGGTCGTATACTGGCAATCTATAGAGACAACACTCAACTAGAGGGACCATATCTGACTTGCTTGAAGACTGTTTCAGAAGCAGTCTTTACCATTTAAATCTGATATTAGCCTGGGACGTTGTCACACATATCTCGGTAGGTCAATCCAAGATGAAGAGACTCCAAAATTTGCAAAAACAATGGGTGTGTGCTTATTGTCTGGTTCCCCCATTGTGCTTACCCCCTAGCAAATCTTTGATTGAAGCAGTAGTAGAGTAAGCTGCCCCTGTTTACACACTGGATGAAGAGGAAAGACCTAAAACACCCCAAAGCCTGAAGGGAGTCCTATTCTCAACATGATGGGGCAGTAGCTGAATTTATTAAATGCTGCTATAAATTATTAACTTTATAAATTAATGCATCATTTGGAGCTCAGTGAAGAATCTAGAAAGACTTAGAGACAAGAAGGGTATTCAGTAAAGTCTGGGGAGAAAACTAGTTTTAATTGCTACATTTTTACTGCCTTTGTCTTGGGTTCTTTATTGCATGTCTGAAATGTGGCACTCAGATTAAAAAGGCCACGGTTATTATTTTGGATTTCATAATGTCTGCAGAGGAAATCAACATTAGAGAGAAGTTTGGATTGCTCAAGATAGACAAAAGAGACATAGAATAAGTTCCTTCATAATTAGGGCTGCATAAAAGAATTCGGAATGTTCTTCAGAGGAATCAAGAGAATCTAACATGGTTCTGAAAAGTAGAGACAGTAAGTGACACTCCGGGCCTTTCCATTTAAACCCAGAGATTTTGCCAACGTCTGAAAGGGCAACCAGATGAGTGTGAGAACCATGTAGTGTGTTATAATATATCATTTGAGTTGAATTCAACCAATGCACTTTTAAGTGTTAGTTTCTAAAATGTAGCTGTAGATTGTTATTCTGTCCTTCTCCATATGGTAATTTAACTAGAAAGGTTGTCCATCTTATTAGCCCAAGCAATAATTTGGGTTGAAACTAGACAAAGTAGAGCAGGAAACTGAACTGACATCTCATTGGTCTTTGACCTCCCTTGCATTTTCACATGGTTCCTACCAAACTTTAATCAAGTTGTAGTTTCCTCTACTGTAAAATGTGAGGAAAAGAAGGAGTATACAGGTAGTCCTCACTTAATGACCACAATTGGGACAGGAATTTCAGTTGCTAAGTGAAGTGGTCATTAAGCGAATTTGACATGATTTTACAACCTGTTTTGCAGCAGTCGTTAAGTGAATCACCATGGGCCTTAAGCGAACCATGTGGTTGTTAAGTGAATCATATGGTTAGGGCTGCCTCGCTTGCAGACTGGATGGGTTAAAAACAGTAAACAAGAAATAACCAAAACAAAAACATAATACAACTAATAATAATAATACAATAATTCTTATAAGTGGTACAGAATGGGTTGCCCTTACAAGGAATCTTTCTTGTGAGGGCCCATACTGCTGAGAATCCTGGAAGTTGAAATCCATACCTCTGGATGCCATATTGGGGGAAGACTGCTGAGGAGTAACCCTAATTCTAATCATTGGGCATCTCCTAGGCTGAAGTTGAGCCCATGTCTGGTAGAAATGATCAAAACCCAAATTGTTTTATTGCCTGAGGTGGAAATTCCAAATTATATGCACGTCCAATTAATTAATACAGGAAGTCCTTGCTTATCATCCATTCGTTCAGTGAGTGTTACAACGGTGCTGAATGAAGGGACTTATGACCGGTCCTTGAAGTTCTGGCCACTGCAGTGTCTCTGCGGTCACGTGAACAAAATTTGGGCCTTCTTTCACCTCAGCGGTGGCAGGCAGGGATGGGCAGTGGAGGCAGCTGGTGGCAGTGGGTAGGCGGGTGGCCAAAAGGGCAGAGATGGGGGGGAGATAGGCAGGTGAGGGGCGCTGAAGTGGAGGACGTCCCTTACCTTACCAAGGCTTGGGGCTGAGAGGGACCAAGCTGGGAGTGGCTTGGTTCGAGGTGGGTCCTTGCCTAACAACCAGTGGGATTCAGTTAAGGGCAACGGGGACTGCCAGGATTGCCGATGCTAAGTGATGCGGTCACATGACATCACGCTTCACAACCGTGTTGCTTAGTGATGGAAATTCTGGTCCCAATTACTGTCATTAACCAAGGACTACATACAGAGCACGTACTCTTACCAAGACCGTCTCTTCTGCAGGGCTCCTGAGGTTGCACGGGAAAGATGCTCTCTGAGGGTTGAGATGGGAGCCAGCAGTTCATCATGCAGGCTGCCAAGTTCACCTGGGCAGCTGCTTTGCTCAGATCCTGGAGCAAGGCATCGCGGCCTCATCAATATGTGCAGAATCACCAGTGGGTTAAAGCCATCACGCCATTCTTCGAGCTCTAGCTGATAACTTTCCTCTCTCCTCTTGTAGGGATGGGATTATGGGTAGGTAGCCAAGCTGTCAGGCTTCCCACACCAAGGCTCAAGAGTAATTTCCAAATCTCTTGACTTAGGACTTGACACTAGACCCTGCTTTGCTAGATAAGAATCCCCACTGCAGATAAGCACAAACCCACAGAGAGCAGTTGACTTCCCCCTACTAGTGAGAGTTTGCAAATGCTTTTAGGCCTTTTGTAGCTTAAACTTGGTTGTTTTGAACTCCCAGCCTTCCTACAAATTAGAAGAATCTTGGCAGGGTGCTTGGTGTTCTGGAAGCTGAGTGGGTGTTACATGTTTATATAGGCCTGAGAACTTCTGGTTCCCATCTCCACCTTCAAGCGCACCACCCTTCAGATTGGATTACTAGTTTTGCATTTTGCTTCCATCTCAGGCAGATACTCCTCCTTGTCACTAGAGGGTGGACAGAGTTTTTGGTGGCTCTAAGTTGACCATCCCATCCCATCCCGTCATTGCTTATTATCTTTAATGGAGATATCAGCCCTCCAGTTCCATAACTGGTCATTTGTTTTGGTCAGAACCACCTAAGTTTAAATTTCAGCCTTTAAAGTATGACTTTATGTTCAACCTAGTGAAATATTGTTTAGGTTATTGTCTGATTTCTGTGGGATTTTATTTATTTATTCGTGTCAGAAGCATCACAGTTAAAATAAGGCATACTGTAAAACATAGAATTTAAAATATAACAGTTAAAATATATAAAACGTTAAACAGATCTTGCCCCAAAACTGGCAACATTAATTGCGATCTGTCGCACTGTCGTGAGATCCTCAGATGTGCATTGATCAGGGCAGAGAGGAGAGGTGTACATATGTGGTGTTGTCTGCATGTCTCCAGATTCACAAAGGGCAGAGGCCACCGGATAGCCCCGTTTGTTCAGAGTATCTCTGGATCTTGTTACGCCTGTGTATAGTCTGTTCAGTGATTTCCATACTTCCCAACTTTTGCCAAACCCAGGTGCCAACTCCTCTGCTGGTTCCATCCAGTGCTGGTCCTTTGTAGCTTTCCATAGGTCCACTCTGCTTTTAAATTCATCGAACTCTTCCATCGACCTAAGGACATTATTCTATGAATATTCTATTCATAAGAATATTCTATGGGATATGATGGCAGGTCAGAAAAAAGGACCCACGTTTCAGTTCTGTGACATTTACCACACCACTGTAGTAGCTTCTGAAGTGGGTTTAACAATAAGAGCTGAATGGAAAATCTTTTATATGGCCTTTAAGCTACAGCATCAGCATGGTATAGTCTTTCTTGAACATTTACTAAAACCACTATAACCTCTAAGCCAATTCCAAATATGCTTTAGAAGTACAGAAACTAAATATTTATTGCAATATATGGAGATTAAAAAAATCAGTATCTAGTGAGTATGTTGCTATGCTTTAATGGAAATGGCTGTATTTTCTAGCTTTTTCTTCTTCTTCTTAACATTTTTCCCACGCTATGGCAGGGTCCGCTTGTCGGCATATCCGTCTCCATTTGGCTTGGTCCAAGGCATCTTCAGGGGTGGCGTTCACACATTCCATGTCCTCCTTAATGAACTTAATTTTCTAGCTTTTTCTATAGCCCAGAATTTGGCTGTTCTTCTGAAGATTTTGCACCTCTGGTTATTTAATAGGAAGCACGCAATTGCCTTTTGGGACTGGTCTGGATAATTTATGATTAGAGGAGATACTAGCTCCATCCTCGGAGTATGATGGCATTTCAGTAATACTATGATGTTGACAGAGAGATTTTATAACTTCCCCTACCAAGCATATGTTCAGGCACTGAAAAAGATACCTTTTGAGTATCTACTCTCTTTTAAACCTGTTAAAGCAGGACTAGTCCCATAAAATCCTTACCTTGCATAAGAGAACCACAGTACCTAGTAGGGGAAGTTCATAGCATGTCGCCCACTTAGGTTAGACATCCTGTTTAGTCATGTTTCTTCAGCGTCTGTAATCCAGCCTAATGTTTTTCACACATGGTCTCTTGGGGCTGAGCAGCCTAGAGGTTGCTCTGGGTCTGTCAGATTGACATCATTTCACCTTGGGGGCCGTATATGGTCAGAGTAGGGTGCACCTGGCTGGGCCAAGTGATCTGTATAAGGTATCATACAGGGTGTTTAGAAGTTTTGGGAAAGACGTATCAGTTTCCCTGTTGATCTGTTCCTGAAACCAGTGGTTTTGGGTGCTATTTTCATTGTGGTGAGAAGTTACTGATAGTTGCCACATGGTTTTGAAAACACCCTAAAAACACTATTGGTTGGAAACAAAATACTGATTATTTAGTTTGCTCAATTAGGCTGTTTAATTTCTATTATATTGCTGTTAATACAATTGAGTTTTTTCAGATAACAGAGACTTAGAAAGGATTTGCGTAATGACTGTTAGGTACTCAGTCATTCTGGACTATGAGGGCCACTTGTACAGTATTTTGATTTTGGCTTTACTGATATCAAATTAAAAATTATATGTCAGACTAAATTGTTGGAGTTGATTCGCTGTCATTGATTTTCCCTTAGGCTTGTTTATCTTTTCTGACTTTCACTTACTTACTAGACAGAAATCTGTATTGCCCGTGACCTGTCTTAGTGAGGACAGCAGATAACAGATTGAAGAAAATCTTTCATCGCTTGCAATTAATAACACATCTAACAGGCATTTAATTTCATTTGCTGACCAAAATGAATCTCCAGAAATGTCTCAGTGCCTTTTACAAATCAGGAATCAGAGTCGGGAACGGGGTTGAGCTGTCTGTGCTTGGACAAGATTCATAATATTTAATTTAAATTACTGGACCAAAATCTGTGGATGCTGACAATTTCAGTGAACAGATGTGCACATCAGCATTGGTATTGGATGTCAAACAACAACATGGGTGACCCACTGCATTTGGGCATGTTGAAATTTTTTTTAGGGATAGTTAACCTTTATTGAATTTTGGCCAGGTGCTGGAACACACCTGTGTGTGTAAGGCAGATCCTACAGCATACTTACCAACTGAGAAGGAGGTCCAGCTAAATTTATTGAGGTTTACTCCCATCTAAGCAAGTACTGCGGGCTCAGTCAGTGTATCAAAATTACAGCAGAACGAAATAAGTAAAGCTGATGAACTATCTGTTTTGAAGTTTCTGTGTACTCTTTGCAAACTGCTAGAAAGACCCGCAGAATTTTTCCTTGGATTCATCCTGAGAAAAGGATATTCCAAAGTCCTTGTTTTATTTACACAGTTTGAGAGTATCAACATAGCTCTATTTTTTCCATAGATGTGTAATACCCCAGCTGAAACTGCAGTGCCTTGTAAAATCATTTTGTTTTTCAGAGAAACTACTTTTAAATTAATCCCAGTGTTGAAGCACTTTAGAAGAAACTTGCTTTCCCCCTGCTTTTACTAAAAACAAAGGTTTTATTTCATGCCAAAATGTTTCCCTTCTGTTTCATGCTGCATTAAGAAGTGTTCACTGAAATACATTTGGCCTCATCTGGAGTATTTTTAATACTTAGTTCCATTCCTAGCATTAAAATCCTTTTTAACCAGGTTTTATTTCATGCCTTTGGATTTGCCTGCAACTATTCTGGAGGCTTTGAAAAAACATGTGCTTTAAAAACTAAACAGTACCATGGATTGTCCAGATGAAATAAAAATTTATTGGAGGGACTTTAAACACTAAATAATCGTTGATTACTTTTGTAAACAAAGGATTTTTGGTTAAAGAATGGGGTAAACTTCTTTTTAAGAGAGAGAGAGAGAGAGAGGGAGGGAGTGTGTGTGTGTGTGTATATAGATATATATATATTGTTGCAGAAGGGAGTAGGTTCTGTCACAAATAGACATACCACACAGCTTAATGTTAAATGTGTATATTTGTATGTCCATGGATGAGTCTACTTTCAGTGGCCCAAATTTTCGTTGTACTTTTTGAGAGGGTATCCTAATTGTCAATTACTTGACAAGAACCTAGTACCATACAAATCTCAGGTTCTGTGTACAAAACAAAATGCAGGTTAGTAGGACTTTGGGTCATAGTTGATTTCTTTCTGAGTAGCTATAGCATTACATGATAAAAGATTTTAGTGTAACAGCTTGGAACTGAAAGACTATCAGGTCTGAGATGGGGGTGTCTAAAGATCTTCTTAAGATGGTTGCTGATAATCATTCTGTGAGCATCCTTTTAAGTTGATATGAAATGTGATCAAAAGCTTTCTAATTTTAGCTGATACTTAGTGTATTCAGGGAAGGATTCTAATATAATAACAACAACAGCGATGATGATGATGATGATAATGTAATAATGGATTTGTCATTTAAAATTTGCCCAAATAATGCCAGTCAGTTCTGAGTTGGTGTCCCCCAACAGTTCTCCCATCACATCTGGGGAGCATCAGCAGGCTTATTCATTTTTCTCAGCTTATTACTACAGATTTTGATTTGGAAATTGTCTAGAGAGAAGAATCTATATTTGTATTTAAACAAAAAGCTACATTCTCTTGTTTATTGTTTAGCTTTCCCAGAGTGTATCAATGGAGTATTGCCAACAACATTGTTACTGTGTTGTAGCAGTGTTGTCTGCAGCCTTAACTGAGCCAACAGGTGAAAGATTGGGATTGCTCTGGGAAAAGGAGGGCCACTTTTGATGTCATACCAGTCATGCATTAACTCTGTCAGAGGAGGATGAGCAGGCAAACTGTTGTAAGCCTTTAGAGAAGTGACCCCCTTCTTGTGTTGGAGGCCAGAATTTGAAATGATCTTCTGAGAATGACCTAATGGCCAGTGACCATGCTTTTGACTGCAGATCAAAATTTCCTTTTTCATCCAGGTATTCTACATGGAACAGGTGCAAAAAAAGAACAATGAGTGTTCCAGAGGTGAAGATGTGAGTGAGGGATCTTGAAAATTAAATCTTGAGAAAGATGAGATTGAATCTTGAGGAAGGACACAAGAGTACTCTTCAAATACCCGAAAGGATTCACGTTGAAGAGGACCAAGATCTGTCCTCTATCATCTCAGAGTGAAGGATACTGAATATTGGTCTTAAATTGCAAGAAAGCAGATTCCAATTGAATGCTTAGAAAAATGTGTTACAGGTAGTCCTTGACTTACGACCATTCGTTTAACGATGGTCCAAAGTTATGGCAGCCTTGGAATAGGTGCTTTACGGCCTGTAAAGCACTTCCAAGAGTGACAAAATGTCACACACACCCCCGCGGTCACATGATCACATTTCAGGTTTTTGGCAACCGGCTTGCATTTATGACCGGTTGCAGCATCTTGCAGTCACATGATCATGGTTTGTGACTTTTTTGCTGTTTTCTGGCAAAAAATCCATTGGGGAAGCTGGGTTCGCTTAATGACTGGTGTAAAAATGGTCGTAAAATGGGTCTGGCCACGTGGTGACTCGACTTACAACTGCAGTGACTTACAATGGAAATTCTGGTCCCAATTCTGGTCGTAAGTCGAGGACTACCTGTAATTGTCTGAGGAACCTGACCGTGGAGACAGTGCTCAAATGGTTGATTGATTGGTTATGTGCCATCCGGTCATTTTCGAGGCCTAGTGACCCCATAGATGGATTTTCTCCATGATAACCTATCCCTAACTGGTTCTTTCAGTTCAGGTGGTAGCCTTCCCTTAACTGGGCATGTTCAAACAGAGACTGTTCAGGGGTGCTTCAATTTCAGCTTGCTTGGATTTGATGACTGTGATTCTCTATTAATTTTTAATAAAAGGATTATTCATTGGTTGAATTGTAAAAACACTAATTATTTTAATTATATTAATATTTTAATTTAATTTATTAATTAAAATTTAATTAATAAATTAAAATAAAAATAATTAAAATACTAGTATCACTTAAATACATGCTTAAAATCAGGTATTTTCGGACTCTTCATCAGAGAAGTGGGATCACGGGTGATGGGCACAACAATTTAATTTGGCCAACATGTCCCTCAACACATGTACTCAACTTTTTTTCACAGGGCTTTTATGAAAGTGAGGCCCCGCCAGCAATTCTCCAAGCTCCACCTCTTTTTACTTGCCTGTCACGTGTACCAAAAATAAGAGCATCCTTAGCTTCCATATTCAACAGACGTTCACATCGCTCAAGCTTTGCTTGCAATGAAGTCTTACCGATCTTATAGCTGCTTTAGCTAGAGCACAGCAACCAACGTGGTTTTGTCTTTCATAATGTGCTCAAGATAGAATTGAAGTTACATTGGCTGTCCTGATCTCATCTGCATTTCCAGACATCAGTTTGTCACATTTACTCTTTAAATGCTAGATCTGCACTTAAAAAAAGAGAGAGAGAGACACCATGTGTGAATAGGCCTTAGACTTGGCATTTAACTGCATGGGGACATAGAGATACAGTATGAATAGAGAAAACATTTGTGTGCCCCGAAAGCTGTGATTTCATTTGGAGCCCTGGAACAGAATTCTATGAATCATTGCTTTATTCAGAAGTGAGGGCTGTGAATATATGTTACTGTGCAGGTCTAAAGTTTGCCGGTGTTTGCGCAAACAGTCTTCTCCAAATCCAGGTCCCTCCCCTCCTGGTTCATAAGTCAGATAAACATCGGCTGTCTTACATTTGGTTTGTTGCCCTGATTACACAGTCTCCTCATTGTAATTTTGTAAACATGGCATCCAGGAGTGCTTTGACTAATCTAACGGTTTCATTTCATCAAAATCCATCCAATTTTCAGGAAGAAATCCAGCCAATAACTCCAGGCTACTTCTTACATTAAGTGCTCAAACTTAATTTTGAGCGTCAGGAAAGGAAGAAAAATGTAAATTGGGAACAGAGACCTCTTGGAAAAAACTTGGATTTGTCTTCATTTCTGCCCTTTTTTTAGTCCCCAATCTTTCTCTTTCTCTCTCGCTTCCTTTCCTAATTGCTGAAGACAAGGTTCATTCTTGGTTGGAAAGAAAACAATTTTTCTCCGTGCCTGGTAAATTTATTTTATGAAAGATTTACACAGTCTTAGGCATTTGGTCATATGGCTGTGGAGGGAATGATGGAAGACGTGCTATAAAACAATCAGGTTTTCATTCTTTTTAGTTTGCATTTTTGGAACTCTCAATATTTGAATATGAGAGGTCAGATCACTAATAGTTCCAGATACAATTTGGGAAACCTTATTTTGTTTAAACCATGGCAGGATCGCACCACTATTAACCTTTTGGCCAGGTTTGCGGATCTTTTGGGCAATTAATATAAAAGGTTAGCTTTGGAAAGCTTAGCAAATTTGTACTTCGTGTTCCATCATTTATTGATTCATGCAAGACTCATTTTGGATTTTTTAAAAAATAGCTGAGTAAACCTTGACTTATGATGGTCCCATTGAAAGTATCCCATTGCAATCACGCAATTCTCCTTCCCAGCACAACTGAAATAGAAGAAAAATGTTGGGTAGGTGTCAAAAGTATTTAAATAGGTTATATATGAATTAAATTCTTGAAAATTTGCATGCTCGGTAGCATTGAACCAAGAAACTCTTTTAGTTCACATGGAGGGTTTTATGAACAGAACGTGTGTTTTTAAATTCTATCCCAAACCAGTCCTCTACATGTGACCATACCAATGGGGATGATAGCATTTGGAGTGTTACATCGCTAGAATTTGTGGTAAGGTTGGCTGCCCAAACCAAGCTCTGTATTGCGGATTTCTGTGATGTTGGCTTCAGAAATGTGCAAGACAGCTAACTTAGGTCATCTAAGCAATGTCTTTTTTTCAACTTTCCATTCATTGGCTCCAGAGAAAGAAAATAGACACAGTAGAAATAATAATGAAGACTTGCAATAACATGTCTGTGCTTATTGTCAATAGAAGTAATTGAGTCAATCGGAAACACTGCACTGTCCGTGCTAATTTTGTCAGGGATTAATGAGATTGGGGCTTCCTGCTAATATAAGCCACAGAAAAAGGTTTGTTTTTCCCCGAATGGGTGGAAATTGGCTCAGAAGAATTGAATCAGTTCCTTGGTATGGCTCATCTGGGAGTGTTGCATGTTGGCTAATAGTATCTGTTTAACGTTCAGTATTTATGCTTTCCTTACCCTAAGGAGGCAAAGAAGTATGATGATTCTAGCTGAGAGGCTGTGATTCTAACCTTACATTCTTGGAAGTTCTTTCCTTTATTGCAAGGGAGTTGTTTTAAACAACTGCAAGGACTCTTTAGATCCCATTTTAAAATTACCAGTGTATGATTGCTTCTTTTTACACTGAAGGTTTTTTTTTTTAATCATATGGCGTAGCAGTTCGGTGTTCATGCTGCTTTTTTCTTGCTGGGAAATCCTTGTGAGGTCCAGCAGTCAGATGTGTGGACTATTTAGGTGTGACAAGTCACGTTGCCTGGGGTGCACCACAAGGAGGCTAGTCTGCATTGCAGCGAGTTGGGCTGAGAGAAAGTGACTGGCCCAAGGTCACCCAGCCGGCTTCATGTCTAAGTCGGGACTAGAACTCTCATACCACGCCTGATTGGCTCTTGGGCTGAGAGGGAGTGACTGGCCCAAGGTCACCCAGTCGGCTTTCGTGCCTAAGGTGGGACTAGAACTCACTGACTCCTGGTTTCTAGCCCAGCACCTTAACCACTAGACCAAACCGGCTCTCACACTGAAGGTTTATGTACAGAGATCCAAACTTGTAACAAAGCTGGTTCCTATTTCTGGTCCAGATGGAATGCACTTTTGGACCATTCTTACATGGTGAAATGTGTAGGATATTTCATGCAACATTGGATCTTCATGCAGAAACATGTAACGTGAGAATTGACTATTGGGTTAAAATGCACACAGATCACTTTTAGAGGAAAAAAAGCTATAAGGGTGCATGGAAGAGGTATCTGGAGTACATCTAATTGAATCAAGTCATGTGCCTAATGACCTTAGTTTGCCTTCATCCTTTGGGTTGGGGGCATTTCAGACCCATTGCTTGATATAAATGCAATTGTTATTACTTATCCCTTTGTTGCATTTCTGTTGTTCTTCCTCCCAAAGGGTGGTAAAAGCAACCTTAAATAAAACCATCAATAACAAATCAACAACCCTTAAAATGATCAATGCTGAGCCTCTGAAGAAGGTTTCTTCTCAAGAAGAAGATAGGGAATTTATAATAGGGAATCTAAAGAGACAATCTGGTTGGGAGTTGTTGGCAACTCTTGGTTGGTGGAACAGAGTATCTTCAACCGTTGTCTAAAAGAAAGGGGCCAGCCAGGATGGAGCATTCTCCCATGGAACCCCATGGAGGGCTTCCCCAGATGATCTTAGTGCATACGTTGGATGGCTGTGAGCTATGCAATGTCCATGACTCTATGCACAAATCACCATTTGCTTTCTTTCTCTTAAAAAGGGCACTGAAGCCAAGATGCCAAGAATACCAAAAAATGCTTAAGCCCACTTGCCTTAAATAGGCATCTTTTTACTATTTACCCAGTCATAGCTGTCCACTACAAACCCTGATGACATCGTGCGCATTGCAGTATCATTGTGCAAATGACACCTGATCTCATTTGAAAATTGCATAACGGACATCATTTATGTGATAGCCTCATGGTATGTGTGTTGTGTTAATTAATTAATTTGATTTCTGTAGCCACCCATCTCAACAAGTGACTCTACACCTGCCCTGTAGTTGAGTTACGGTGTCAGTTGATGTGACCCGAATGTTGCAAATGCTTAATGTCGGCCCACTTTTAAAGGCGATCAGTAACTTATGTTGGCTACTTTGCTTCTGGCCCACCCACGTGCTGTAATCACATCAATATATTAATATATTACATTTGCACAAGGTATCTGGCTGAACAGGTTCTGGCTGCACCTATTTTAGCCCAGTAACTGAGTAGAGGAGACCGTATTTCACTTCAAGCTTACTGTATTTCTGTCCTGGGATAAACAATAATTTTGAAACACAGGCCAATGGTAAACTCAGGTCGCCTACACTTTCCCATTAGAATATTTGATTGTTGCTTGTTGCTACAGAGTAACAAATGACCAGCTTTGAAACACTGTTGGTTGTATGAAAAGGCAAGGGGGTAGATTTGTTTGTGGTCATTAGCTAGCTATAAATGAGAACATCAAAACTGTTTGTAGACCCATATAGAGAATTAAGATAGCATTTTGCCTATACAATTTTGTACTCTTCATTGATAATTAACTTCATTTGGGGATGGGGAACCAAAGTGCAGATATGCTACTCAGAATATGCTGATTCAGTATCCAGGGGGACATTTCTACTTTAAAGAATATCAGCTCCATAAGTGGAATCAGGGGAGATGTTTCTTTAAACCTTCTACAGCCATCTCCTTCCTTCCTTCCTTCCTTCCTTCCTTCCTTCCTTCCTTCCTTCCTTCCTTCCTTCCTTCCTTCCTTCCTTCCTTCTCCAAAGCAGGAGTTGGATAAGCTCTTTCCTTGAACAACACACGGCCCTTTTTGGAAAGATCATGTATTGGATCTGGTCTAGATAGTTCATGGAGGAATGATTTTCATGATAGAAACAACAAACTGGCTCCTTGTTTGGATACTGGTTGAAGTTGACATTTGCTTCCAATAGCATGTGGCTGAAAGCTTCTGAGATGATAGATAAGGCTTCTGGGTAATGCACTCTTTATTTCCTGGATCCCCTGAATTTTCCAGCTGTCCATCAAGTTGAGAACTAGGAAAATGGTTCCATTTATGCTTCCAGAGAACTCAAGTGCAGCAGATACTTACCAACTCTGAAACCAATGCCTTCGCCTAAAGAGGTATTTGGCTACATTCTTCCGTTACCTCCCCTCCCACTTCCTTGTAATAGACTCTTGTTTACTTTCTGCTCCCCTCTTTCCCCAAGTTTATTACTGCTGTTTGGCCAGAGGAAATGAATTAACATAATTTACTGCTTTAAAAACAAGACACACACCCTTCCCTGGCACTCTTTGTGGGTCCATTTAAAGAGAACAATGTCCTGATTATGGAATGCAGTCTTCTGTTCATGCCCTCCATCGCCGCTTTAGAAGGAGCTACGGCCCTTTTGTAAGGTCTGTGTCCATGAGCTGTAAAAACCCCAACCGCTGTTGACACTGAACGGCAGGCATTGTTCTTGGTGGAAGTTGATTTTAGAGATTGAAGCCAAGTGCCAAGTCTTGTCACAACTTACGCTCTCATTCTGGAGTCTCAGAAATAGTTGCTAAAAAGAGGGTGGCTTGGAGATAGAAGCAGCAACAGGACAAGGTTGGCCAAGTAGGAGCAAACGCGGTGGAATGGAATGGGTACGGAAAACCTCTTAAAAACAGCCGTTTCCCATGTCGCTTTAATAACTGCAACAGCTCCTATCATGTGATTAGCCTCATTAATTTCATCCTGTCTTGAAGAGAAACCCAAAAGCTTCCTGCTTCCTACAAACAGAATTGGATTCTTAGAAGGTTATAATGCAGAGCAGTGTTTCTCAGCCTTGGCAACTTCAAGATGGGTGGACATGCTGGCTGGCGAATTCTGGGAGTTGAAGTCCACCCATCTTGAAGTTGCCAAGGCTGAGAAACACTGATGCAGAGACTTAGTTTTGGAGCTCTGCAGGGCAGGTTCAAGCCAACCACATTCTTGTTTGTGCATCTGCTTCCTCCATATCAGCAGAAGGGTAAGGGATTAAGTTTTATAGCAAATCTTCTCCTTTTTCAGTCTTCTTGCAACTCTGGACACTTTCCTCCTCACCCAGATCATTTTTGGTGCCGGGGAAGAGAAAGGTAAGGCAAGGAGAAGTCAGATACCTCACCTGCCTGAACCTTTTTGTTGTTAAACGTGGGTCATCCACCTCCCACTTTGTAGATGTGGCAGAGAGTGAATGAATGGACACAAATAGTTTGGTCTGCCCCTTGTCTTTCCATCTGTTTGTTAGTGATTCAGTCTGCAGGAGTTTCTAGTCTGCCCAAGAAAATCTCTATAGTGTTCCAAAATAAATCAACAGAACTTCTGCATAGCATGCAGAGTGAGATGTTTGTTTAGTCGGTTAGTCTATTAGTCCCACTTTTCTATTGACACAAAGTGACTTACAGTAAAAAAAAAAGGGGGGTGGTGGAATTGTTGGATAGATTGATATGGCACTCAACCATATTATATTTTAAAGCATTCCCCCTACATATATAAAAAAATTCCTGCATGTAGAAAAGTAGCATGTGCAGTAAAAGGTTTATTATAATTTGTCCCTGAGGTGCTACATTTTTTCCTTTCAAATTTGTTTCTTTGCTTTTATTATTCAAAACAGAATTTTCACTCATAGACAAAACTGCTGGGTTTCATAATATTGGGACCCTGTTTTCTATAGAATGGAAGAATCTCACAGTTGTGAGGGGTAGACGTACTGTATGTTTTGGGATCTTCTTCAAAGTCCACCCTAAAGTCTCTTTGCAGTGAAGTTTCACGTTTGAAGATAAATTGATAATTTACCTTTCACTTGCTGTGATATAACAGTGAAAGGTTACACATTCTTCTAAAGAAAATAATGTGGCCTCTGCATTTTCCTTCTCGTCATCAAAGATAAAAATGTAGAATCAAAAGCCTAGGTTTGCCAGGATTCTTTGAAACTTGCGAGCTATTGGAGAATCTAGTTAGTGTGCAAGAGATGGATGTGCTTGGGGTAATTCTGCTCCCTGTATGAGCTTGAATGAAAAATAAAGGCAGAAAGGGAAGATTTCCAGTGTAATCAGTGGCCTCTTGTTTCCATAGTGCGTATGTAGCCTGGATCTTATTTGACACTGAAGTGAAGAGCAATAAAAGAGATGAATACAAGGTCATCCACACAGTGTGTGTGTGTGTGTGTGTGTGTGTGAAAAAGTCATAATGACAGTTGGGGCTGTGTGATAGAAGCTTTGCTCCGTTTACTGTGCATTGCCATGCCCACGCATGAGTGAAAATAAAAGCAATTCAGAGTTTTGTGACACTGTAGATCAAATGCTCCTTCATCATCCAGTAAAGTCATCTGCAAAAGTGTATATTGGTTTTGAACTTTAAGGTGCCTCCTGATGCTTTGTGGGTTTTGCTACAAAAGGGTAACATACAGTAGCTAACCTCTGGGTGAAATGGATGTCTACTGTATGGCATTGGTGGCATTCGGAAACAATGGAAATACGAATATGTATCCTGGGATTGTTCTCATCAGGTGGTCTAGAACTTCAGCACACTGAGTCCTAACGGGCGGACAACCTGTGGTCCTAAACCCCAGTGAAAACCCTCCAAATTTATTCCCAAGCCAGCTTTGTGTTTGTGTTGTGGCTTTCTGATTTTACAGCCTTCAGCCCCTCCCAGTATTATGCGCAATCTTAAGCACATACTAAAAGTTTGCCCACCACACATGGAACCATCAAACTATCCTCAACATGCCTGCATGCTATAGATTTCTCACAGCAGATCAAGAGTTGGTAATGTATCTCAGGTGCTTGGGGCAGTCAGTGGTGTAAGTCATGGAAGTAAAAGAACATCTGCATGTGAGGGGATAGACCATTCCTCTCTTGGGATACAGCAGTGGTGAGGTGATCTTTTGAAGTTGTGGAGGTAGAGTTTGAGGTTTTTGAGGGCCAGAGGTTAGGTCAGAGGTAGATGGCCAGTCACCCTTGACCAGAACTTCTCTTGGTCATTTTCCTAGTGACAAAAAGCAGATTGCCTGCCCCCAGCTGTTCCTTCTGTCACATTACAAATGAGATGTTGAAAGGCAGTTCTGGGACTTCAGACAGCTTTTCTCTGTCCATTTCATTCTACTTGTCAATTACTGTCAAACAAGAATGTTTTATAACCTTTTTATGTTTCTAAAGTGTAAGCCATCACTGAAGAAAAACTGTGCTTCTATGGGGGCAGCTGTTCAGGAAAGAATAGCAGGACATTGTGTATGTAAGGAAAAGTGAAGGAAGGTCAGCTGGTTTTATCCTCCTTCTGAAAACCTGTATACTTTTATAATTTTGCAAAATTCCAGAAAGAAAAATCTTGCAGTGTGAACATTCAGAAATTCTCAAGAATGATACCAGACTTGTGGATAGTGGTGACTGAATTTCTGGGCGTTGAGGTCCACACATCTTGAAGTTGCAAAGGTTGGGAAACTCTACTACAGAAGTTTGATTCTTGGGCTTCCGAAAAGCTTCTGCTAAAGTGTCTTCCATAAACTTAATAGCTGTGGCATAAAAAGGTTGGTAACAGGAGGCAGAGGGCAGGACTAAATAGCAGTAGAATTGAGCAAGCCGGGAGTCCTTCCAAGGAGCTGGTATGGTTTCTTCATGAACATCCCTGCCATCAGGATGGTGAGACCTGGATCCGTCTGAGAAGATCTTCAGAAGGACCGTTCCAGACTGAGAGAACTGGTAAAAAAAAATGGCCCACACATTGTAGTTTGGAAGCATAAAGTGGCCTTGCACTGGAGCAAAACACTTTTTAATTTCACATATAAACTCAGGGGTGAGGACAAGAAGAAATCCTGAGATCGTGGCGGATGGCTCAGTGAAAGCAACTCTGTGGCTAGCAGCTGTGACAAAGCGAATGCTTGCTGGGCATTTTAATGTGGCCTGTTTTAAATGATTTTTCATTTTTAAATCATTTACTTGAGGTTGTGGCGTTTAAATGTGGTTTTAATGCTTTGTTTAAATCCTGTTATTGTTTGTTTTAGTGGTTCAGTTTATTTTATTTTATTTTAGTTTGCTAAAGCATCTTGTATGTCTTTTTGGGGGATGTTAAACCAAACAGAACCGAAACAGCTGTTAAACGTATGCCAAAAGAATTCTGTTTCTTTAAGTAGGCATAACAACAAGGGATTTTTATTAATAGTATATTAGTGTCCCTTGAGAAATAGCATTTCCTTTTAAAAACTTGAAAAGAAAAAAAATCGAGGGAATTATTAAACTCAGGTTGCTTTCTGAGGGCTTTTGAGGGTCAAAATATTTCTATAAATTTAAAATAAGTGTATATAAGAAAAGGGTTGAAAATAAATGACAGTAGAACAGTATCTTAATATAAATCTATGATATGGCTACTTTGGAATATGGTATAAAAGTGACACAGATACAGCTCAAAATAAAGTAACATCAACAAACCAAATGAATATGGTGCTTGGTTTGTTTCTTAAGAGAAAGGTCCTGAGCATTTGCAGCTTTGTAATTTAGACAAAAGATTTACAGTGCAATTCTGTTCCCATCTACAGAGAAATTGTCCTTTTGAGTTTAATGGAATTTTATCTCTGATAAATAAATATAGGATGGTAATTTTAGAATTGTACTTGACAGGCAGCAATTACTAAAATTAGGTTTATTTCTAATTTTTAAAATATTTCAGTAGTGAAATTTAACACAGATAAAAATAATAAGTCATGGTACAATTATACAATAGTAATAAAATGTACTGAAACTTAAGGAAAAGAAAAAGAAAACAATTTCAAAAATTGACAAAGAAATCATCTCCTAAATCTGCTCTCTTGACAGGCTTTGTTTCCACCTAAAAGGATAATTATTTTACTGGCTCCAGAGAGCTAGAGTTCTTCATAAAACATCTACTTCCATATTTTTGGGTATAATTCAGCCTCACATTTACATCTTTAACTACTACGTTTCCCCCCAAAGGGAACTTTAACTTCATCCTTAAGTCATAAAGGAATGTATTTAACATTCTTAATGACGGTTATTTCTGAATAAGCTTAATTAGACTGCAGACAGGTGCTTTGAGTGCACAATTCTGGGAAAAGGTGAGGCTGTTTTAAAGACTTGTAGACTTCTGCACACTTTGCAGGACTTCTGCACAAGTACTCCATAACGCTAATAAACATGTACAGGTGTGTAAGGATATAATGTTACACATCCTTCCTGGTAAGATGGCCCTTTTGGGATTTTTCCTTTTAAATAAATACACACATGCTGTATTGTTGGAGAAGATGAAGATATGTAAAATCATGTGGGATAAAGAATATGATACGAGTCGAAACCTTTCTCTGTTTCTGGAAGAGGGGATTATCCCCTGAAATTGATGGGAAATAGATTCAAGATGACTAAAGAAAGATACGATACAGGTGGAAAACATATGGAATTCACTTTTAGAAGTTGGAGTGCTGGGAGGTAGCTTAGATGAGTTTTAAAAGGGATTAGATAGATTCATGGAGGAGAAGAGTTGAGCAAGAGGGTATGTGTGATAACTAAATGGGATTCTCAGGATGTCGGCAGTTGGAAGCAAATCTTTGTCTGTAAAATGATCTCTCTGCTTATCCCGTAAATATTACCTGGTAAAGAAAATATTTATGACCACCCAAAAATGAATTAATTAGGTCTTTCCCCCACCCAAATTGTTGAACTCACCCTCTGTGGATCATTGTGGCTGCAGTGCAATATGGCTAGAGTTGCACAAAGCCTTAACTGTGGTTTGCTTAACTGTGATTTATTGAATAAACCACAACTGACTCATTTCACATGACATGCAAAGCATAACCCATGTGGTATGAATGGAATGGCTGGGATTTACACCTCATGCTCTGCTAAAACCTAAATTATTAAGGTTTACTTAGGATGTAAATAAATATGACATGCATGAATTCTGTCTTCAAATCCTAGATAGCTGCAAACTCTCTACTGTAGGTTATCTACATAATCTCTCCTTAAGCAAATGGAGATGGGCCTTTTCCACAGCCCTCTTTGATGCCTTTCCTTCAGCATGGCTGGCAGGAAGATTTCATGGGACTCCTTATTCACAGAGACTTTGCCCCTGTGGATCCAGGGAGGTAGAAACTCTTGTCCATGTCCTCATACAGTGTCCTTTTTATGATGCCCCGAGACGTGCTCTGATCTCCCCAATCCTTTTTAAATTTGAGGGTCATACTGATAGATTTTTATTTCTTTCTAAGGGATGCTGATGCTACATTCACACATGCCGAATATTTCTATCAAGTTATACAATTAGGCAAAACTTTTAATTAGATATCTTGTTTCACTGTTTTATTGTTTTCCTTTTTCGTGACAACGATTTGTTGGAGTAAACTATTTTTTTTTATTGTAAAGGCTGGTCAAAGACCGTAATAAAGGTATTCATTCATGCTGATATGCTTGCAATAAGCCTTCACAAAGAAAGGGGAAAAAAAGATGGATTGCTCTTAAATATCTCACTTGGGGAAGGTTTTCTCATGTGTCATGTAATCTCAACTCCAGATGGTTTTGGACTAATGGATTAATTTGGATCCATTTTAATGAGGATTCAGACTTGATTCTTGGACTGAGATTGCTTTGACTACTTTATTTTTCCCTGGCCACTAAGCAGCAAACAGGGAAATACATTCCTATTGTTTCTACAGGATTTTTCAGCGGCATTGACTATAATTAACATTGGCCTACTTTTGGACCTGTGTCCCACCTAGAGTGGTGATACAGTGGATTGCAGCAAGAAACAGGACCTTCTCCAAGGCTGCATCATCATTATTGGACATTTTGTCAGTGAAGCCTTCTCTGATGGACCCTTCTTTGGCTATTTTTCACTGAATTAGTAAAGGTATTTTTATGCTGGTGCAAGCTTGTCTGCTAGGAATCTGCTCTTTTCTATAGAGAGCGTAGCTTCTTAGTGATCTTAGCATCTGTTTTATTTTTAATATATTTTACTGCACTTTGCAATATGCTCATTAAAAAGCAATGTAAACTGCTATGAATAGTGAGAAGATGCAATTATTTAAGACTGGCTAAGTGGCAGCAACTAACTGGTCTTAGATGATTTCAAAAGGCTAGAACAGGGAATGGGAAGCCATCATAAAAATTCCTGGGAGATAGCAGTGGAATTCTATCTATCTATCTATCTATCTATCTATCTATCTATCTATCTATCTATTTATTTGAATTTATGTATTGAAATATACATATGGTATTGATCCCAAGGCAACTATATGAAGGTCCATGAAGTCTCCAGCAGTGTAAACGTTAATTACTTTTATTAATTAATAAATAAAAGCATAAATAAATATTTGAAAAGCAATTCTTTATCTATGGGGTTCTAAAAAAAACCATGTAATTTGATTTTAGAAAGTGGTGCCTGAATTGTACTTCTGATCCTCTAAAATTTGAGAGACTCTTGGTTTGGCACGCTGATTGGAGCTGACAAGAATTGCCTGCCCCTTTTCCATAAAAAGATGTACATCATGTATATAAGAGATGCATATTTCTATTACTTTTAATATCAGCCTTTAAAGAACTTATTTTTGAGCTTTCCTTGGAAGTGAGAAAGGTGACTTTCAAGCAAATTATCGTTGTGAGTTCATGTAGCCTCAGTGTAAAGCTTATTTTTAAAGATAATATGTATTTCCTGAAGGAACTAGAGACCTGTTTCCAAATATCCTTTTGAGAATTCGATAGGAGAGGTATGCAGAGAAATATTGTTAAAGGAAATACAGCTGTTATAGCCACAGAATGTGGCATACTTTGAGCAAGGGTGAAGACTTGGATTTCATAAATGGGATCTTCAATAAAACATGGAATGCTCTTCTTGAGAATTCTAGTTAGGCCATCAGTACAGTAATATATTTTCAGAATACCCCATTCCATTTCTGTCTTCCTGTTCCATGCCCTCCCATGCTCAGTCCGTATCTTGCTGCTTCTGTTCTTCTGCAGATGTTTAGACTTTCCCAAACTTTATTTTGTTGCCTCCCTTTTTGCTCAGATGCATGTTTTTTTGGCAACATACAGATGTACACTTGCAGAATGAATGTGCTATTAGTGGGTAGGGCCTCACTAAAACAAACTTTGCCTGATTATTAGCATATGCGTCGTTCCCCACTCATACATCCCATGAATTCTACGAGATTCCTGCCTTCTTGCCCATGTTCCCTAACAATTGTTCATTCACTGTTCATTCAAACAGGCCCTGATTCTACTTTTCAGTCCACCTTGACTGGTAAGATTCTTGACAGATTGATCCTATTAACTCAAGTGAGCATGGCCTGTTGGAACTCTGCTGTAGCCCCATTGACAGGTTTCAAAAATGTCACTGAATAAGAAGTACAGCTTGAAGCCTCAACAGATTGGATTAAGGTGCAGCACATACCATGTATGACAAAAAACCCTGATGGCTGTTTTTGTTAGGGGAGTTGAAGTGAGAAAATGACAGGAAGAGATGAGTGAGGTCTTAACCCTTTAACCCACCCACCCCCACTTCTCAGCTCAAAATTGTCTATCCAGGCTTTTCTCTCCAAACATGAAGTTGGAGGAGTGAGCGCATATCTGGACATTTATGGAGAAGAACACCATCTGGAGCAACAAAGTGGTGGTTGGGGAGAAGAGAAAGCCTTTTTCTTCCACCTCTAGCTTAAATCTCCCCCCAACTCTTTGTCTCTAATAAAACCAGTTCCCAAACATCCCTGAATATAACATGCAGTTGAGGTATAAAGGTTTTTATTCATTCCTGCTATCTGTGCTAAAGAAGGTTTTATCTTGCAATTCAACCATCCCAGCAATTTGAGGACATTCTAATAATCGTGGGTTTAACTCCATCCTGTTATCTTTGAGTCTGTTTATTTCCCCCACTTTCCTCTTTTTTAGATCTTGACCTTCCATTATATACTGTATATATTTTTCACCACCAGTGTTAGCTCATGGAATTTACTTCAAGATCACACTTTTAACAGAGGTAAATTGATTGACAACAGTATATTCTAATGGGAAAAAGGAGGAATGGAAAAGTGAGTGCCATATGTCTGCATTTAAAGCAAACTGTCTATTAAAGTATCATTATGGCTGCAAAATTCTATATACTTACATTGAAAGGATAGGTTTTTAAAAAGAAATATAGTAATTTAGCTGTTATCACCAGAATTATTCTTTCATAACATGCATTTTTAAGATTAGCAGAGCATAATTCCCTGTCACTAATTCCCAACTATTGCTGCTACTTTGACCTTTTGAAACTTTCTAGTTCATACAACAAAAATTACTTTTGTTTCAAAAGGAAGTAAACATTACTGACATTATAAATAAAATATCTGAGGCCCCAAGTAACCCAGAACTTGGGCCTCTCTCGCAACCATACGTTGGTGAAACAACTATTTGGTGTGCATTTTTAGGCATCTTGGAACAGGAGGAATTTACAAGCACTGACAAGGAATACTTTTATGCTCCTAAAACAGGCAAATTCTCTTTTTGCAGTACTTTTGCTTTCTTCTTTTTGAAGCATCTTTCCTTCTGTCTTAGTAACTGAATTTACAGGAACGTCCTGATGGAGTCAGAGAATTAAATCCACCCAGCTGGTGGAAGTAGGAGCATCCGTGGTGATGCTGAGATAAAGATGGCTTGTTAGGATAAGAGCAGATGTGAATGTAATCTTCAATCTGTCTGCAATTCTTTTTTTTTTCCCCCTGAAAAAAGGGTACAATTCATCCTCTTCATCAGGATGCAAAAAGCAGTAAGCACTATTAAGCTTACTCTAAGATTCTTGGATAAGAGATGCAAACAAGGAGATTATTTTGTATATTCTAGGGAGGGATTAATGTGGTTGCCACTGGGTTTGCTAGTGACAGAGTACTAGGCTGGCCAAATTACAAACAAAAGAACGTTCTCTTTGAGGTTTTCATTCGGAGCCCACTGCTAATCTTTGAGATCTCCAAATCAAGTTAATTGGGTTATGTCTGACTGATTGCTGTCGCATGAAACCATAAAGTGGGAGTCCAGCCTTCCGTTTTTTCCTTCCCAAAATGGCTTTGACACATATATAAATTATCCTTCCATGTATTACTAATGTTGGAAGCTTCTCTGTATCCCGTGTTAGTGTTTCCCAGGAGACAGGCAGCCTGTGTTATTTTAACGAAATGGAAAAAGATTAGTGGAAAAGATTCTACCAGAGCTTCGAACAGAAAGGAGGGATTTTGCATTGTGGGCTCCCAGGCGGAGAAAATCTTTGCAATAAGCCTTTTCTCATGGGGGTTGTATCCCCGCTAAGTTGTGTTTTTATGCATCAGGAAAAGAAACGTTGCTCTGGGTGGGAAGATGAGGGTGAAAAGAAGGACGTTGTGTTCTGTAAGCATTTGCCTGTAAATGCTCTTTACTAAGCTCTGAGCTCATGAGGCAACAGAGATCTTAATGGCTGGCTTTTAATTCATCATGTCTTGGTGGAATGCCTGAGCCCAGGGCAACACTTCGCTGATCTTGAAGCTAAGCAGCATCGGGCCTGGTTAATATTTGGAGGGGGAACCACCAGGGCTCTCAGGTAGATTGAGAAGTCAACCAACAAACCCAGAAGAAGGCATGGATGTAGCCACTAGGAGACACGCTTGACTCCGAGCGTATTTCTATATTTTTATTGCTTTAATAAACCTGGAAAAGAAGTGATCTTTTGCTCAATCACACTGCTCTTTTGTTGTTTATACATGCATGGAGGGCAGTTCTCTGGAGAGAAGACACATTATTTGTGGAACTTCTTCTCAAGTGTTTACAGTCCTTATTTTTCTGGGTGCTGCTCATGATGTGATGAAAGGGCAAATACCTTATAAAAACAGCAATTACATGACAGGAGACACAGAAATTATCCAACCATCTAGTAAGCAATGAAGTGAATCAATAATCTTTGAACCACTACATTTACAAAGTCTGGTCAGAGTAAAATGTTTGGATTTGTTACTGAAAAGAAAGCAAGACTGGCATTGTTCGATGTGCCATTGGTGTGTTTTATTGGCTGCCCATGGTGTTCTCAGGAGTCTTCTCCAACACCAAAGCTCAAAAGCGTCAATATTCTTTCTATGAGGCCACTTCAAAGTCCAACTTTCACTTCCATTGAGTGTCACAGGGAACACCCTGGCTTGCACAGTTCTGATCTTTGTAGGTATAGATACATCAAGGCATTTGAATAGCTTCCCCGAGGCCTTCGCGGCTTTGCTACTGAGTACTGGTCTGCGGCGTATTTCTTGAGAAAAAGATCTGGGAGCTGTAAGAGAAGTAATTGCACTGAAGATGTTGCCTAGTCTGGCAATGAAACATCTGCAAGAAAACAACAAGGCTCAGAGAGCACCAAGGACTCCACAAATAATTGCATATTATTGCAGCAGGATTGATTTGACATGTTCTGAATAAAAGGCTCCTTGAACTGGAGGATTCAGACTTGCAAGGAGGAACTTTATGCAGATTCTCAAGGAAATGTAGGACAGAGAGGAACACAGCCATTTGGAAACCCTCTTTGTTTTGGGGGGAGACATTTAGTCTTTCTAGTAATGGAGAATGGGGGATGTGATTGATACAGGAATTCCTCAGTCTCATTCTTTCCCCTTCTGTTGCTAAGAAGAAGAAACAAGGGCACCCCAATGGCCTCCTAGTCACCTATCTATCAGTGGGGAGACCCAGGTTCTAGTCCTCCCTTAGGCATGGAACCAGCTGAGTGACTTTGGCCAGTCATCCTCAGCCTTAGACTGGGAGGTCAAAAAACATCTATCTACCAACCCACACTGGACCAGTATGGTTGATAAGTATGGTCCATAACCTCAGTGAAGAGGGTTTTATCTACAGTGGATTGATTTGGGCTGAATCATACTAAAACCTAGCTACAGTTTGGAATAAGAGTTAGGAGGAGAAATTATTTCACTTAATTTCTGAGAATATGTTCTTCAGTTACATATAAATTAAGAAGATACAATTTGGGGCATCTATGGGGCATTGGGAGTTATAGCCACTCAACTGAAGCCCTGCCCCCTTTTTACACATTTTGTGATGTCGGATGCTCCCTAGAAAGGAGTGGGGCTTTGATTACATACAGGTAGTCTTCGCTTAACAACCATTTGTTTAGTGATAGTTCAAACTTACGACAGTGCTGAAAAAATGACTTATGACTGGTCCTCACACTTATGACCATTGCAGTGTCTTTGCGGCCACATGATCACAATTTTGGCACTTGACAACTGGTTTGCATTTATGACTATCACAGTGTCACACAGTCACCTTCCTGGTCATGATTTTCAACCTTCCTGGCCAGCTTCCAGCAAGGAAAATCAATGGGAAACCATGTGATTTGCTTAATGACCACATGGTTTGCTTAATGCCCACAATGATTCACTTAATGACTGCTGCAAACAAGGTTGTAAAATCGGGTTGTATTTGCTTAATGACCTCTTTGTTTAGCAACTGAAATTCTGGTCCCAATTGTGGTTGTTAAGCAAGGACTACCTGTAGTTGTTGCCACCATTTTTTGATTTCCCCCACATGCCCCAATACAAATGTTTCTATCTCCCTAACAGGTGGTGCTAAAGATAAAATATTATTTCCATCATCCATAAAGTGACAGCTTAGGGGAAACTTGAGAGTGTTAAATCTAAATGTCACTAAAAGGTATAATTTATATTTTCCTCTTGTCTATGTGAATAGCTTTGATTATAAGCCTACATTAGAAGTTGGGGTACATTTATTTCACATCACCTTCTTCCTTACTCTAATAACACAATTGTGGGAGTAGGTCATGGGATTAAACATTGTAGTTAACATACCTGTAAATAAAGGGTAAGCTTGGGTATACAATTTGGAGACGAAAGACCTCTTGCTAAATGATTTGGGAAAGAGTGTCAGCCCTCCCCAAGAGAAAGAATAAAGTAAGGCAGGAATACCCCTCTTCCTTACTGACTTATGACTGTACAGAAACACTGACTGGGTTCAGACAACGTGCCAAGCCAAAATGTGGTTTGCCTGTGGTTTGGCTCAGAATGCTGTGAGAACTCAGCCATTGTGGTATATGGAACATGACTATAGATCCTTGCATTGTGCGAATCCAACCAGTTCGGTCAACCGAATTGTGCTTAGGGCAATATGAGTGATCCAGTCCCTGTCAGTTTAGCAGCTTCTCTACTGACTCTGAAAGCTGGATAGTGAAAATTGAAGATATATGTGCTTGCACACTGAAAGGTGTAGCTTTGCTCTGGATTCACATGCATCCAGACACATCCAGGCTCTATACTCTGTGGCTTAGTTATAGATTGATGTATGAATGGTACTCACTGTCCTCTGAAGATGCGGAGTATTTATGCATTGAACTCTTGGCACAGAATGGACAAAAACTATTTTTTTTCCTGCTGAGGCTCCCCTCCCCTCCCTGCGGAACCAGAGTTTAATTGATTAAAGGCTAGAAGGAAACCAGCTTTTTGAAACCACCTCTTTTGTCACCCGCTTGTCCTTCCCTAGAAAGGATTGTTAAGTATTCATTGGAAATCTCCCATGGATTTAACTTCTTCCTTTGTTTTGTTTCCCAGTAAAAGCTTGATGGAAAGTGAGGGTGGCAGCAGTAATGCCTGGCTGGGTTTGGAAAAAACAATCTCTGCATCCTTTGAGACATTTTCGTTTGAAAGAGAGAAGCGTTCATTATCTCCCATTAGAATTATTAGCAGCAAGGGAATCTTTGTCTAGGTGCTTTTGGTATCTTTTAACATGGGGACCCCCCCCAGGTTTTTTTTTTTTTTTTTTTTTTTTTGCAAAAGCATGGAAACATTAATGCCATCTTTGATTTCTGCTGGTAATGATGTAGACATTTGCAGGGCAGGACTTTTGAAATAGCCTTTTAATTCTGTGCCTTTGGCACTTGCTTGATCTGCATCAATCAGCAAGACATTTTATTCAGGGAACATTTTCTCGTCTAATTCTTGCTTTTCAGGCAACCACGCAGCTTTTATTTTAACTCAACATTTCTATTTTTTTTCTGGAACCATTTATGAGGTAGTTTCATAGATTTTCCTTGGCATTTTGTAACCCTGATTGCTTTAATTGCTGGTATTTGTATCTTTTAAATACACAGTTTACTCCCAGTGAATTAAGTGTGTCTCACAGTGTTGAGATCTCTAGCTTGGGGGAATGGGGGAATTCTAAGTAGGGGAGATGTGGTGGTGGGGATTAAAGGGGTTAGCTGAAGGGAGTGGGCTTAGAAATATAGAGTTATGCTGCCTTCTTGCTCTTTCCTAGTCAAGGGGATCTGTAGTACAAAGTTGCCATCACACCTACTGATGACAGTGAATGTCAGATTAACACATCAATCATCCATACTTAATCATGTATGAAGTTACTAATTTACTAATAGCATATGGACCTGGGTCAGCGAGCTGGAATAGGTGAACCAGCCGAGGTGTGTCTCTTAGTATGCAGTAACATATCTGTAGTAGCCAAGGAGCAATCTCAGTGGTCTCTCAGACTTCCATTTCTATCACTAAGATGGCTTCCAGATCAGGAGGTAGCTTGATACCTGAAGAAGTTGAGTAATTGCTCCTAGTCCCCAAGTGAGTTAAGGGAAATGGTGTCACAGTTGCTACTCTCAGATGGTGCTCCGAGGCTGTGTGGGCTGTTCCAAACATGAGCTGTGCCAAACATGGTGGTTCCGAGACCAAGGGGCTGTGCCAAACACGAGCATTCCTGCTTGGACATCCATTTCTAGATCATGGAACTGGGTGACAACTGTCTAGTCCCAGCCATATTGTTTAATGTAAATATGAAACTGACTAAGTGAAGTCCTTTGGGAATTCTGGGATGTGGTGAATGCACATCTCTACTTCATATTCTCTTCTAAGTTAGTGGAGGCACTGGAGTGTTAACCTAGTAAGTGGAGTGGGGACAGAAAATTCAAGCTTATTTATTCTAGACCGGAGTTTCTCAACCTCGGCAACTTTAAGACGTGTGGACTTCAACTCCCAGAGTTCTCCAGCTGGCCAGGGAATTCTGGGAGTTGAAGTCCACATGTCTTAAAGTTGCCAAGGTTGAGAAACTCTGGTCTAGACAACTTGATTTAGGCATTTCCTAAACAGAACTGGCTGTGGATGAGTTTCAGCATCCACTTAAGGATCAGGGTCACAGTCTGGAGATCCTGTCAGATCCAGCTTTACCTTTAGAGGCACAAAGTGGATTTTAGCAGCATGAAACATTTTTCACAAACTTAGTCTGAGGTCCTTATTACAGACATAGGTTTATCCATCTATTTTTGTACCATCGGCTCCATACGGACTCCTGATAGTTTATGCTTGTATAAAAGCCATCAAAATAATAAAATCATTTTCCCTGGAAAGCCAAGTTTAACACCAAGGGCAGTCTGCGTTCCTTTTCAGTAAAGGCACTGGGGAGAGGTCTGTCTTGACTGCCCCCCAGAAGGCTATAAGGGGGCCTCCATTCAAATCCTCGGAGCTAAGTTTTGTTTTGTTTTTTAATAAAGCAGGGATGTAACTTTTAAAGCAATTTAGTCTAGCACTCCACTTTTAATCTAATTTGGGGGTGGGCTCTCAGCATACCCTCTGGGCCAAATAAACTGGATGGGTTCCCCAACCTCGGCAGGCCCAACCAGTCCTCACAGAACCTCCATTCACGCCTGCCCCACCTACTCTCTCTTTCCATTCACCATCTATAAAAATGTCCAAAGCAGTATCTGGCCCAGCCAGTTCTGGTCTCCATCCACTTTACCTCCATCTTTTCTTCCGTCTTCCAGCTTTGCATGGCCTTCCGACCCACCTACTCTCACTGAGGCAGAAATGGGTCTGAGCTGCCCTCCGTTCTCCCACTCCGGGCACGAGCCACCACCACCAGTCCTTATCTCCAATCCAGGGCAATGTTGTCTTTGGAACCCTCAGGAACATCAGGATGTGCAGGGGGTTCAAATCAACATCCCTGCCGCAGTCTCTCAACTTCACCAAGGTCTGCTTTCAGGATCCACGGCAGCCTCTCAAGCCCTCAAGCACTTGTGCTTGTGTTGACTGCTCAACACTCTGATCTGGGGTGCTACCCCTCCCCCTTCTGCTCTTCTTTGGAGCATGGCTGGCTGGGGAATTCTGGGAGTTGAAGTCCACACATCTTAAAAGTTGCCAAGGTTGAAAAACACTGCTTTAGCTCCTGCAACATACTGTGGCTGACTTATTGATTGCAATAACTGCAGTAGTATTGACTTTAGTATTAAACAATTGCATAGGCTTCCAGTCTGAGGTTTGGCCAGTCCAAAATGTTTTGTGATTTTTTTAAAAAAAAAAAATTCTGAAAGGTTTAAGAGGTTTATCTGGGAGCAGGGATTGCTTTTTAAAAAAAAAAAAAATCTTATTTTGCTGTCCAGACTCCTCCCTCCCCCGCCTCAACATTTACTTTTATTCTCTTGGCTCTGAGGTTTTTCAGCAATATGTGTGTGTATATGACATGTTTTGTATATTTTATATTGATCATTCTTGTTCTAACAGATTAATTTTAATTAATTGCTTTTTCAGTATAAAGTGCAGGAGATATATTCCTTAAATGAATGAGTATTTCTTTTAAAAAAGAAATATAATTTCTGCAAACACTTAGTGTATGATTTTATGGAATGTTTTTGAGTGTGTTTACATCAGATTCCTATATTTTTAGAAAAAAATTCTCCTTCCCTTTTGGTTTCTTACAATACTTTTCCATCTCTGCCTTGTTTTCTGCATCACTCCCACTCTCCTACTGACAACCTGTGTTTTTTTTTTGTGAGATTCACTTCACAACAGTTTGAAAAATCAGAACCAACCATCAGTTTTTGAAAAGACTGATGGCACAGGAGCAATCAAGACATTGACCCATGTTGCATTGTCCTATTCCTATTAAACTGTTTCATGCCAGGAGCTTTTAGCCCCACTGTTAGTCAAACAGCCTTTTAGCTCAGATTCATTATCTTTTGCTGTCTCACCAAATGTTGCTAAATACTGTTTTTTGTCTGCAGTATTTTCCATTACATATCCATAAGCATCTTTTAAATGTCTTTTTGGCCAAACAAGCTGATTACTTAGTTTAGTTTATTCTGCTTTATTTTCAATTAGTCATAAGTTTCACAGTTTCATATCCTATTGTTTATTTTCACTACTCACTCTTGGGAGTTGTATGTTTTAATTTTGAATTTATTCTGAACTGGTCTAAGGCTATAATAAAATAAATTGAACTGAAAGAACTGGGTGTAACTCTAAGGTCCCCATTCTGATTTAAGCAAGCTATTTCTAAGGTCTAAATTAGTCAAGGCTTGCTTATATAGCAAAGTCTAATTTATATAAGAAGATCCTACTTTCCATGAACAGACCTTCCCACTTGTAGGGAACATGACCATGAAATTAGAAATTTGAGCATGTAATGTCTCTTCATTGTGCTTAATCTTCAAGGCAAAGTTGGGCATGTAAAAATAGGCAGAATGCTCCTGCAGTTACAAAGCTATGATTACTTGATCCAGATGTTGTCCCTACCTCTTGTTTTAATTCCTGGCGTGTTGGTAGCAAAACTACAGCTGTGCACAGGTTTGCTCTGTGACTCTGCCTTCTGTGTGTTTTCCATGTATGGAAGTGTTTGATTTCCATATTTGGTACAGCCACAGATTCACGCATTATATGCAGTAGCTAATGGAACCCATGTTCTTGGTATCTAAGGCTTTGGTTGAAGCATATCTCTTCAAAATAACAAGACCCTTGGTTGCCTTTATTTGAGAATTATTTTCTACTTTTCTCCTTGGATAGCCAAGTGGCCAACCTTTAGTTTTGGTGTGGCTTGCTTACTAATAGTCTAACAGACATTGATAATGGGAAGTTGACTTTTTAGACCCAAGAATGTGAGTGATGCTGCAGAGGAAAGAAAGGGGGAAGAATTTAAATCTGTTTTAGAGAAAGAGAAACCATCAGGACTTGGGTAGCAAATTTGAGGGACATAGTGTGCTTTAGCTGCGCTCTTCAGAATAAGCCACGTGCCAGGCGTCCAGGGCTGCTTTCTTTCCTTCGCTCCAGCCGTGTCTGAATAGTCTCAGAGAATTGTTACGAAGACAAGATCCTCATATGAAGGAAATAAGTGTCCTAGGGCAAGGTGTACAAATCGCAGAACAGAATAATAGAATGCTCAATTTGGACGGGACCTTCTAGGTTTTCTGATTCAACCACTGCTCTGTGAATGGGCTTCCTAAACCACCCCAACAGGATAGTTAATTGCATTTCAAAATCTCCCATGAGGAGGAATCTACCCCTGTTCCAGGGAAATTGGTCTATTGCTTAACAGTGCTTACCATTATGACACTCAGCCTGAATCTCCTTTCTTTCAATTTTGGCTCTTCTTCTCCCTTCAGAATGAATTAAAAAGTAGGCCCCCTGCCATTTTGTGTCTGACAGTCTTTTAAATATTTGTAGATCACTATCCTGTCTACCCTCCATTTTCTCTTTTGCAAAATAAACATGCCCAGCTCCTATAACCATTCTTCATAGGGCTAGATTTCCAGATCGCTTATCATTCTGATAGCTCTACTCTGAACCTTCTCCAGCACCTCCATGTTTCTTTCAGAATGAAGAGCCCAGAAGTGGATACAGTACTCCAAGCATGTTCCAACCAGTGCTGAATACAATGGAGCTCTTATCTTCCAATGATCTGGCCACATTGCTTCTGTTAATATAACTCAGGTTTGCGTTAGCCTTTCAAACTGCTGCATTACGCTGTCTTGTCATGTTCAACTGGTGGTCCATTAGTATTCTCACATTCACTGTCCCCAAGCCATACTTTTTCCCCCCTACTCAGATAGAGGACATGGCACTTGTCAGAGCAGCACATCAGCCTGTGAGATTTAAGCTAGCATTCAAGCCTGTTGAGGTCATTTTGAATTGTGATGTTTGTCCTCTGTTAAGCAATCTCCCTGCAGAGCCAGTTTGGTGTAGTGGTGAAGGCACCAGGCTAGAAACCAGAAGACCGGGAGTTCTAGTCCTGCCTTAGGCACAAAGCCAGCTGGGTGACCCTGGGCCAGTCACTCTCTCTCAGCCCTGGGAAGGAGGCAATGGCAAACCACTTCTGAAAAACCCTGCCAAGAAAACTGCAGGGACTTGTCCAGGCAGTCTCTGAGAATTGGACACAATTGAACGGATTGAAAAAATAAAGCAATCTTCCTACTTTGGTATGCATCTCAGATGCCTTGATGCATCTGATGCAGAGGCAATGTTCTCTCATCTTCCTGAATCTTAAGAGACAGTTCTTCACCTCTCTTTCTTTCATACCAGCCTTCTCATTTTTGCCTCATTTTCTGCTTCACTGCCATTCTTCATAGGTCTGGATTTCCTTTGTGAGACACACCTTTCACTTTGAAAAATTGAAATCAAGCAGGGTTTTGAAGAGGTCTGAATAAAACCCCAGATACCCTTCTGCCAGTCAAGCTTCCAGAACTGTTCATGCTATACATGTTTCCTTCAAGTTCTAAGACTTTGTTCTGCTCTCCCAGCAATAGATAATAAGGTGTCTTTTGAATATGCAAATGTGTTTCCTCGGAAGCTGTATATATGGCCTGGCAGAGGTCACTGCATGGCAGAATGTGACTGTCACACTTGTGTTCTATTTCAGCCCAGTGTGGCTGCAACCCAATTCACCTAGATTTCGTTTCCAACTGATGAGGTTCCCCACAGGAGCACAGGCTCTGGCCTGGCCTGGGTTAGCCCACTGAATGATCTCAGCCTCCTTCCAAAAAACAAGTGATGTGATATATGGTCATTTCAAATTAACTGTTGTGTTCCAGGACCAGAAGTTTATCTTTTCTTCTGGAACAAGTAGATGCGCAAAAGAGCTGTGAATACTGAACCTTGCAGTGTGAAAAAATGAGCTATTTGTTTGTTAAGCCATGGGTAGAAATGTGATACCTGATTGGATATTCGGATGTGCCTTTGGCACTAAATCCATCATGCCTTGTATTTTCTTGGAGTAATGATTTTTGCTGATCCTCAAAAGCCAGCCTGAGACTTAGAAATCTGGACAGGTGTATCTATCCTAAGTTCTGCCTTCTCTCTTGGTAACATCTAAAAGCTAGCATGTCTTCTTGAATTCTTTTCACTGGTCCCAATAACAGTACAAATTGGCTATGAATTTTGGATTCCAACCCCCCCTTGGACCCACAGTTTTTTAGAGCACAGTGGACACCACCACTTTTTTTGTTTCTCAAAACAGTGGTTTGCTTAGGACAGGGGTGGGCACCTGCAGACGCAGTGTTGGCAGAATGCTGGGAAAGCCTTTAGCCCAGGAGAGATCAGAAAAGTCATACACCAGGCATTTCTATAAAAATAATTTATTTACAAAAAGCAAAACAAAAGCAAAACATATTTAAAGGACTTAGCTCTCATTGAGAGCAAGCCTGGCTTGCTACATATCGGCAGAGAGAGAAAAAAGAGGAAGTAAGAACAAGTCCTGGCAGGTTTCCTCCCCCCAGGCAATTTGCATGAAGCACTGCAAGGAGACAATCAAATACAACCTCTTCACCAGGCCAAAATGATTAGGTACAATAGCAGTCTTAATCGTTAGTAGGAAAACCTCAACACGCAGCCCCATTTTTGGAGCCCTCAAAGTACCCCAAGATTAAGTTGCTAACATTTTGTGGGAAAAGATTGAATTGCAGCCAGGTTTTCTGGGTTTAAATAGACTTGAATTGCTTCCAAATCTCCAGGAAGCCTGACCCCACTAGGTGCAGGGCCTCAAACTCTACCCATCATGCCCCTTTGAAGACTTGTCCTTAAATTAGAAGGGGTTATTGAATCCAGTCCCCTTCCCTTTCTCTCTAGTTAACCTCCCTTCCCATGGGTCTCCATTTCCAAATGTGGGGAACATTCCATCATATGATCCCCCTATATTCTGGTGTAGTAATGTCCAAGAATGATTTTACAAGGAAGTTAATTGCTCACCTGTGTCCCAGCAGTAGCATTCACAGGCTCCCTACAGTGGGGTTTTTACATGAGCTGAGAGAAGGGGACATGGGAACTGATGTTTGGCTTGTCTCATGTGTTAGGAATGAATAGGGGGCTTGCATCCAGCCTCACTGTTTCTTCTCTTTTTGGCTTACAGTGTAACCTTCTGCCTGGATCATTCCTGTCTTTGAATAAAGCAGACTCTGATCTTTTAAACCAGAATTAGCTACCCGAAGTTGGTCCTCTTTTGCAAGACTTGGTTGGAAGGGCTTGTGCAAACAATAGTTTGCTGCTTTGGAGCACAAGGGCAAGCCAGAAGGCAACAGACTAAATGGAGAGGGGAGGAGGGAGCCTGCAAACACAGTCCTTCTTCCTGCACTGTGGTTTGCCACATTAAAGACCCTTCACCTTCCACTGTGGTTGGTAGCCTCTGCCTGCCTTCAGAATAAACCCAAGCCAATATTGCTGCTGTGTTATGATGATGATGATGATGATGATGATGATGATGATGATGATCATGCATCAGCAGCCCTATTTTTACTTTTTTTTTTAACAGAAAAAAAAGAGATGCTTACTGGCACTTTAGCTATACATGAAAAATCTGTTACTATCAGCTGCAATAAACTGGCTGCTTCTCTAGCCACCTCCTGGAGAGGCAGAGTAAGGGTTAACGTTCAAGGAAATCTAAGTTCAGAGACATTGTTTAAAGAAGGAAACCTCCCCGGTTCCCCATCTGTCTGGTGTGACGGGTCATGCCAACCTTTGCCTCGGCCTCCTATTTCTCCACCACCGTTGGGTTGGGTTGCCTGCCTTTGTGCTGAATATCTGAAGGGGAGGCTGGAGGAGCAGACTGTTCTGCTTAGTTGGGGGTGTCCTTGGGCTTTGGCTCCCCCCCTTTCCCAAGATAAGTCGGTGAAAGACCGTGCAAAGCACCGTGTCCTCGCAATCAGCAGTTGGGGGAGGAACCAGATATGCCTCCTTCGCACGGTCTTAGTCCAAGCGTGCCATGCAGGGAGAGGGACACAACCACAGGGACTGGGTGGCATTGAAGCCCTCTGGGAGGAAGGCACAGAGCCGTGGCCTTGAGGAAAGCTTTCCAGAGCCAGAAGACTGGGGGTGAAGCACCCCGGCAGCAAAGGCATTTTAAGTGGTAGCTGCAGACTGGTTTATAATTTGCCATGGCTTGGGAAGAGAGCAAGGTGGAAATAAGGTCTCCTATACTTACCCATGTAGAGGTTGTCTCCTTCTAATCCTGCAAATGATGCCACTGTGTATTAACACCAACAGGGTGACCATTCTTCTTTGTACTTCTCTTTGGATCTTCACTCTCGGCCTGCAAACCTGTTCCAGTTGCTTGGCCTGAATTTTCATGTCCTTTGGAACCACTTGCTGGTGTCTCTTCTCTTCTCGCTCGCTCTCAGGTGGTTTTATGAATGAAAGAAGACAAGGGGAGATGCTCACCATGTTAAATGGAAATGCTGCTGCTGCTATTGTACTGTTGTTGTTGCGATTATAAACTCCAGAGTTATTGTGCTGGAGCATTAAGGATTAGCAAGTTACAGCAACTGACCACCCTTCCTTTTTCCAAGTGATAGTAAATTGGTCATCAGGAAAATTAATGTGATGTGCATGGCTCTGTATAAACCCTTAGTGTGCGTGTCTCTAAGGGTGAAGTAGGAGCGAATGTTGCACAAGATAATCAAGTTACATTCTCTGATTTTCAGGCTACAGATGGATCTACTCCCTTGGAATTTACATATGTTTAATTGAAAATGTTTGCATTTGGCTGCCTAGTGCTTGCAGACTAGCTAAGTGGGTATTTATCCAAAAGGAAAAACAAAATAGTACAATGTACCTCTGAGGCTCATTTTTCTCCTTTATATTATTTTGATGTTTCGCACTGGCTGCTCATGTTGCCTTGACTGCTTTCACTATAATATCTAGCATGTATTTGTCACAAAATACTAGGAAGCTTAATGGTGGGGCAGGCTAGCAATTTAAATTGCAGTGCATTTCCTCCCCCAAATGTCAGCAGATGTGGAGCAATTTCTTAACTCATATTTCATCAAGTGGCTCAGAGGTAGAACACAAACGCTGTTAGAAACTCCCAGATTTCTCTTCCTGACACAATAGGTCTCAGATATAGGGGTAAGGAAAGGCTCTGGATGGGTGTAAGAACAACTTAAAGGAAGACGGTGGTAAGACTGGTCGGCTGATCCGATGATCTGAGACAGTTTCATAGATGTAAAAACGTTTCAAGGACCTTGTGAAGTTTACAGGAGGCATTTATCTTGTGCTGTTACCATAAGAAACTCAGGCTGAGAGATAATGATTTGCACAATTAGGTCTTAAGTTTGCCAGCCTCTAAACACAATGAGCTAACATAGTGGAAGACTAAACAAGTGCAGCCTGTTTTTTAAATAATGCTTGAGAGTTTGGAGCTGTTATTGCTATAAAGAATCCCCTCTCGATTCTACAAGAGAGCCAGAGTGGTGCAGCAGTGAAGGTGTTGGTCAGTCATTGTGGAGATCCAGAATCCAGTCCCCCCTCTGCCACAGAAGTTGACTGGGGACTTTGGGCCAGTCCTTCTCAGCTGAGACCCTCTCTGATATACTGATTTGGTGACTAAGAATTGGGAGACCCAGGGTCTGGTCTAGCCTCAGCTGGGGAGATTCACTGGGTAACTTCGGGCCAGTCACAGTGCAACCTACTTGACAGGGTTGTTGTGGGGAAAAAATGGGAGGACAGAGCCCTGAGGATGCTACCATGAGCTCTTGAAAGGAAAGCAGGGTACAAGATCACCTTTTCCAGCAATTCTCCAAGAGCATCCTCTGGTTTTCCAGAGGCAAGTGGATTGCTCTGTGCATGCTTCCATCATTCCCCGTTGCCTGCCCATTTTTTATTAACCCCTGGCCTTGGTGCAGCAGGATGAGAACAGCTCCGTTCTGATTGTCTATTAACAACTGGCTTATCAGTGAACATAGAGGTGGTCCCTGTTACATATTGACTGGAATTCTGTGATTTGGGGGTACTTTTAAATAAGCAATATTAATAAAATATTGCTGGGCAGAAATTCATCCTATCAGAATGGCTAATGTTATTTCTGGCCATTAATCATCCTTTAACCATCTATCTGTTCTTCTTCCATACTTCCTTCAGCATAGTAGATAATGCCACTAAGATCATCTAGAATGTTTGTTGGGTTTTTTTTCTTGGTTTGGATGGTTGTACACTTGAGCCCAGCTGTGAGATGTCACATATAAATACGCCATGTTCCCATATGGGAAGCAAAAGGCATTAGAACAGGATTTTGTGCCGATCTGCTGATTTTCTCCCATACTTTTTCCCCCTATTGTTATGTGGAAGGTCACTTGATTTATTTCAGTTTGGAACTCATGATACACAGCATATCATTTTCATTGGCAGCCTTTAAGTCAGTAGCATTGTTATACAGTTGACCCAAATGGGCTTCTTGTCTTGCCCGAATACCATCTGCAATTGTGTGGGAAATGAAAAGAAATGTTAACACTGCTTGCAAGCACTCTGAAGTTCCTAGCAATAAGCTTTAGTCTACTTTACATACAGTATTTGTTCTAAAATGTATGTAATTCCTGTGCCTGTGAAGGTGATCTTTGTTATCAGAAGTTGTTCTAAGCCACTTTCCAAGAATGTTGTTCATTCCGGAGATGAGGGTGGCTGTTGTAGAGACAGGTGTTGGCAGTTGGTCTCTGCCCAGCTGCAGCCATGATAAATGATGTCTTTTAAGTGGGATTCCCAAAGGCTGAAAATTCACTCTCAGAAATTCTAGATGGCAAACCTGGTTCCTCCTCTCATGGGAATTAAGGAAATTGGATTTCCTTTTTTGTTCCCCAGCTGGTAATTTGGTGCGACTCAACAGAGGGAAATCGCTGAAACATGTACTACCTGGAAACCTAAACACATTACTTGGACGTGAGTTCTACTGAAATCAACAAGATGTCCTTCAAAAGAAGTTTGTTTAAAATGAGAGTCCTGAAAGCAGGCAAAAAACGATTGTGTAGTCATTGGTGCCAAGAATGGCACCCTTCTGTTCTCAGCTGCTGACTCAGCAAGAAAAACCATCACTGACTTTGCCTACAGATCTGATGGAATGAAATGGGATAAAAACACTGCTACATTTTACAACTTGGCTGATAGGCTTTGAGTTCCTCAGATTTCTTCTACTGTTCTGACCTACCATGGTTTCAGCTTTGGTGGGCTCATCTTTGGTTGCCCACAATCCCTCTGTAATCTTGTGGTTCCTCTCTAATGTTAGACCTTGCAAACTACTTTCTGTAATTACAAAGTGTGCAGGACAGAAACATTAGCTTGGAAAACTTTGCATGTATAGCTCAGTTCATATAAAAGGACCAAGGTTTCTTCAGCTGATTAAGTAAGGACAGTGGTAGGGTATGAGAACACACAATAGTAAATTTGGAACAGATGTGTTGTGTTTTTGATCCTAGCAGTAGGATTTCAAAACATCAGTTTGATATTTTATTTTTCCCTTTGGACCTTCAATTGTCCATGTCCTAAGCAGTCCATCAACCTCTGGGCCTGCATTTCTTGTACCTGGGCATCTGGAAGCATTGAATGTTGTACTAGAAACTGAATCAAGGTGTTGTACAGTAGTTGTTTTGTACAATAGGAAGACCATGCTGGAGGTTCAGAAGAAATGCTTTCTGCTGTGTTCTTAAGATAGGAAGTTTATCATATTTGGAAAGATTGGTTTGATAATTAAAGGTGCTATGTCCTACTATCTCACTTGGATATGAACTTTGATCATCATAATTAATCATGTGCATATAATTCCAATGACAGTAATCATTCAAATGTCCTAATGCCATATGAAGGAAGGAACTCCATGTTGGCAGTTCAGTATTTGAGTCTATCTGTTACAAATGTGCATATAATGGTACAGGTAGTCCTTGACTTACAACCACAATTGGGCCTGGAATTTCCATTGCTAAGCGATGCAGTCATTAGGTAAAACATCACTTGACTACATTGCTTAGTGACGGTGATGCTGGCATTCCCCATTGCTGTCATTAAGCAAATTTCACTGGTTGTTAGCTGAGGACCCACCCTCAATCCAAACCATTCTGGGCTTGGTCCCTCCCAGCCCCGAGCCTCAGTAAGGTAAGGGACTGCTTCCAGTTCCCCCCACCCACCTGTCTCTCCCCCATCTTTGGATTTGCCAAGTATTCCCCCAGCTTCGTGACCCCCAAAGAGATGGTTTGGACAAGGAAATGGTTGTGTCTGCTACATTTCTAGGGAGATAGTGCCAGAGGTATCTCTAGAAGCAATCTTTGAACCCCCACAGGTGGCCTGAATGCCTCTGAATACAGCCCTGTCTCTGTTATTTAAGTTTGGGAAACCAAGGACAGTGAGGACATTTTTCATTGTATGGACATTCAGTAGGCTGAAGAAAGAGACATCATGTGATGGTTGCCTTATTCCCCAAAGAACACAGACTCACTAGCCAGGGCTAAGGATTTCTGGTTTATTAGGAATAGAATGCATACACGCAGAAAGACGGGAATGAGCACATGGCGTGCGAGGTAGCCGGTAAATACCCGCGGTGCGGACCTGATCCTTCCCCACGCCCCATTGTCCCAAAGTCCTGATCCGGAGTCTTGATGGGCGATCAGGGGGCGATTCTGGAGTCTCGATGGGTGATCAGGGGGATTAACGCTGATTACCTCTGTCCTCTTCCTGTGTCCGGAGCAGGTGTGTCCCCTGTGGTAATGCAGAGATGTCAGGGAGATAGGATGATGGCTTCTCAGGTCAGGGCAAAGGTATGGCTCCTTTGTCCTTTATTTGTATTTGTCTTTCAGTGCTTATAGGATTAGCACTGATTCTTTCCTCCTTCCTCCCCTTCCCCGGAAAGGCATGTTCCCCGTTGTGATGTATGTATACATCGCAACGGGGGACATGACACATCAGAATACAGGTGCCTCCCTGGTTCTTTCTCTTTTCATGATATGTGGGGATTCTGTGAGACCACAGATGCTGGCCTAGCTATTCTGGAAGGTGTTTTGTCCAGAAAAGTCTTTTCAGCTCCTCTGCACTGTGTAATAAGTAGGCTGCTCAGTTGCAAGTGGGTTTCATGGAAGATGTTGTGGAAGGAGATTTGTCCCAGCCTAATTGAACTATCCCAAGGACCCCCTTTCCCTCAGCAGAACTTGAGGGCTGCTTACTGTTGCATCTAGATCCAGGCTTTTAATCTGAAATTTTAATATTCCAAGGTTGGATCATTAAAAAAAGCCAGGAAGAGAAACGTGTTTGAGGATATGAGGAAGGAGGTAATTTTAGTTGCCAGCATCGCTGTGTAGCTCAGGACAAAGCAGCTTTCAAGAAATGTAGCTCTCCTTTTCACAGATAATTCCAAATTGCTTGATCTTACAGTTTTATGGGTGACTCCCCCCTCCCCAGTCAGCAGGATAAACACTTGTTTAATTGAAGGTAAAAATGGTGGTGGGGGAAGAAGTATGTACCGAGGGGGCCTTTTTGGCCAAGTTCCTAATCCCAGCCCAGTGTCTGAAGTTGCCTTTAGAATGCACTGCTTAGAAGAATGAATGAATGAATGAATGAATGAATGAATTCACTCTTCTACTTGGGCCTCCATGGAGATCAAGAGGTAATGGCACCACACCAGGTTACATAGAAATATCATTTGGAACAAGGGTGGGGAATTTGTCCCTATCCAGGTATATTGAAGTACATCTCCCAGAATTCTTCATCATGGGCCATGCTTAGTGGGACTTTTTGACATCTCAGCAGTATCTGGAGGGCCTGAGTTGATTCTCCACTTCTGCAGCCCATGTCTTTGGAAGTACGAGTTATTAAGAAAACTTGGTAGAGCAATTGATGCATCAGCTCTCATTCTGCTTTGTGCCCAGGATACAGTAGATATATCAGTGCACAGCAAAATGGAAATGCTCTAGAGAGAGACAAATAAAGGAATGCAAAATGGGGAAAAAGTTTTGGTTTGAACTTCAGACAAAGACATTATGTTGGGTCAGATACAGTTGAAGAACTGAAACCCAGAAAGCTTTGGTTGCTCTGGGTTCTGGATGAAACAAAATCCAGATTGGGCAAGTAGGTCATAGTCGCTAGAACACCCATTGGCCTGTCCACCAGTCCCCTTCCTTGTGTCTTCCATTCTCTCCCTCCCTCAGTTACTGCCACCAGTGTCCAGTCCTGTCCAATGTGGTTATCCTGTCTGTCCCTAACCTTCCCACTGCATTTCCTCCCTCCCTCTTAGTTACTACCACCACTGCCAACAGCACACTGTATCCCACCAGCCCTCCTCCCTTGCTTCTCCTAGCAACCTCCCTTCTCTCCCTCATCACTCCACCTCCCCAACAATTCTGGCTTTCCCCCAGCTCTCTCCCACTACCTCTGCCCCCGTCAAAACCATGTCTGTCCTCTAGAGCAGGGTTCCTCAACCTTGGCAACTCTTAAGCTGTGTGGACTTCAATGCCCAGGAATTCTGGGAGTTGAAGTCCACACAGCTTAATGTTGCTAAGGTTGAGGAACCCTGCTGTAGACAGACAAAAAAAATCCAAAACTGTGTTTGAGTTCAGGCACAGGCAACATGAAACTCATTGTTCCATGGCTCATGCATGGGACATTCCTGTGTGGAACATTTTCTCCACCCCTAGAGATGAAATTGTAGTTTTGTGTTGATGGGATTAAATATTGTGATTGACATCGGACTGTCTTAATATAAGGCCCAGTCTCCCTTGATCGATGTGATGCACACTTGTTTTATTCTTGTTTTCTCACTTCTTCTAGCATACCGTTGCTGGCGTTTTTATAGTTGCAGTGAAGACTATCAGCTCTGACAGATACTAAAGCAAACTCACGGTTTTTGTTGCACGAACAACTCATGACTCGTGAGGGAGATCTCCACACAGTTCCTTTGTGTTAATGGAAAAGTTCCTTGTATGTTGCAGTTGGAACTCATTCGTTATTTCATAGGGAACATCTGACTACGCACCCTATATTCACTCCGCCTTGAGCCCATGTTTCAGTGCCAAAGAGAAGTAACTTTAAACAAGAGTAACATACTGTAAAGACACTGCTCAAGCTTTCTGGATATCCCAGAAGCCATGACAAGTTAAACAGAGGCTGTGATTAAATGTGAATGGGCCCTGTGTTAGAAAGATCAATCTTGGGAGACCGTAAAAAAAATTAAACCAACACAAAGGTCACCTGACTAATGAGAACAGAATCTAGGCATGTGGGCTCCTGCTGCTACCACCACCACGTTAAAGCAAAGACAGACTTGGGACACTGAAAGCCTAAAAGGAGGGAGGGAAATCCACAATGGAGCTACTATTCTAACAGGGAAGGCATGGAGAAATTACAGAGGGCGGAAAGATGCACTCTCCTGAAGAGAAAATTGGCACAGAGCATTTAGCTTCCCCCTCTTCACTTCTCTGGTGCGTCTATAAAGTCAAAAACAGCTTTAGCTTCCACTTTTCAACTAGCCAGATTTGCTTGTAATATCTGGATTTGAGTCAGTCTGGTGAGCTGGTAGCAAAGTGGCAAGTTGTTGACACTTGAATTCCCTGAAGAGTCATCAGTTAAGGGTGGCAAGGGATCCAGGTCAGAATCATGCAGGGATCTTCTTCCAGTCTGAGATCTTCTGGTCCCTTCTGTTTCTCCAGCCCTTATCAGGTCTGTGCTGATCTGGCAGACTTCGCTTGTGCATCATGTCGATCAAGGGAGATGGGAGTTTATATTAAGACAAGCTGCTCTCAATATTTAACCCCATTAACATCAAAGTACAATTTCATCTCTAGGGGTGGAGAAAAAGTCCCATGCATGGACCATGGATCTGGCAGGCTTCTCTTCATCTTCTTCCAGGGGTCCATCTATTTTTGTCCTTCTACGTTCTCCCCTATGAATGAGGGTGATTGTGAGAGCTTTTCCCCTCCCATTGTTTCATTTCCCCTCCTGCTTTTTCCGCCTCCTTTTCTCCCCTTTTAGGATCTTACCATCATCTGTGTGAAATTCCACTGAGAGCTGCAGATTGTTCATCCCTATTGTGGCTGGGGCAGCTAAGCAAGAATTAAACTATAGCTTATGATCCTGGCTTGCTCACTCACCGGCGTTTCCTAAGTGAGGACATAAGAGGGAATTTTGGTTAGTCTAAAAATAGAAGTGGTTCTTAGCAGTTTCTTGTTCCGTTTGAAACGAGCCAATGTGTCATCCAGACCGCTTATGGATGCTATCACTATCCAGAAATTGTTCCTGTGGAAATTGCTGCTGAAGCTGCATGCCTTTCTCATGTGAATTTCTCCCTGGGGAAAGCAGAGTGCATTGTTTGTATATCTGGAATGTAAGCAGTAACAGGAACAGGCTTTCTTAAGTCATTATCTTATTTTGCTTAGACTGATTACCTAGGAGGCTGTTAGCAGGTCTCATACTTATCTATGGCTTGTTGCCACATGCTGTTTTTGATTCATGATTAGTTGTCACCATCAGTCCCTGGTTTAATGTTGTGTCATAGAATTCCAAGCCCAAACAATTGTTAGCAACTGTGTTTTAGTCCATCTGTGTTAACGAAGAATGAGTTACACCAGACACCATCCCGAAGGGAAGTTGAATGTTCTGCCACTCTGAAATTTCAGTAGTCAAAATGCTGTGTCTACTTGTTCAGTAGGAACATCTACTTGCCCTTTCGAAGAATGTTTCCCTTTAAATCCAGGCTACAAAAACAAGTTGATGATAGATATTTAAAATTAATGTTGGAGGGTAGGGAGATGATTACTGCTGTATTTGCTCACTGTATCTGAAATTTGCGTTAGCGCTAGCAAAAATTCAAAACTTGGTGAAGGGTTTTTATTAAGCAATTTGTATTATAACCAGGTTGTAAATCAGATATTGAATGGTTAGAACAGTGTTTCTCAACCTGGGCAACAGCTTGGCTGGCTGGGGAATTCTGGGAGTTGAAGTCCACACAGCGTGAAGTTGCCCAGGTTGAGAAACATTGAGTTAGAGCATCTCTGAATACAAAGACTGAATCTGGTTAGTTAAAACTTGGCAACACGATACTAGTTAGGAAGTAAAACAAACTAAATGAATTTAAAGTTCAAGGAAGAACAGGTAGGGATAACTTTGAGAGAAGAAAATCAGGCAAATTTTGTACAGCTTAAAAGCTGAAATAATCCAGGGCTCCAGTTCATTGTTAAATAGTATGTAAGCAGAGAAGGTAATAAATTAGGTTTGCATTCTGAGAGACCCTTATTACTGTACATTTTAATTTTAGGAAGAACTTAATCTTTCGTTCATATCTTTGTGGCATGATCTTCCATCACTGTTTCAACAGAAACCAACTTGTTCATAAATTGAATCACGCTTAAACAAAATTAGAAAGGCTGCCTTTGGCTCTTATCCCAGGAATTGTGAGCAGTGTGTAGAAATGAGTACAAACAGAGAGATTTTTCATTCACAGTAGTTTCCAGGAAACAGGTAGTAATGGTTTTGACTCGACAATTAACCACTTGTGTTAGTTGAGATGAATTTAGCACCGAGATCAATGAATGCTTAGAAAACCACAGTCTTAACAGCAGAGTTTTTTTTAGATAGGGTACAGGAGGTATTTAAATTGGTTCTTGGGAGTTAATATGTATCCCTACCAAAGCTAAGTGTAAAAACTGAAAAGGAAAAACTAGATTAGGAATCTCTGCTCTGAAATCTTAGCAATTACATGTGGATGTTACCACTTAATTCTAAGAAGAAGAAATAAAGCTGAAAACCAATAAAACATAGAGAGCTCTGCTTAAAAAAAATCAAAAGATGACACAGTTGAAAGAAAGCTTACTTAGAAAATCAGTAAAGAATGATTCTCTTAATTAAAAACTCATGAGATACTTATCAATGATTTCTTCTAGGTAGGCCTGCATAGAATTTCACTGTTAGGTTATAATCCTGTGCCCTGATCATGCCTGGAGAAAACCCAAAGTTTTCTTCAGTAACAGAAAATAAAGTTGAAGAAAATGCTGGTTCTGCCCATATTTTATTTACAAACAAGAGCTGTTTACATGTGTCCCAGAATGTTTAAGCATACTGCTACAGATAGAAGTAATGGCAGTTAGGAAAGCATAAACCAAGTTTGTGGCTTAGATAGTCAATGTTGTTCCAGACCAGAATAGCTCCACCGATTTGTGCTGAGAGTCATCAAGATCAGCCGTCCCCCAAATAGCAGTAGATGCGGGCAGAGGACAATTACAGCTGGAGCAAAACAAAATCAGATACAAAGACAGCATTGATGGTAATAAGAAAAATAATAATTCGGGTAGTCCTTGAATTATGACCACAATTGGAACCGGAATTTCCATTGTAAGCTGTTGCGGTTGTAAGTCGAGTCACCACATGACTGAACCTGGTTTTATGACCATTTTTACAGTGGCCGTTAAGTGAATCACTGTGGTCATTAAGCAGATCCAGCTTCCCCAAGGGAAAACAGCAAAAAACATTGCAAAACACAGTCATGTGACTGTGGGACACTGCAGCTGGTCATAAATGCATGCTGGTTGCCAAGCACCAAAATGTGATCATGTGACTGTGGAGTGGTGGTGTGACATTTTGCAATGCTTGGAAGTGCTTTACAGGCCATAGAACATCCATTCCAAGGCCACTGTAACTTCAGGCCATTGTTAAATGAAAGGTCGTAAGTTGAGGACTACCTGTAATGATCCTTATTTTAATCTCTATCTCTTTCGATTTACCATCACATCTGCTTTCTTATCCTCCAGTTGGAGATAAGTCAAGCAGGAGTGATACTAATCCTGGCCCACATGTCCAGACTCACAGGTTAAGAAGTGCTGTTCTGGAACATTAGAGACCCATAAGTCTATGCATCAGAGATGCCAGAGAACCTCCTTCTGTACTTGCTTTCCAGTGCAGGAAACAGGCAGAGGAGGAGATGGAAAGCTAGGCTCCCATTTTAATTCTCCCATTCATTCTCCTGTTCATTTAAGGGGCAAATCCTGTAGTAAAAGTAAAGTCTCCATTGACTCAGCTCCTGGAGGTGACTTCATGAATACGTACAGTATCACTGTTAACAATACAGAAGTGCTTTTCCAGGATGCTTTTTGACTTCCCCTTTAAGCCTATAGTTGTAGGTTTGATTTTCTGGTGTTCCCTGTCCACGTATTAATCAGATCCAGAGTCAACGATGTGATACCACCTAGCTGGGACAAGGAAGGGAAGTATGACCCAAGAGAGATAAAGGAACGTAACTAAGGTCTTGACCTTAGCCTTGTGTGGATGTTCACCTGTGTACAAATACTGAGCTGATAAGGTAAGCTTTCTGTTCGGGAATGCATTCAGGGGAATAATGAACACTTCTTTGCAGATTTTCATGCTGCAGGCTGGATGGTCTGGAATATTGGGAGGCGGAGCTTGTATGCATTCCCACACTCCCTACCCAGTCTTGCCTTGCTTGTATTCAATCGAACACTTGAATAGGGCTCTGATTGGAGCTATCCAAGGTCCTGTAACTCCAATCTAATCCTTCCTTGAACAACCCTTCTCAAGGTTCTGTTCTTCCTCTCCTGCTCACAGTCAGGACAAGACACTCCTATATGAATCTTCCATTTAGATAGGTCCCATGGCTATGGAGTTAAAATACTGCCTTCTGTAGCAGAACAGGCAGAATTGAAGTCCTGTTGCGTTTTCTCTTAGACTTTCCAAGATCCTTATTTCCAGAATAATCCCCCAAGCATATCTTCTGATCTCTCCAGTTTTTATTATGAAATTGTCCTTTCACAGTGAGTTAAAGCCCGGCTCATCCATTCATTCAGAATAATTATCTCACCTTTCAAGTATATTCATACCATACAGGGTGGCTGTGGTGTTGCCTTCTATATGCTCACGGTTCTTCTTGCCTGTGTGGCCTTCATTCTGCTCCATTGAAATTGGCTTGTTCCTTTGAATCCAACATTGTGGTTGTGGATGGAACCATGGTGCCAGAAACGTGGTGGAAAGAAGCAATGTTAGAGTAATTACATTAACTTTTGTTTGTTCAGCTGTTGTGGCATGTTGACTCTGGTGTTGTATACGCAAAGGATCATTTTGCTAGTGGTGGCTCTTAAGCGTGCTATCCTAACATCTTAAGATGGCAGTGATGTCTGGCATCTCAAGAAAGTTTGAAACATGCCAACCTTACTGTAGATACAACCCCAAAGTGTATACCTGCCTGTTTATAAGTAGTCAAGAGAGCAGGCAGAACAGGAATGGTCTTTGTTTAAGGTAGAGAAAAAGTCAGATACTCAACATTTTATGATACAATACCATTTCTTTCCTTGCAGTGTTAGGTCTTCACCTTAATGTAGCGGCCAATGAAATCCCTTCCCAAGTTACTGTAATTAAGTCCCACCTTTGAATATTTATTTGCTAGATCCTTTTAAGGTGGCAAAAGTCTATTGTTGTTTCTTCTGCAGAAGACTAATATGGCTGCCCTTTGGACACCGTGGAGTTAGTTTAGAAACAGAAGTGGATATTTTCAATATACTTCGCTAGAGGAAGAGAAGGAAGAGGGTGTCCCTCAACCTGAAGCTTGCTGCATTTTATGCAAATAATGCTCATTCAGAGTTTAGTGCCACTCCTTATTTTGACTGTCTAATTTAAAAGTCACCTCCCTGCCCCTAAAAGGGGGCGGGAGAAGTTAAATGTGTTTATTGGCTCCTATTTAAATGATGAATACTATATGCTGCTACAATTCAAATGTTTGTCCTGAGAGATATTACATGCTCGCTGTCTGCAGTATTAAAAGGAAATGAACGTATCGTTCTTTAAGTAAGCACTTTCACTTTTAGTCTCCTGCCCACCATTGAACTGCGATTGATGGATGGATGGATGGATGGATTGTATATGGCCGCACATCTCAAATACATGACTCTGGGTGGCTAAGAATTAAAAGCAGAATAAAAAAAAAAACCAGTAACCAAAATTATAAATTATTTGCTGGGCTTCTGACTGATACATTAAGCATTATATATTCAACAGAATCAAAGTGGTAAAGATTTTGGGGTATGGTTGGGAAGGAAGGTGCATGTTTGAATGGGCCCAAACAGATACAAGTACTGTCCCTGACTGCATTTGTTGCAAAAGAATGGAATGGGTTCCCTTGCTCTGTCCATAATTGATGGGGGGCATTCCGCTGTTCTCCCCCACTGGGTGGGGGTTGATAAATTTGAAGCTTGTGGCTTGTCCTGGCCTTTGGAAACACTGCAGCTGAAAGATCTCCAGGTACAGCCTAGTTGCTGATGCGAAACCACTGCTGTTTCTTGCAGCATCCTGGTCTCCATCAGCCCAGGATGCTAGGTTTAGTAAGCAGAAGCCAGCACTGTGCACCACTACAGCTAAAGGAGACGATCTTTAAGTGAAATTATATTGTATGATGCAGAACAGCCATTCTTGGAACCTGTTCCTTGTTTCTCTGTCTGATGGATTTATTGGAAAATAAAACATGTTGTTACAGTTTGGGGAAAGTTTCAGAAAAACAAAGGGCCCTTCTTAGTCATCGCAGGTTTCTGAAAGAGATGGCCATTGTATGCCGCAAAGGGGCTTTGTATGTAATTCCTGAATCACTGGCATTCTTGGAGCTTCCATGAGCCCTGCTTAATCTCATCTGAAGGTCTCCACTGAATTCCCAACCCTCGGTGCACTCTTGCGCCTGATAACTTTGTCATTGCTTGGATTCCAGCAAGTCTGCTTTGCATAGTTTAGCTATCAACTGAAATATAGCAAGATAATGGCCATGGTTTAGAGTCCCTATCAGTGGCAATTTAGATGTCGGGGATACATAACATGCTTCCATGGGTGGCAAGGAAATTTAAATATATCTACATTGTTTGTAAAAGATAACTGAGCATCTTTGCAATGATGTGCTGAGGAGCTTGTTAGTTTTTAAAGTGGCCTGAATGTTGATGGGTCTCCCAGGGCCTAAAATACATCGTTGTTCTTTGAAAATTAGAAACATGTTTAGAAAACACTTAAGAAATACAGGACAAGAAGAACAGAAGAATGTTAAGAAGGTACATCTGAAAGATATGTAATACCATGAATTTTGTACTATGAGACTTAATTTTATTACTACTGTGCCTTATTGCTGATTATTTTACTTTTAAAAAAAATATATATTTAATTTGTGGATATACAAATAACAAAATCATCTTTATACTTAAAAAAAAACTTTTAAAAAATTAGGAAAAAGACAACCCCAAACGAATTAAGAATACAAAGTAAAAAAGAAAAGAAGGAAGGAAGGAAGAAAATCTACCCTATAGTTTTATTATTTGATTCTGTTTTATTATGCATTTTTATGTACACCACTTAGAGACTAATCAGACTGAAGTGGTATAAATAACTAAATAAATGAAATCATAAGGAACTGAGGAAGCTGGGAGGTGTTGTTAATTAACTACCAAGTAGTCTACAGCAAGTGGCCAGTGCTGGCCAATCTTGAGAAACTAAGCAGAGTCAGACTTGATTTATATATAAGGGATGCCACCAAGGAATCTATCAGCTGTTGGCCAGACTGGGAGGTTGAAAACGAGCATCTCAGAAGAAGGCAGTGATCATCCACTTCTGTATCGCCAGGAGTTGAGCTTGACTCGGAATCTTTACCTGTAGTTGGTTCATTGCTGTGTTGGAATATGTGAGTGCACATGCAGAAGAGGAAGGTAATTGCAGAAATTCATAACTGAACGTTCTGCTGGGGGAGGTCTTCTGCAACTGTTGAGATACACATGCACAATATTCCTCTCCCCTGTTCTACACTGCTGCTTGAAATCAGCCTGGGGTCGTTTATTGTCTAATTCCCATGATTCCTGGGGCATCATGCTAGGTGGCAAATGGAAAAGCTGATTTGTGCTCTGGAAGTGACTGGAACCGTTTTCCATGGCGTTGACTCTAAAATGCAGTTGACCAGGATAGTGGATGGGTTCTCGGAAGAACAGATGAAGATGAGTGTGTGTGTGAGATGCAAATGTGGTTTTAGGAAAAGGAAGTGGCCTCAAGGCAGATTTCTACAAGAACTGTAAAAAGCAGGCAGTGTGCATTCAGCAAAGTATATTAAAAAGAGCTTGCTATAGTATTGGGTGTCTCAATTAGTTATAAAAAACACCTCAGTTAATTTGCATGCATACCCTCTAAAATCCAACAAGTAATATCTAGCACTTTAGAAGTATCTCCAGGACACACACCTTTTAAATATCTAAATGTAAATATATCAACATTCCTTAAAAACGAAAGGATTAACTTTTAAGATTAGCAACCTTGTAGAAATGATGTAAGAACCCTTGCTTAGTCTTCTGAGGGTAACAGGTTATTTTCAGCATTTTCTTGAATGCGAAGAAATGCTATGGCTTCTTATTTGGAACGCTCCATTTCTCCTTTTACTCTATTTCCCAAAAAACTAGAGAACGTTAAAAACAGAAGAACTGTATCTAGTTGTCAGGCTGTTATAAGATGATGGGACCGGTGTGAAGTCCTGTTTTATCAATCAAAACATTTCTGCCGAATAAAAAAAAAACATTTTAGTGTTTCTCTTATGGTTAGACACTTGTATTGGAATCTATTCAAGTTACAGCACAGCATAGGAATGGGAACAGAAACCTCTTTAGAAATGTGTGTGGTTTGTTCACACACTCACTCAACCACAGGCAAATGTCTTTCTCTTGATGGTTCCTCTCATGTGATGTTGTGTGACTGTGGAAGTGTTAACTCAGAAAGCAGGCAAGAAGGGCCAGTCACACAAACCTTTCGTTCCAAACTCTAACTGATTTTGATTCTTCATCCCTCGTATTAATTCCATGCAGTTCAGCTTGATTAAGCATGTTCCTTGTTATTGTATTAATCAGATCTCTTTCAGTTTAACATTACCTTGATTCTTCTTACCCAGTTGTAATATAGTACCAACAGAAAGCCACCAAGAATTCAGCTACCATAGATTTGCATTATTGGTCAATTTAAACCTAAAGAAAAATGTGAAACTCTGGTTTCTGTTCTGTGACGAAGGTTTCCCTGTTTCAGGGAAACAATTAGCCCACAAATTATGTAGACTGTGAGGGAGATACAGATTGGAAGAAGTAGGTAGATTTTTTTTTTCCAGTAGACATAATTGTGTAAACAGTTAGTGGGAAGTGCTGAATAGGCCCCCCCCCCACCCCTTGCTGGCTGGAGAATTCTGGGAGTTGAAGTCCACGCATCTTAATGTTCCCAAGGTTGAGAAACACTGCTTTAGAGGGATGCTGTGTCCTGAAGTGACAATCAAAAACATTTCCCTCTTCCTGTCCAGATTTGGCAATGATCTTGGGTTGGAATAATGATGGATGGATGGGTTAGAGTTTGGTTTAAGAAAGATGGCAATTGCACATCTGGAATGGTTGCCTTATCCAGATGTCTGTGCAGCAACTCAGATTCAAAAGCATCATTGAATTCCCTTAAGACAAAAATCTCTACAGCATCAGCTGTTTGATTCTGGGAAAAGACTCAGCAGATTTAGGCATTGCAGAAGGTGCAGCATGTGCCCCAAAGTATCTTTTGGCCTTTGAATCCAAAACTCTGCCTTCTTGACAGATGTGGCTTTTTTTTTTTTTTTTGCATCCCAGTAAACTGACTCTTTGTTCTTCAAGTGTATGCACCCCAGCCACTGGTGCCTGGATGTGCATGCTTATCAACCTAGATTTTCAAGTAGTATCCTGTACAGGGAGATACAAAACCCCTTTCAGGTGTACTGGATGGTCTCAAGTAGAAGAGGAAGAGAAAACAGAGTCACTGAAGCCTCATAGGAGGCAACCTGCAATTTTAAAAATAAGAATAAATGTAAGAAGCACCAGTTAAAAGCAGAGCAGAACAAACATAGCCAAATGTTTTTCGCCTATGATTTTGGCTATTCTCAGGTAAGATTTAAGGATGGAAAAATGGAAGCTGCTTTTAGATGGGTTTAGACCATCTTATTCCATTCTCCAATACTTTTAAAAGTTATTTGTTTTGTTTGGTTGTTTTCATGCGACGTTGATTGAAAGTTCTGTAATGCCTCAGAGGCCTTTGGGACAGAAAGCAATTCAGAAATATTTTAATAAATAGATTAGTATACAACTTGATATCCTAGTCTTCAATTCAGTTAAAGGCAACATCTCTATGTCAAGCCAGACTGTTTGTAAATACAGTTCAGTTGCATTGCCTATATTAAATTTTTCAGTGTTACGGGTGAGCACTTTCAATATAATTTCAAGCCAAAATGTCTGGTGTTTTGTTTTCTGTTTCTTCCTCTTTGACTGAGGAAGCAAAATGTCCTAATCTGACTTTCCATGATATTGGCTCTAAGCCTTGGCTAGTGTTCTTCACTCTCCTGTGTTGTAAGAGGATGTAGGATTCTTCCTATTTTCAGAATTCTGTCGTTAAGATACAAGAAATCTTAGAAACGAGTGTGTGAATTATACACCTAGACACCTAGCAAGCTCTATTTGAAAAGATAATGATTTACTTGACTTCGTGTAAAAAGCAACAGAGAAATAGCGTGCAGGTTTTAAACAAGGTGATTATTCTTCAGTCAAGAACTCTTAACAGTTGTTCTAAAATGATTTCAGCTGTTTTCAAATAACATGCTTTCCTTAATCTGTAATCCTGTTTATTTTTATTTGGTGGTCACTTATATCTAAGCACAGTACAGTACTGATTTTTCCCACAACTACAATCTTTCGAAGTAGGTTGGACTGAGATTGAGTAGCTGGCCCAAAGTCTGATTAATCAACAGACTACTTATTGATAGGCATAAACTTCTACTATCTGGTTGGGGAATGGAATTTCTAGGTTCTTTTTCCTCTCCAACTTAATGCTGTTGGTGGCAATCAAGCAGAAAAACCCTCTGTCAATGATCCCAAAGAGGAGAAGACTAGTGTGGATGAAACTAGTCCTTCAAATGCTTTGGGCCCAAACTGTTTAACTTCTGAATGTTAAAAAGCTTACACTGATCTCAAAAACACATGGAGAATTTGTATATTTGGAGCCGTGTCAATATCACATGAGTTGATTGCCCAATTCCTGGTGTTGTAATTGGCACCAGCTGGGGTTTCTGAACCATCTTCAGAGGAGCTTCCACGCAGGATACAGTATTAACCATGAAAAGAAGTACAATAATCTTTTTAAAGGAAGGAGAGCTGCACTAACATGGCTTAGTGTAGTTTTAGCACTGCAAAGAATGCCTTACGGTGTCTTTTCTGTGGACTCGAAATACTGATTATATTATCACCAATTTCGTAAACCCTTGCTATTTCTGGCCCCGCATACTGAATTGTTTACATTTCTCTCTCTGAATATTTTAAAAGGACATACAGTATAGGTGTATGATGAGAGCCAGTTTGGCATAGTGGTTAAGGCACCAGGCTAGAAACTGGGAGACCATGAGTATAATTGTAATAAATTATATTTTTCTGGGCTTCAGTGAAACAACAACCATGATTTGCTGCAAACCCAAAATTGATGGTTCTGGGTAAAAATGACAATTGCTAATTATTCTGTTGCTATCTTTCTACTGCATTTTGTGTGTGTGTGTGCCTTCCAGTCAGTCTTGACTCCTGGTGACTGCCTGGACAAGTCCCTGCAGCTTTCTTGGCAAGGTTTTTCAGAAGTGGCTTGCCATTGCCTTCTTCCTAGAGCTGAGAGAGAGTGACTGGCCCACGGTCCCCCAGCTGGCTTTGTGCCCAAGTCAGGACTTGAACTCACAATCTCTCAGCTTCTAGCCTGGTGCCTTTAACCACTACCCCAAACTGGTTCTCACTGAAATATAGATGGCCTTTTCCCCCTTGGCTTTATATGCAAAACCACTTTTCATATACTGTATTTCTTGGCCTTTATTTGTTTAATAAAGCAGAATGTAAAGAAAAATACAAAATAGTGAAAGAAAAGAAAATAACAACATACATTACATATCTAAGGGCTTCCCATATGAAATCTTACACAGAAGTTGCAACTTTTCATACATTGTAAGAACTGCTATTGCTGGTAGTTTAAAAAAAATGATGAATTGCTCAGAACAAAATGTTAACAGACTCATAGGAAATAGTACCACTGTGTGTGGGGGGAGGGTATGGGATACTTAACTAATATTTCATTCCTTGTTTGCTTCATTGTTCGAATGGTGCATTGATAAGACGGTCTTACAGATGGAGAGAGCCCGTACTCAGAATTGCAAATGGGCAAGTTAGAAAGGATTCTCCATATAGACACTGCAGTTTATCAATTGTTGACTTCCCCAGAGGTAGTCGGTCCTGGGCCCTGATCAGTTTCTCAGGATGGACCCAACCCATGACAAAAAGACCTTTATTCCGTTGCTGATTATTGTAAAACCCAATTCACCAGGAAGGGCGAGGTGGAACTGTATGGGAGCCCTATCAAGTAACACTAATGTTCAGCCAAGATATGGACCTTGTCTTTGAACAAGAGAGACGCTCTTTGAAGAACCTAATCTGAGCAGCCACAATGGCTAATGCAAAATTAGCTCCTCCAGTTACCTTCTGGGATGGAGGTCTCGGAAAGCATACCTGGCCCTTTATCAGGATGCTGGATTTTTATTGATTCAAATGGTAATTGCAGAGAATACGAAATGCATTGTCTTCAAAGGGTAGGAAACCAGCAAGGAGAGATTAGGTTTCTTTAGTTCAGATTGCACAGTTCTCTTCACTGCTCTGGGAAAAAAAAAGAAGTCGCAGGCCATTTACCCTTGTATTCTCCAGTTCTCCTTGTCTCTCCTTCTTTCAGTTCCTAATTGCTTTTGTGTAGAATAAAAGCCAAATAGGAATATGTTGCTTGTAGATGGAGAACAGATTTGCTTGTGATCCAATGGCTCACTGCAGTTTCTATATCCTGCTTTTTACTTCATTTGCTCTGTACAGCTTAGGCACTTTTTGCTTGGTGATCTGCCTGGGAAGGCTGTGGTCTTTGAGAAAGGCCAAGGAAACCAATAAATAATACTGCTGTGTAGTCTTAATTCCCTTGTTGTAAAATAGAAGTGGCCCTGGCTTGTTCTTGTGCAAGTAAACACCATACAGATGGTAAAGATATTTGGAGGGGAGGGGGAAAGGGTACTATTAATGATGAGATGGAAATTGAATTCATGTTCTGTTTCATCAAGCCTGCTGCAGTACCTCTGTATGGTGACTTCATGTATGTGTCCATGTATACACCTTCACCTGGCTACATGGAGAGTTCAAAGTGGGGATTGAGGAAGGCTGTATATGTTGCTTTGCCTCCTTCTCTCTCTACCTTCCTGCATTCAGTGTTCAGCACAGAGAAGAAACAAAGAGCTTTATTCATACAAGAGGAGCATGGCTTGTAGTCCACTTTGGTTCCTGGCCCAGGTGGAGAGTTATACTCCCATTCTGATACTCACCTGAACATGTGGGAGCTGGAAAGAGGAGAGGGAGTTATGTGCCAGACTCTGTTCTCTTTCCACATTGAGTTTTCCACTCATTCAGGCAACCGTCTGAACAGGATTGTCTGGCAGCTTTCTGTATGCAAAGCAAAAGCAAAATAATAATAATTCCATTCCAGAACACAAAGACAAACCAATATGGTGTTTTCTCCCAGAGAAATAAAAGTAAAGGTTGAGAATTTCTGAGTATTTATTGTTTCTAGTTAGAAAATAAAGCTGAAGGCATTTAGAATATACTTAAAATGTGTCCTTCAAACATAGAAGAGTTTGTCATCTGTGGTAACTGAGGCATAGTTTTAACCATGTTTTATTGCATAAACCACAATTGTCTGGGCTCATTCAACATCCAAAGCCATTAAGCATAATTTACAAACCTCAGTGGCTGCATTCCCACAACAGTCTAATCCAAAATAAAACAAACAATACTACGGTTTAATACAAGATAGGAACTCAGTCATCCTATACAAATGCCTCTAAATGTTGAGCTGTTCCAGACAGCAATTCCATTAGCCACTAAACACTTCAAAGCTATTGTCCCCTTCTTAGCTACCTCCATCTTGGAAAGAGGTGGCAAAAGGGTCACTGAGAAGAGGAGGAACAAAATGGCTGTTACAAAATTATGAGCTCATTTCCTAAGTTACTTCTCTAGCAAGCTATGATTTTTAATGGAAGCCTGATGGTCAGAAGAAATTGTTGTAAAGTCATGAGCTGTCCTACTGTCTATTTGTTGGATTTTCTCACCAGTTATTAGATTTATATCCCGCCTTTCATTCAAAAGCCCAGGGTATACATAGCTGTCCATCCTCCTGTTTTCCCACAGATCAACAACCCTGTGAGGTATGTTGAACTGAGGGAGAATGACTGGCCCAAAGTCACCGAGTGGACTTCCAGGGGTGGAGATGAATGTGAACCTGGATTTCCTCTTCGGAGGCATCTGTGGGATGAAGTGGAGACAAGTGATGAGAGTGGTGTCATCCATCATCTGCAAGCTCCACCCCCCTGTATATGCTGGTAGTCCTCGCTTAACGACCACAATTGGGACCTGAAGTTTGGCTGCTAAATGAAGTGGTTATTAAGCAAATCTGACCCAATTTTACAAGCTTTTTTGCAGTGGTCATTAAGTGAATCACCACAGGCATTAAACAAACCATGTGGTCCTTAAGCGAATCACACAGTTCTCCATTGATTTTGCTTGCCAGAAGCTAGCCTGGAAGGTCAAAAATGGTGGTCATGTGACCATAGGCCGCTGCTATGGTCATAAATGCGAACCAGTTGCCAAGCACCCAAATTGCGATCATGTGACTGGGGGAATTCTGCAACAGTTGTAAGCATGAGGACCGGTCACAAATTGGTTTTTTCCAGCACCGTTGTAAGTCCAAATCATCACTAAATGAATGGCTGTTAAGTGAGGACCACCTGTACATCATACTGCATCATCATGTACAAAAGGGAGGAGCTTGCTATGGAATGGCACGACCTGGCCCCTTTTCACCAAGCCATCCAGTCCTATGCTTCCATCTCTCCTAATCTAGCACCTTAGCTACCGCACCACACCAACTGCCATTAAGGCTCTCCTATCACTAAATTCTGTGAATCCTGGGGAAGTAATTGAATCCTTCTTGTTTCATTGGGATTACAGGAACAGACCACGCCTGACAACCAGGGCCCTCTCTTCTAGTGTAGCCGATGCATCATTTTTCTGTGTGTAGCAGTATTAACATCTCACACCAGAGGTTAAAGCTCAGTGGCCTCAGAACGCTTGAAAACGATGGGAAAAACTGCAGGAAGGAACCCTTGGTAAATGTTTGCCGGTGTTCCTGAAATTAAGTGAAGCCTGTCATTATGCTCCTGCTGTGATTGAAAAGAGACGGTCAACTGAGTTTTCCCTGAAAAGAGAAAGCTTGGAAATTGTAGTGACAAGTTTCACTCTTCCTCTCTCAAAATACCGTGTCAGGCCCTTGTTTTCCATGTGTCAGGCATGACTCCTGGCTTGCTCCCTGTGTGGCCTGTTCCTCGTGATCAACCTGAGGGGTTACTTGCTTTCCTTTTCTAATTTGTAGGAAGTGGCTCATGACATCTGTTTGGGCCCTGAGGCTACTTCTTGAAAACTTTTAGCTCTTTCCAGGTTCCCTCCCCCACCCTCTTTTTTTTCCCCAGAGTAAAAAGACTGTGAAGATGTATAACAACTGAAAGATTTGATTCATAGCTTTAGGAACAAAACCCTTTTCGGATTGTAAAGGAATGACTAAAAACACAGAGCCTAAACCCTTTTGTTAGAATGAAGTAAATAGAGAGGTGAATCTGCGTATTGCCTGAAAGGCCTTTGGGAGTCTAAACCTCCATGAAGAAGGTCTTGAGTGTGTTGGTTGTTAGAAATTTAGGAAACCTGACAGGGTTTTGAGGGTTGTCTGCAACTTCTTAGAACTTCAGTCCAGAAATGAATGAATGGGGTTGTCCAGTTGTATCTTCTTTTTGGTTGCCTCTGAGTATGAGACCTGTGCTTTATTTGAATAGTTACATTTGTGATATCCCCAATCCCTTGTTCTTCAGTTGCACAGTCTTTCTGTTGCTTCATCCCATGCCTACTAGTGGGAACAGTAGAATGATAACACTTTTTGGAGCGGTTGTGCAATCTATTTGGGGAGGGTTTTTTTTCCCAGAAAAAAAGGCTGTGTACAGGTAGTCTTCACTTAACGACCACAGTTGGGACTGGAATTTTCAGATGCTAAGCGAATTTGACCCAATTTTATGACCTTTTTTGCGTCACTTGTTAAGTGAATCACTGCAGTCGTAAAGCGAATCATGTAGTTGTTGAGCAAATCATGTGGATCCCCATTGATTTTCCTTGTCAGAAGCTGGCTGGGAAGGTCGAAAGTGGCGATCATGGACGCTGCACTGGTCATAAATGTGAGCCGGTTGCCAAGTGACCAAATCGTGATTGCATGACTGTGCGGGATGCTGTGACGGTCATAAGTGTGAAGACCAGTTATAAGTCGGTTTTCTCAGCACTGTCATAAGTCCGAACCATCACTAAATGAATGGTTGTTAAGCAAGGACTACCTGTAATGTAACTTAACTTCCTAGGGTGGGAACTGGCATACACTTTGCCTTTTCTTTCCCCCATCCATTCTTAAGTCAAAGGGCATCTTCAGGAAGGAGTCAAAGTCAAGAGGGCAGTGATGACCGTGCAGTTGAAGCCCCACTTCTTTCTGTATGGGTCATGCAGGCATGGCTGCCATTTTGACATTTTTTACTCCCCCTGCAGACGCCCTGGTAGAGGTATTTCCATTCTTACTCAGGCAGCCTTCTTGGGGGCCCCAAAGGCTTCTAGGTTGACATCCGGTGGCAAGGATTCTCAGCGGTCCCTCCTCTTTGTGTGGCGGGGTTACAAACTGTTGTAACAAACTGGATATTGTGTTCGAATTGGCTGGGTGGCTCTGAATTTTCTCGGACAATAGGTTGCGCAAAATGCTTATGAGCGGACTTAAGTATCTTGAACTTTATGGTCTGTAAGACCCCAAATGCATGTGCAAAATCCTTAAAATCCCACTTGGATATTTAGGGCTGGTGTGAGATAAATAAAACCAGTTGCTCCTTGTGTTCCAGTTCTTCCCAAGAATATTTTTACAACACTCCCTAGAGGTGGGTTTAATTTACTTTTTTTAAAGGTGCCACTTCCAGGATGTATTAAAACACATTTACTGTAAATTCATACTGGTGGTGGTTGGTGGCGGGAAGAAATATTTTAAACCAGATTGTTGGTGGTTCTGAAATAATAGATGAATGGACACCTTAACATGAAGAAATGGAGAACCTGTGTCGGCCTAAATCGTAAGTGGACACACAGATCAAGCACAGTTGCAAAAAATACAGGTAGTCCTCGACTTACGACCACAACAGGGACAGGAAAATTCATCATTAAGCAGTGCAGTCATTAAGCAAGGCATCACATGACTGCACCCAATTTTATGACATTTTTTGCAATGGTTGTTAAGCAAATCATCACAGTTGTTAAGTGAATCGTGCAGTTCTCCATTGATTCAGCTTGTTGGAAGGTGGCTGGGAAGGTTGCAAATGGTGATCATGTGACCCTGGGGGATTCTGCAATGGTTGTAAGTGTGAGGACCGGTCATAAGTAACTTTTTTTAGTGCAGTCATAACTTTGAACGGTTGCTAAATGATGGTTGTAAGTTGAGGACTATCTGTAAGTAATTTTTGTAAAATCTCTGATGGGCCTGTGTTAACAGAGGTGAAGCCCCTCCCATAGGTGAGTTGCTCAACTTGCAGGAAGCATCAAGGTGGATTAATTTCCCTCCTTTGGCCACTTGGCTTTGCAGGGGGGCCTCTGTGCGCACTCTGCATGAATTAGGAAGAGCATGTTTTAGAGGGAGCCACTATTTTGCTTTGCTGGTTCCGAAGAGATGCTTTGCTGAAATCTGAAGGGTTTCTTCTGCACCCTGCTCTTGTTTGCCCTGTTAAACAACTATTTGCCTATCCCAGCATGTTAAACCCTGTACCCACACTGCCAAAACACACTTGCTCTTTTCATATAACATAGAATGCCCATAGAGTTAAAACTCTTATGGCTTCACATGATAACTCGCTTCGTGCTGAGGCAATAGCTGAGTTTCCCCAAAGCACTGAACCACAAGGTGGCCACAAACTAGTTTTATTTTAGCCTAGTTTAGTATGTAATCTGAATTTAGCCCCCATGTCAGCTCTATCATGAATCTAAAAAACAACTCTGAATGAGAAGTTGCAGTCATCTGTCACTGCCTCCAGTCCTTCAGCAAAAACCTGGCAATGTTTGTGAACTTGCGAGTTGGATGATCAGAAAAGGTCGCTCGCTATAATGAAATTTCTTTTAAAGTCTGTGGAGTCCGCTGACTGGTGCTCAAGCAAGCAAGGAGATTCTTTCTGACAGTCTTGCAAAAATCAGTGAGGGAAGGGAAGGAGGGAGGACTAATCCATGCTAAACTACTAGAAAAGAATGCATTCTGTTATAATACCCAATTTCAGAGTAATGGTTAAGATGAATGATCTGCTGGCTTCTTTCCAGCTCCTGAATTTCTCTCTGTGGAACAAGAAGGGAATCCTAGCTGCAGAACTGGCTAGAAAGAATGCTGATGACAGCAAAAGGTTCACATTTGGTCCAATCCTATGTGTGTATTTTTGGCTGAAATAAGGGGGACCTATTTCCACTGTGTGCGCATAGATTTGGAGCCTCAGCAACTGGCATAGTGATGTGGTGACATCCAGTGTTACCTCTCAGCAAACAGAAGGACCTTTTTTCCTTTGCAAACAAAATCAGGATCCCAAAGCAGCTCCTTGTTGGAGGAAGGAAATGGGCTTGGATCTTCTCAGATTCTTCTGGAGGTCCCCAGCAGCTTCACTCTTCATCTTCCCACCATCTTTTCCTTTCTCCAGTGCCCATGGGTCAGCACTGAAGACACATCTGGTGGCAACCTTTTCCAGCCTTTTGGGGCAGGGAATATTTTGGGCCAGTTTTGCCTATTTTTAGGAGTATAAGGAAGATGCAAGGGTGCCTCACAGGGGCTATGCATGTTCATTTCCACCATTCTTATTGCTAACAGTAACAATAAAAATAATCCTTGAAAATCAGCTCTTGTGCTGCTGAATTTTGGCAGTACAGTCTGGGCTGTGGTAGAAGCCACAAAATGGGGGTGGCAGGTCCTTATCCCCCATCATAGATGGTCGTAACTTTTAGCAACATTTTTTTTTGCAATAATTTTATGCCACTCCAAATGTGCATAAACTATGCTGTTTTCCAAAACTGTAACATCCTCTGTAATATTATTAGCTATTTTTATCTCTCCTGTTTCTGTATACACAATTGCTATAGATAATAGAAACATATTACTAATCTTAAAAAAAAATACATATCCCTACTGGGCTCTTGAAACAATTTATATTTATTAAGGATAAATGTGTCCTTGAGTCGGGCTTGACAACAGGCAATTAAGTGGATCCAACAGTGCAGTGTTCTTGGCCACAGCACAGAAGCGGCTTTGCACTTTTGGGAATTTTTTGTCTTCCCAGTCTAGATTACAACCCTTGATATTTATTATCTCCACTGATATTTGAATTAAAGCTGTAGTTTCCAAATGTAGTGCAATGTAAACAATGGAGAAGGAACAATGGCAGTTAGGAATGCTACTCAGCCATGTTGCGAGTGAGCCTGCTGGAAATTCCATGCAGTCGCTTGTAACATTAGTACAGTGCTTCCCAAACCGGGGTAATTTACCGAAACTTGGGTAAAAGTGGTTTTTCTTTGGGTAATGACACACAAACCCATTAAATTGACTTAAAGTGTTTTGCCTCCATGGGGTAAAAAGGACTTTCTGATAAGCGGTTTTGGGTAACGAAGGAAAAAGTTTGAGAAGCATTGAATTAGTGTCTTTCTTGACATACTCTGTAGTGGCAAAGCTGTTATTTCCAGATCCAATTTAATGTTTAGTAAGGGGTAAGTCTGTTGCTAGACATTCATTTGTTATTTGTTTATTTATTTACTCTATTAGAAGTTTTCAATGTAGTGAAATATACAAAACAAACAACAAAGAAAATAAGCAGAGAAACAAGAAACAAGAAGAAATTAAAGAAAGAAAAATACAGTTGTGCCTTCTGCCCTTCTTTCTATTGAGTAATTCTCATCTTAAAACTTTTCCCCAACCTCTTCGTCTCCTTTTTAATCCCCAAATCCCAAAACCATCGATCCGATTTTTTCTTCTTTCAGCAAAATGTCCATGTAAGGTTTCCAGTCTTTTAAAAAGTTTTTATCATTTTTTTCTCTAACCAAATGGTCAGCTTCGCCATTTCTGCAAGTTCAGTTAATGTCATAATCCAGTCTTCTACTCTAGGCATTTCAGTGCTTTTCCAGATTTTTGCATACAGTGATTTTGCTGCGGGACATTTGTTTGTTATTTGGGGGGGTCTCCATATCTGAAATGAAAGGATGCTCCTTACCTTTGCAGCCCCTTTGACTTTAAATTCCTTTCTCATTTCTGTTGCACTGAGCATTGAAGATGCTCCTCGGCAGAGGTGTCCTCAAGGGGGCAGTCAAAAAAAGTCAAGTTGGTGGCCATGACTGTGTAAGCAAAGCCCTGCCTCTTTTTTATGTGCAAGAGGGGGGCTTTGATTGCACAGTCATGGTACCATCTTGACTGTTTTGACTGCTTCCTTGTGGACACCCCTACAAATGGCCTTCCTCTGCCTCTGAAATCATGATCCATCATCACTTGTTGGATTCCCCTCTTCCATCTAGGGGTCAGTCCTTTTGGGTTAGGAGCTAGCCTTGGTCCCAAATATCAGTGCTTAATGTGGCTGGGACCAGCTAAGGCATTTGGCTACAGGTAGTCCTCATTTAACAACCATTCATTTAGTGACAGTTTTTACAACGGTGCTGAAAGAACTGACTTATGACTGGTTCTCACACTTAGGACCGTTGCAGCATCCCCATGGTCATATGATCATGATTTGGGTGCTTGGCAACCAGTTTGCATTTATGACAGTCGCAGTGTCCCGTGATCACCATTTTCAACCTTCCCAGCTGACTTCTGACAAGCAAAACTAATGGGGAACCATGTGATTTGCTTAATGACCACATGGTTCGCTTAATGACCACAGCAAAAAAGGTCGTAAAATTGGGTCAGATTCACTTAATGACTGCTTTGCTTAGCAACTGAAATTCTGGTCCCAATTGTGGTCATTAAGCGAGGACTACCTGTACATGAGATGAATGTCCTTCCCAAATTACCGCCTCTCCCCAATCATATCTGCCTTCCCACCAGATCCAGCAGAGAGGGCATGCTGTGGGTCCCATCTCCTTGCGAGCTACATTTAAGGCTCTTAGGTGGTGGGCTTTTTCTGCTATGGCACCTGCGTTGTGGAATATCCTCCCCCTGAAGTTGGGCTGTCTTCATCACCTCTGACTTTCTGAAGGTCCTTCAAAACCTTGTCATGCCATCAGGCCCGGGGACCCCAGGGGACCAGTGAATTATTGAGGTGGCTACACTATTATTAACATCTCAGCCCAATATTTCTTCACTTTTGGCTTGTTTTTTACAATTTTAATTCTTTTTAATACTACTACTAATATTAGTGGTTTGGTATTTATTAACAAATTATTTTTAGTCTTGTTGCACGCCGCCCAGGGTCATTTGTTTGTGAGATGGGTGGCTATACAAATTTGACAAATAAGTAAAATAAATAAAATTATAGAAGCTGGCTGTGCTAGCAATCAACACTGGTGGGGGGCAGATCTTCCAACCCATATGAGAGCAGTCGGCGTATTGAGGAAATAGAACTCTGATCTCCAGCTGTGGGGAAATCCAGCTGCTGCTTGCTTCCACACAACCAGGCCTCTGCTGTTTTAGGCAACCCCTGTTCATGCCCACAGCTTGGGAGAGCTGTATTTTATTAACTGGAAAAGCTACTTCAACTTTTCAAAAAGGGCTTCTGTTTGCTCTGGAACAGCACGGAAAGTGGTGCAAGGGTGAAAAAGTGGTCAGGTGGTAACAACCGCAATAATAACAACTGTCACTATTTTTATTGTTTTTGAGCCTACGTTCTGTAGGATTTGATGGAAGCATATGTTCTCAAGAAAGGTGATAAAATCCTTTTCCTTTTGCCCAAGTAAACAAAGATGGTGCGAAGGGCAATTTCACCAGCTTAACCTCTGTGCCACGTTTCCTATACTTCTAGAATATCTCTAATGACTCCGATGACTCATAAATGATATGCCGATATTAAACAACCTGTAGGTCTTTCATGGGAATTGCACAGTCAACCATGAAAAGGAATAAAAAAACAAAGCAAAAAGAAATTTGTTTCCTGACTTCCTTCCAAGGTACATACCCTGGGCCTGCCTGCCTGCCTGCCTGCCTTCCTTCCTTCCTTCCTTCCTTCCTTCCTTCCTTCCTTCCTTCCTTCCTTCCTTCCTTCCTTCCTTCCTTCCTTCCTTTCTTTCTTTCTTTCTTTCTTTTTTTCTTTCTTCCTTTCTTCCTTCCTTCCTTCCTTCCTTCCTTCCTTCCTTCCTTTCTTTCTTTCTTTCTTTCTTTTTTTCTTTCTTCCTTTCTTCCTTCCTTCCTTCCTTCCTTCCTTCCTTTCTTTCTTTCTTTCTTTCTTTCTTTCTTTCTTCCTTTCTTCCTTCCTTCCTTTCTTTCTTTCTTCCTTCCTTTCTTCCTTCCTTCCTTCCTTCCTTCCTTCCTTCCTTTCTTCCTTCCTTCCTTTCTTTCTTTCTTTCTTTCTTTCTTTCTTTCTTTCTTTCTTTCTTCCTTTCTTTCTTTCTTTCTCCAAAGTAATTTTTGAAAGGGTAAGATTTATTTTTCCTCCAGTAGTAAAAGGTAAGCCAGCTGCATCTGGAGGAGGAAGGATAGAGTCGAGTGCAACAGTATTAAAAGTTCTTGCTTATTCACATTTTCCTCTTCACATACTCTGGGAAGAATGAGTTGGAGTCGACAGAGCTGACACAAAATAACATGCCTGGTACTTTGGCATCCAACATAAACAGATTGGAAGATTGTGTACTTGGACATGTCTAAATGAAACCTCAACTTTGATCTTCTTGCATTGTTCTACACCTAGCTCAGCGAGCAAGCAAAAGTGCTAAAATAAACAGGCTTCTGATTTCAGAGGAACTTGCAGGAGCCAACTTCACAATTTTTTCTTTTTGGAGGTGGTGTGTGTGTTGTTTTCTCTTCCCACAAACTGACATTAAAGTATAACTCATCCAGAGGCCTTCTCCTTACTAAATGGCCACCGTTCAGAGTGGGAGAGGGCTTTTCAGCGGTTGCAACCTGCTATTTTGAGTAGAGGATTTAAATTGCCCTCCTTAAAAACATTATAATTTTAGAAAAAGCATTCCCAGCCAATAGGTCAACAAGCAGACTGCACATTTCTGGTCTGAAGGTCAAATTGCATGTTGCCCTAAAAATGCATTTTTAAAAAGAAAACTTGCTTTTGTTTCTTTGTTTTGAGAAAAAGTAGCCCCAAGAGTATCCTGGTTTTAATTGTGACTGTAAGTACGCATTGAGAGGGAGGAGGCTTAATTCTTCTGCTATTTGCTCCTGTATCCCTTGAAGAAGCATTTCAATGGCAATAGTGTCTGTACAGAGGAAGTTCTGGTTGGGGGGACATTTGCAGCAAGGAAGAAGTTGCAGAGAGCAAACAATTAAATCATGTCCCCGTACAGCACAGTTCTGATTTGGTCTTTTCTCAAAATGCTGGCTTAATGTTATATGACCGCTTTATAAAGAAGACTGGGTTTTGAAAAGGGATGTGGAAAATGGGTTGGGCTCACAACATTTCAAGTGGATGGTTACTGAAACAAAAAACACATGTGTTTTGTGAATTTGTGTGGAGCAGCCCAGAGGTGACCTTGGAGAAAAAATCCTGTCAGATAATTCTTCTTTTTCGCACTTCAAATAAACGACAAATTACATAAATTGGGGTTCTCCATTAAGATGGTGATGCACGTGGGACAAGATCAAGTAATGGTAGCTTGATTCTCGACACAGAATCACAAGCAAAATGTACCCAATGTCACTTAGAGCTTAACCGGAGCACTGTAGATTCCAGGTCACCTTCCTTCCCTTGTTCTCTCTCTCTTTTTCCTTTCCTTTCTCTGTTTCTCCCACTCCCTTTTTCTCTCCCCCACATGTTCTCAATGTACCAAACAGAAACTACTGGTTGGAGGTTTGATGTGGCAGTCAGCCAGTACCACTACCAGGTTGCCAACAACAACAACAACAAAAGAGAGATAAATGTGCAGGTGAATCCTTGTATACTGGAGTGGACAGAGGCAGCAGTCCACGTTCCTGACCGTCTGCAAGATTAGGTTTAGGCATGTGCAACTTAGATTAAGAAGAGGTTTATTTAGGAGCATTTTCGAAAGAAGCCCCGTTCTGAAATCTTGTTTCAAAGACACACAGAATATTTAAACAGGCTTATGTTCTGTTCCATCTGTGGGCAGCCAGCTTGAAACTCTTCAGCAAACTAATTTTCCAGTTCATGCAAACGGTAGCTTTGAACACTTTCCCTGAAATGAAAGGAGTGCTGAAGAAGAGATGAGCAGGTGAGCAATGTAAGGCTGAGGCAGCTTCCTCTTGGATACTCCTGCTTGCTGAGAAATGGGGGGATTAGCCAGGCCTCTGAGTAGGCCCTCCCCTCCCTCACACTGTTGGGAGGGTCTGGTTCTCTGGGTAGATCCCGTAGTAACTCAAGAGAACAAGTAAGAGGCTGAGGCAGCTGCTCCTTTCATGACCAATCCTGCCAGGCCAGTGAGTGGGTGGAAGCGCGTGCTACTTTGCCTTGGGTCAAGCTTCGTCAGCGAAGGAGTAGAAGGCAAGTTTCAATTCATTCTGAGATTTCCAGATGGAGGGGTTTTTTTTAAAGTTCTTTGTTACAAACTTCCTGTGCCTCCTTTGGAAGGAGCTCCAGGGATTTCACATTGCTAGACTGTGAGGTAACTGAGCTCTGTTAAATGGTATTCCAGTTTGCCTGTGTCTCCACATTCATCAGGTAGGCATGTCCTGCAGTGTGTTTTGCCAGTGCAGTGACATCATGGAGTTGTGTTTTGGACCAGCATTCAAACAAACGGTGCTGTTTCTCAGACACCTCTGAGATTGGATGAGAAACGTTGGTGGGCCTCCCCGTTCCCAGCGTTCCCCAACGTGTCACATTCTTGCACTGTCATACTAGAGTGCTTTCAGCAGACTGTTAAGCCTCTCTCTCTTTCCTACATCACAGCTGATCATACAGTAGCTAGATAGCAGGGGATAGATCCCGATTTCTTGGAGGCTAAGAACAACTGTTGTGGAGCAGGCCAGGAAGAACATCTCCCCTTCAGTGACCTTGCTTAAGTTTGCGAGTAGAGCAAATACAACAGTCAACAATAAAATACGCTCTACTGTGTTCAACTGCTCCTCATGTAGGAGGTACTAGAAGCCTTTAGGGGGATCTTATGATCTGGTTCCTGTTTATTTGCTGCAGATCTTGTTACTGCATGGGAATTTGAAACACATTAACAACATAAAAAAACTAACTGGAATCACAGCTCTGCTCATATATATAATCCGCTTCTTTTCCCTTTGAAGTGAGAACTGTGATACGGCAAGCTGGTGTGCTGCAAAGCACTTGAACATCACTGCTTGTTCTGGCCCTAATAAGCTTGAATTGGAAGCCAAGAGCGAACAGTCTATAACCTACTAAAACTCTCATTGTGTTTGTCTGTTTGTACCCTCAAGTTAGCCCAAACGGTGCATTATACCGCAACAATTTTTGAATGAAGGTACCTCAAATGGGCTAATTTAAAGAATGTGTAATAAATCCAGGACCCGTTACTCCTGTGGAATTGAAATTTCCACAATGTTCAGACCAGTTTTATTTGCAAAGCTGTGGCCATTGCAGAGTCCCCACAGTCACATGATTCTGATTTCTGACGTTCCCTGCTGGCTTCCCAGAAGCAAAGTCAATGGGAAAGCCGGCAGGAAGTTGGAAGTCGCTCCCGCTCCCACTGCTTCTTTGCCTGCCTGTGGTCATTCTGTTTCTCTGTTTAGGTAAGGAAATATTGACTTATTATTGAACTTCGTTTGCCACTGCAATTATTTTTCTATTTATGATATATACTCTTCTGAGATGATCACGGGACTGTCCGTCATTGGGGTAAAAAAAAAAAAAAGGTCAGCCTGAAATTTAATGTTCATTCTGATCATACCAGACTGCAGTAGCTTTCTCTTAAAGGAAGACCTGGCAGGATTGCCTAATGGCTTCTAAATCTTGTTTGTTTGGATGGGATCAAATCAGAGATCTTGGCTTGGATGTCATGCTAAAGAAACTGGAAGGAGCTTCTGTGGCTTAATGTTTAGCCATCCCTGCTGCTGGGAGAATTGAGCAAACGTGATCGACCATCGATACAAAGAGAATTCAGAAGACTTCGGTTTAGCAAGCCATCTCAATGCAGCCAACCAGTTCCAGTGGCTCATTGTCCCTTGTGGCCAGCCTTAGCTCCTGAAGCGTTTTATCTACCCACAATTGTCGAATTAAAGTTTAATCAAGTCATGCAATGGTGGGGAACATAGCTCTATGCAGAATACATGCTTGTGAAGGTCTAGAGTCAGCTGTTGAATAATTAAAACTCTTACCTAATTAGATACTTCCACGCTTCAGGCTTTGCACAAGCACAGCACCTTTCTGCTATCTGGGCTACTTTGATGAAGAACAACGTGATACTCCGTTGTGAGCTCTGAAGCATTTCCTCCTAAACCTTTTCAAAATTTCAACTCAAAATGGACGTCCCCTTTGCAAATTTCTGGTTGCATACAAGGTCTGCATCCAGTCATCTTGTCTGTCTCCTGAGGAATCTGTATAACGACCAAGTAGCAATGGTAAGAACAGACCACGGAACAACGGACTGGTTTAAGATTGGGAAAGGAGTACGGCAGGGCTGTATACTCTCACCCTACCTATTCAACTTGTATGCAGAACACATCATGTGACATGCTGGGCTTGAGGAATCCAAGGCTGGAGTTAAAATCTCTGGAAGAAACATTAACAATCTCAGATATGCAGATGATACCACTTTGATGGCTGAAAGCGAAGAGGAACTGAGGAGCCTTATGATGAAGGTGAAAGAAGAAAGTGCAAAAGCTGGCCTGCAGCTAAACCCCAAAAAAACCCAAGATTATGGCAACCAGCTTGATTGATAACTGGCAAATAGAGGGAGAAAATGTAGAGGCAGTGAAAGACTTTGTATTTCTAGGTGCGAAGATTACTGCAGATGCTGACTGCAGTCAGGAAATCAGAAGACGCTTAATCCTTGGGAGAAGAGCAATGACAAAGCTCAATAAAATAGTTAAGAGCAGAGACATCACACTGACAACAAAGGTCCGCATAGTTAAAGCAATGGTGTTCCCTGTAGTAACATATGGCTGCGAGAGCTGGACCATAAGGAGGGCTGAGAGAAGGAAGATCGATGCTTTGGAACTGTGGTGCTGGAGGAAAATTCTGAGAGTGCCTTGGACTGCAAGAAGATGAAACCAATCCATACTCTGGGAAATAAAGCCAGACTGCTCACTTGAGGGAACGATATTAAAGGCAAAACTGAAATACTTTGGCCACATAATGAGAATACAGGACACCCTAGAGAAGATGCTGATGCTAGGGAGAGTGGAAGGCAAAAGGAAGAGGGGCCGACCAAGGGCAAGATGGATGGATGATATTCTAGAGGTGATGGACTCGTCCCTGGGGGAGCTGGGGGTGTTGACGACCAACAGGAAGCTCTGGCGTGGGCTGGTCCATGAAGTCACAAGGAGTCGGAAGCGACTGAACGAATAAACAACAACAAGGTCTCACCAAAATGAAAAAAAAAGTTTGTATAAAATAATTAGTTTAGCCCAGCATATTATTGTAATTATAGTAATAGTCATAAATTAATTTATCTACTTTTTTTCACTTCAAGAGATTATCCAGGCTAGGTACCTTTCTTTGGAATTTCCACTCTTGTTAAGTTTAGTGTTTTTATAAAAATCACTTGGAACTCAATCATGGCCAAATGGTCTTCTAGGTTGTGGTTCAGTAATTGTGCGAAGGTCCTGTGTGAACCTCCTGCAAGATAATAGCTCCTTTGCGTAAAAATAACAAGGCTGAATTGAAGCAATTGTTGACAGGGTCCTCCTGCCTGCCGAGGCTGAACAATAAAAAGAGGTCTGTGTGCCCTCTGGAATGTGTGGGGTGGGAAAGTACTTAACCTTCAATTTTAGGGTGTTACTAAACTGTATCACTCTGTTCAAGTCACTATCAAACATCATAGATCTGAAGGCATTTCCTGCAGAATCGTAAATTGCATTTTATATCCTTGCACTCTGCATGGCTGCGTGAACTCAAGAATTAGGTTCAGAGGATGTGTAAGACGTTGTGGCTTTTCTTAAATAAGAAGGGGGCAGATACTAAAGCAGATAAAACTGATTTAAAGGAGTTTTTCTTTTTTGAAAAAAGTCTAGCATAGCTGGTTTTTCTCTTTTGTGGTTACACAGCCAGGTTTTGCACTTGCCATTTAAACTGAAGTGGTGATGTTTTCAAAAATACAACCGTAAGCAGACTGTTGATCTGCATGAGTGGGTCTCTGTCCCAGTTCCAGGATGAGGAATGTTCTTCTCAGGAAGCTCTTTCACAAAGTCCCTGGGAAAGCGTCTTCTGACAGTCTCATGTTCAGACTCAGCCAGAAGAAGGTTACAAGCTGCTGCTCTTCTCCTCCTCCTCTCCTCCTCCTCCTCCTTCTCCTCACCTTACTTCAGGACTGAGCCATAAACTTGGGAATAATCCACTTTAGGGTGGCTCTCTTGGTCCTTGCAAATAATCCAGGGGTGTCTGTGGGAAAAGAGAACTCTCTCTGAATCAGAGTTCTAAGGTGGAAAGCAGATCTTGCAGTTTGCAGGTCTCTCTCTGGCGGGGTTTTTGAGAAAGAGCAGCCCATCCCCAATGGTAAGGAAGAAGAGGGAAAAAAAGAGTGTATTTTTTTCAACTATAAAATTTGTATTCTCTTCGATATGAGTCAGGAGAGAGAAACTTGGTTGGCCTTTCAAGATCCTGTTACTTTATCCTGCAATAATAAAGTAGAGTTCCAATAGTCTTGACCCAGCCTTCCTGAAAGGGCCGACAGAAATCTCTTTCCACCCAGCATTCACAGAAGGAGCAGAAAGTTGTAACTTCAGAGCAACAGGGTCTCAGCTGTGCTAGTCTCTGGAACAAGTGGACAAGAGGCTTCCTCCAGGTGTCAGTTTGCCAAAGACACCTGCTCTGGAACCCCATGTTCTCTGCCCCGCTGGATTCTAATTTATTCTTCAATGCATTTAAATAAAATTTACTGATCCTTTGGTGAGGGAAGGCCACCCTTCTGTTCCCAGACCTGTTCTTGAATGGCACAGAATATTTGAATGAAGGCTTCCAAGAAAGGGTTTGCAGTCAACAGGTGCTGCTTGCAATTAACAATGGAAGTGTGTGGGAGGAAACACCATGTCGTTTGGGCTTGAGGGCCCTTTGGCAATACTGGAGGAGCATCATTGAGTATTGCAGGATTCTCCTCTAGAACCTAAGGAAGTAGTGGGAGCCTTAGGATTTTATTTAGTGTGTGTGTGTGTGTGTGTGTGTGTGCATGCATGTGTACCTTCAAGTCAGTTTTTGATTCCTGGTGTCTGTCTTGACTAGTCCCTGTGGTTTTCTTGGCAAGATTTTTCGAAAGTGGTTTGCCATTGCTTCCTTCTCAGGGCTGAGGGGGAGTGACTGGCCCCCGGTCACCCAGTTGGGCTTGTGCCTGAGGCGGAACTAGAACTCACAGTCTCCCGGTTTCTAGCCTGGTGCCTTAACCACTGCACCAAACTGGCTCTGTTTGTTTGTTTACAGTACTTGTATATAATCCAGCTTGATTGGTGTAAACATGATTTAACATGAGTAAACATGAAGAACAACAACAATGAAGCTTGATAGCACAATACAAGGATCACTCACACATTCAACTAAACCACCTAATACTGTTTGCAGAAGATAAATCAGAGTGCCAGATGAAACCCTGGGTATAAGGTACTCCAAGGCATGGGGGCCACCACAGAGGACCAACATTCCTTTGAATGTTGGCCTCCAAACCAACATTCCTTTATATTAACACATGGAAGATTGGACACTCAGCAACCCCTCCTTGTACGCACCTACATGGGCTGGGCAAATTCCACCTGGGGAAGGCAAACTACAAAGGGCTTTTTAAAAAACCAGCCCTTTGTATAGGACCCAGAAGTCTGTTGGCAACCAATATAATGACTGGAGAATGGGTACAATACTCACATAGCAGTCTGGCTGCCACATTTTTTACCAGTTGAAGCTTCTGAATCATTTTCAGAGGCATTCTAGACAAATGGTAAGTAGGGCAAGAAGATTAATCGTTCCAGAACATTCATCCAGTAGTATTAAATGTTAGGGGAGAAATTAATGCAAGAGAGAAGGAGCCGTTCCTCTACACTGTAAGATGTGGACTTCCGGGTCTGACATGACATGATTTGGTGGTGCACCTCTTTCTTTCCAAGAACTCAAGAATGGGTCTTGTAGAAACTCTTAGAAAAACAGAGGTTAGAACTAAAATGTGTTGCAGGAAAGAACCAGTTTTCTCTTTGATAAATGAGTGACTAGGCAAAGTCCTGACCGGAATGATTTTATGAAAGTGCCCAGAACAAGCTACCTGTGTTCTAACTGTGCCTCCAAAGGCCCATCCCTGCTCTAGAAAGTACTGTCTCATATGGATGAAGCCCCTTCTCACATCTCACAGCACTTCCAGGTAGGTGTTAAATAAATGAGGGATAAATTTGAGCCCAGAGGAATCCCAACCGTGCTACAGGGCAGCATCTGAAGAACCTTGTCAGGGTTCCATGACTGGTAAATCCAAGAGAATTAAGAGCTGTACTCTCCTCTCTTTCTACCAAGATTCACCCTGTGAACAACCAGAATAACTTCTGTTTCCACCTGTGCCTGAAGCCAGCTAAAAATGGATCTAAAAAGTCCACTTCATCCAGAACTGAGTGCCTGTAGTAGCAAGAAGGTCATGATGAGGTTCAGTGGAGAAATCTTGAGCTTTTAATGTAGCATAAGCACTTGTGCTTCTGTACATTCCTTAGTCTCCCCAGTAAAAGGAATAAAAATGCACAAATGGAGATAAATAATAGTTTGAGCATGGTCATTGAGCAAAAAAACATGCTGAGGATTGGAGAAGAAAAGGAAAATGGGGAGGAGTAGAAGCATGGAATAGATTGTTTGGAAAGCTAATCCACAATTGCTACTATTTTATCCAATCCCTTGCTACGGTCTGCTGCTTTCTTAGTGGTATTCTGGGTTCCTAGAATTCATCTCCAGTTTCTGCTATAATTTTGTCTCACATAGGTCTGAAAAGAGGCTAACTCATCTTATGAGGTTTACTTGAAAGAAACTAGAGAAGAACAACTGGCAGCATTTTGTGTGAGCCATGAGAGAATAGGGTGAAGGCCTTTTGTAAGCAATCCATTATAAATATGGGACAACAGAGAATTCTATGTACACTGTGTGTGGTGTAGTCTGGAAACAGAAGGTCAGGGACTGTCAAGTCATCTTAAGCATTGATTTCAGTGGAAAGCACTTTAAATGTGCCTGATTGCTCTGCTGAAGCTTTCTGGATGATCTCTTAATTTGCAAATTAAGCACCTTTAAACCTCTGTTCTGTTAATCCAACCGCCTCTATTAATCCAACCAAACAACATGCTACCTATGAGTTATTCTCGTGATCCCAAGGGGGGACTGATATGCTTTCCCCTCCCTCCCTCCCTCCCTCCCTTCCTTCCTTCCTTCCTTCCTTCCTTCCTTCCTTCCTTCCTTCCTTCCTGGCAGCTGGAGAAAAAGCTGACTTTTCCTTTGAATCACATTCTTTCCATTTTTTTGTCTGGAAACTTCTGTGCTGTGGTTCTGCAGCCCTTATGAGCAATCTGGTCCAAGTCCATCATTTCTCCCTTAACTTGCCACAGGAGTTCAGCATCTTGTCTTCCTTCACTAGAGTTTTTTTTCCCTTCTGCCTGATAGAGCAACCTGCAGGGATGGTCCTTAGTCTTGGAAATAGTTCCTAGTCTCAGAATGTCTGGCAGGGTGCCATGCTATTGTCATAAGTCAAAGAATGCAGTGGAGATCTGGCATTGTGGTAACCAGGAAACTTTAGAGAATTTCAGGGCATTTGTTTACATGTCTTTACAATTGAATTTGTAAAAATGGAGGTGTGGGGGGGACTAAGGATTTATTTTAGTTTTGTGTGGAGTGGGAATGAGATTTTTGTTGCTAATGAGTGGTGGTAACACAAGGAGAAGACACTCAGCTAATGAACAGCATTGAGTGAGGAGGAAAGAGCACTGATGATTGATGTTCTTTGCCTATGTACCTGTTGATCAGCCTGGTTGGAGACAGGTTGAGCATTGACCGGTTCCTGATGTTGTTCGTGAACTGTAGATTCACACTTAGACACGTACAGTAAGTATTTATGGGGAACATTCTAATGATACAATGCAAATCCCATGACTTCCATACAGGCATCTGATGTTGGGACACTGGTATGAAAAGACAAGCTTGGATCCATACTAGGAAAATTACACGTTCCTGTAATTTCTTCATTGTTGTGATAATCTGCAGAAGCCTACAATTAGATGTGACAGTTCAATATATTTCAGTATATAGGTAGTCCTCAATTAATGACTACAATTGGGACCAGAATTTCAGTTGCTAAACGAAGTGATCATTAAGTGAATCTGACCCGATTTTACAACCTTTTTTGTGGCGGTTGTTAAGCGAGTCAATGTGGGTGTTAAGCGAACCACATGGTAGTTAAGCAAATCATGCAGTTCCCCATTGATTTTGCTTGCAAGAAGCCGGCTGTGAAGGTTGAAAATGGCGATCACATGACCACAGGACTCTGCGATGGTTATAAATGCGAATTGGTTGCAGAGCGCCCAAACTGTGATCACATGACTGCAGGGATGCTGTGGCAGTCGTAAGTGTGAGGACTGGTCATAAGTTTATTTTTTCCATTACTAAACGAATGGTTGTTAAGTGAGGACTTCCTGTAAGAAGGATCTGTCAATAGAGATGACAAGCTGGGGAAACTGCAGTACTGTTTCGCTAACTTGTGAGTATTGGGAGATGGAAAGATTGGTGATGTGAAAGCACCTAAATTCTGTAATTTACTCCATTGTCTTTCCCAATTTTAGAATCTGCAGTTTTAAAAACATTTTCCCCCTTTAGTGGCAGGTTACTTGCAATGCATGTAAAAAAAAATGGGGCTTCAATCACACAATTGCAACCTCCATCCTGACTTTTTTGACCTCCCCACCATGGACTCCCCCAGTTACTTGTTCCTCAGAGTCTTTTTAGATATCACTAGGACCTGCAAGAAACTCTCAACACATTCAGTTGCAATGATACACAAAATCCGAAAGTCTGAAAGAGAAGGAATTATTTTTCAGAGACCTGTTCCTACCAAAAGCATTGAGTCTTCAACTCATGGCAAAAATTTTGTTCTTTGGATAAACTTTGCCATTAGGTCTTCCATACATTGAATAATAATCCCTAATTTCACTTCCAAAGATACTTTCCTTTTATTGGCTTTCAAAGTCGTGAGTACAGGTGTGTTTACGTGTGAACAGGATGGTCATTTGGTCTGATCTCAAGTTCAGAGATGATTTGCATTAAGACCTATTTTTTAAAAAAATGTTCTGTTTGATCTGTTTGGAGCTTTTTAATGCTTCATTTTATTTTTATGTGACATCATATTTTTTTCTTTTTCTTACTTTTTGGAGTCTCCAAATATGAAAGAAATGAAAAAGTGTGATGTATCCTGTATCCTTTTTGTGTGTGTGACACTATTGTTTAAAATACTGACTTCCTCATAGAACTAATTAAAGTGTATATAAATAAATGTGACTGATGTAATTTTGTAGGCCGTCACTCGCTTTCAGGATGGGATCAGGAAGTCACTACAATAAGCTTTATTTGTTTGTAAATACATTTCAGTTGGTATATACAGCAGTATGTATTTCTGTGCAGAACTTCTGAAGTATAGATGGGGAACATGGATTAAGTAAATAATCAGACTTTCCTCTGAAATACTAAATGAGTTTTGATCCTGACAGCTGGGAAATATTCTTCTGGTATTGACCAAGCACTGTTCTCATTTGCTTTCGGAATCCTTCAGAAGATTTTTATTTTTCAAATGCATTTTTAAAGTATGGTGCCCTAAATGAAGTGGCTAGATTCAGTGGGTCAGAAACAGGCAGGGGGAAGAAGGAAAAGACATCTGTATGTTTTTAATGTTTCAGCATAGAACCAAACTAAATTCCCCCATCTCTGGTATCTGGTGCAAGAGGAGCAGAATCTCAGCTGAAAATGGGTCAGCTGTTTCTTGTGACAGGTGGGATTTTTTTCCGCTTTTTAAATAACTAGGCTATGCAAGTATTCCAGTTGCTTGTAGTTCCAAGTAAGGGAAATAAATCAGCCCATTTGTCTGCTTCTCTTTAAGCTGAGGCATTGAAACAAACGAAATTATCCTAAATGTATGCTTATTGTGTTCCGTCAAATGTGTATTAGCTTGCAAGTTGCTTACCCTCCTGCGTTGTCACATTTCCCAAGACCAACCAAGCAGGAAGTTCTGTTGCACAAGCCTATTGATGGGTATGAAATTGGAACCAAAGTAGTTTTGCTCATTATTGTCATTTTGAATATACAGTAATCTGTATTTGAGTCAGAAAAGGCGGGATTGGAGATACAGCACAATCTCAGATTTCTTACATAGGTTTCAGTTGCTCCTTGAAACTAATAATTTACAATAAAACAGTGAAAGGATATTTCCAGTGTTAATATGGAAATTCGCCAGGCGATTAACGAGGGAGTCACAATTAGAGTGCTTTTGTGTTCATAATGGGGGAGGAGAAATGATAACGTGACTTTGAAGATGGCATCTTGTAAACACTGCATTGCAACGCAAGTCCGTAATTGTGTTGGTGTGAAGACAAAATTGCATGTATGTTGTTATTTTGGCTTCACGGTGGTGTCATATAGATGCTGCTAAGCCAGTGTTTCTCAACCTTGGCAACTTTAAGACATGTGGACTTCAACTCCCAGAATTCCACAGCCATAATGGCTGGCTGGGGAATTCTGGGAGTTGAAGTCCACACCTCTTTAAGTTCCCAAAGTTGAGAAACACTGTAGTAGAGATTCCAGGTAGAGCAATGGGTATGAAGAGGAAAGAATTAAAAGAGAGGTAGTATATTTCTGGTTGTCTTGTACTGGGGAATTCTGGGAGTTGAAGTTCTGTGCTAAGCTATACTAGGAATAAACTCCTTCTCACAGATAAACACACCTGCACTCTGTCACATCATACTGTCTGTATATTTTATCCTGTCTTTGATTTTCTGTTGTGCGTGTATGTGAGAATGAGCAAGGGTGTGAAAACTTCCTCTGCATTTCTGAGACCTGACCTCTTTTATGCTGTTCTCAAAATACACGGTTTTGCTGCCAGTACAATTGATAGGATTAGCTTGTTCCAGTAATATTTTACACTGCTTGTTTTTGTGAGACCAAAATTGTATGAGAAAAGCAACAGAAAACTACTGTAGATGGTTGGGGCGAGATTCTCAAACTGTGATTTGCGAGCTCCATTCACATAGTAGAGATTATGTGTACTTGGTCTGCATATGACTTTTGTTATTCTCCAGTAACAGAGATCAATGCCATTCTGATCCGAGTTCACCAAGAAAGGCCCAGGGGCCCATGCTTTTCATAATACAGGGCTGGTTTAGCAATAATGCAGGCATGGCAGAAAACGGTAATTGTAATACAAGTGTGTTAAGTGGTCTATCAAGACCTTCAGCGATTTTTAAGTGGTCTTCCAGCCAAAAAAAAACAAAAAGGAGAGAGAGAAAAGTTGAGAACTGCTGGGCTAGTTTCATAAGGCAAAATGTAAAGCATATGTCACTATATGAATATAATGAATATTTGAGGTTTAATGTTAGGAAGCTTGAGGTAGTAACAAATGCCATTAGAATCCCATGTGCTGAAGGCAGCAGCTTTCGGAAGTGCTGACTCAAAAATCAACAAAACAAAACAAAATAAAATTTAAAAATTCAGGGACCTCTATGGATGAAATTGGACTGATTGGAGACCCCCGTTGTTGTTGTTTATTCGTTTAGTCGCTTCCGACTCTTTGTGAATTCATGGACCAGCCCACGCCAGAGCTTCCTGTCGGTCGTCAACACCCCCAGCTCCCCCAGGGACGAGTCCGTCACCTCTAGAATATCATCCATCCACCTTGCCCGTGGTCGGCCCCTCTTCCTTTTGCCTTCCACTCTCCCTAGCATCAGCATCTTCTCCAGGGTGTCCTGTCTTCTCATTATGCGGCCAAAGTATTTCAGTTTGGCCTTTAATATCATTCCCTCAAGTGAGCAGTCTGGCTTTATTTCCTGGAGGATGGACTGGTTGGATCTTCTTGCAGTCCAAGGGACTCTCAGAATTTTCCTCCAACACCACAGTTCAAAAGCATCTATCTTCCTTCGCTCAGCCTTCCTTATGGTCCAGCTCTCGCAGCCATATGTTACTACGGGGAACACCATTGCTTTAACTATGCGGACCTTTGTTGTCAGTGTGATGTCTCTGCTCTTAACTATTTTATCGAGATTTGTCATTGCTCTTCTCCCAAGGATTAAGCGTCTTCTGATTTCCTGACTGCAGTCAGCATCTGCAGTAATCTTCGCACCTAGGAATACAAAGTCTTTCACTGCTTCTACATTTTCTCCCTCTATTTGCCAGTTATCAATCAAGCTGGTTGCCATAATCTTGGTTTTTTTGAGGTTTAGCTGCAAACCAGCTTTTGCACTTTCTTCTTTCACCTTCATCATAAGGCTCCTCAGTTCCTCTTCGCTTTCAGCCATCAAAGTGGTATCATCTGCATATCTGAGATTGTTAATGTTTCTTCCAGAGATTTTAACTCCAGCCTTGGATTCCTCAAGGCCAGCTTGTCGCATGATGTGTTCTGCGTACAAGTTGAATAGGTAGGGTGAGAGGATACAGCCCTGCCGTACTCCTTTCCCAATCTTAAACCAGTCTGTTGTTCCGTGGTCTGTTCTTACTGTTGCTACTTGGTCGTTATACAGATTCTTCAGGAGGCATACAAGATGACTTGGTATCCCCATACCACTAAGAACTTGCCACAATTTGTTATGGTCCACACAGTCAAAGGCTTTAGAATAGTCAATAAAACAGAAATAGATGTTTTTCTGAAACTCCCTGGCTTTTTCCATTATCCAGCGGATATTGGCAATTTGGTCTCTAGTTCCTCTGCCTTTTCTAAACCCAGCTTGTACATCTGGCAATTCTCGCTCCATGAACTGCTGAAGTCTACCTTGCAGGATCTTGAGCATTACCTTACTGGCATGTGAAATGAGTGCCACTGTTCGATAGTTTGAACATTCTTTAGTGTTTCCCTTTTTTGGTATGGGGATATAAGTTGATTTTTTCCAGTCTGATGGCCATTCTTGTGTTTTCCAAATTTGCTGGCATATAGCATGCATTACCTTGACAGCATCATCTTGCAAGATTTTGAACAGTTCAGCTGGGATGCCGTCGTCTCCTGTTGCCTTGTTATTAGCAATGCTTCTTAAGGCCCATTCAACCTCACTCTTCAGGATGTCTGGCTCTAGCTCACTGACCACACCGTCAAAGCTATCCCCGATATTGTTATCCTTCCTATACAGGTCTTCTGTATATTCTTGCCACCTTTTCTTGATCTCTTCTTCTTCTGTTAGGTCCTTGCCATCTTTGTTTTTGATCATACCCATTTTTGCCTGGAATTTACCTCTGATGGTTCTAATTTTCTGGAAGAGGTCTCTTGTCCTTCCTATTCTATTGTCTTCTTCCACTTCCGCGCATTGCTTGTTTAAAAATAATTCCTTATCTCTTCTGGCTAACCTCTGGAATTTTGCATTTAATTGGGCATATCTCCCCCTATCGCTGTTGCCTTTTGCTTTCCTTCTTTCTTGGGCTACTTCTAGTGTCTCAGCAGACAGCCATTTTGCCTTCTTGGTTTTCTCTTTCTTTGGGATGTATTTTGTTGCTGCCTCCTGAACAATGCTGCCAACTTCTGTCCAGAGTTCTTCCGGGACCCTATCTACTAAGTCCAGTCCCTTAAATCTATTCTTCACCTCCACTGCATATTCCTTAGGAATATTAGTGAGCTCATATCTAGCTGATCTGTGGGTCTTCCCTAATCTCTTGAGTCTGATCCTAAGTTGTGCAAGAAGAAGTTCGTGATCTGAACTACAGTCAGCTCCAGGCCTTGTTTTTACCGACTGTACAGATGTCCGCCACCTTTGGCTGCAAAGGATGTAATCAATCTGATTTCGGTGTTGTCCATCTGGTGAAGTCCATGTATAAAGCCGTCTCTTAGGTTGTTGGAAGAGAGTGTTTGTTATGCAGAGTGAATTGTCTTGGCAAAATTCTATCAGCCTATGTCCTGCTTCATTTTGTTCTCCCAGGCCATACTTACCTGTAATTCGAGGTGTCATTTGACTGCCCACCTTAGCATTCCAGTCTCCTGTGATGAAAATAACATCTCTTTTAGGCGTGTTGTCCAGTAGGTGCTGCAGATCCTCATAGAACTGCTCTACTTCAGCTTCTTCAGCATTTGTGGTTGGGGCGTATATTTGGATCACTGTGATGTTAGATGGCTTGCCCTGAATTCGAATTGAGATCATTCTGTCATTTTTTGGGTTGTATCCAAGCACTGCTTTAGCCACTTTACTATTAATTATGAAGGCTACTCCATTTCTTCTGTGGTCCTCTTGTCCACAGTAGTAGATCTGGTGGTCATTTGATGTGAAGTGGCCCATTCCAGTCCATTTCAGTTCACTGACGCCCAGAATGTCTATCTTTAATCTTGACATCTCACCAATAACCACATCCAATTTGCCCTGGCTCATAGATCTTACATTCCAGGTTCCAATGGTGTGTTGATCCTTAGAACATCGGATTCGCCGTTCACCACCAGCACCGTCGGCCGCTAGCCGTCCTTTCGGCTTTGAGCTAGCTGCGTCATCACGTCTGGGGCTAGTTGAACTCATCCTCTGTTCCTCCCCAGTAGCATTTTGACCATCTTCCGACCTGGGGGTCTCACCTTCCGATGGTATACCGACATATCTCTGGTTGTACTGATCCATTTAGTTTTCACGGCAAGAATACTGGGGTGGGTTGCCATTACCTTCCCCAGGGATCGCATTTAGTCTGAGCTCTCTGTCATGACCTTCCCGTCTTGGGTGGCCCTTCACGGTTTAGCTCATGGCATCATTGAGGTGCTCAAGCTCCAGCACCACGACAAGGTAACGATCCTTTGCTGAAGTGGAGACCCCCAGTTTGCTTGAAAATATTCTTGATTATATATTGTTATTAAAATTTCTTATGGCAATGTGTCTGCTGATTGAGTTACTAGGGATGGTAATGAGATACTGTAAATAATTCAGTCCAACATTAATTGGTGAAGTTTTCCCCCCATAGTAATTTTTCAGTGCCCTAATATTTAGTGTCCTTTAGAAAGGCAGTGTTGATTTCTAATGTTTGATCAAACTTTAGCTTTTTACTTTTCTTCAGTTGGCTCAATTGTTGAATTTAGGAAAATCACATTTTGTGGGCCTCCCAAGGGGGTAGGACTTGATAGGGTGGGAGAAACACTTGAGCTTTCTCATACATTCAGTGTACCAATATCATTTCATTGTCTCATGTTATTTTGGTCAACGATGAAATCAGACACATAAAAATGGTAAAAATTAGCATAAAATAATCCTCAAATTTTAAAATGCTCAGGATGTAGAAAATGAGTTTCTGTCTGGCTAGATCTTTCCACGCACATATATTCTTTAAATGGGCAATGCCTGTCCTTTATTATAGTCTATCCTTACAGTAGGAAGACAGTGCTATGCAGTTATTAATGCTTAGAGGCAGATGATTTATTTTCTATTAGAAAGATATAAACTGCCAGTTAATATTTCATCAGCCTATTCTGGATGCTTTTAAGTGAAATGAATATGCTCTCCAACACTTTCTCTGTGATTGCAGTCATTCTGATGTACTTTTATAAGAGTGTCTTTGTTCATCAACCCCATCTAGATGCTGTGCATGCAAACAGTGAAGGAAAATATATTGTTTTGCTATTAGTACCATTGCAAATTTTGGTTCCAAAACAATGGGTAGTATGTGGCCGTGAAGGTGTCTGTTTCCTCTGATGTTTGGGCAGGAAGTAAGGCTGAGGAAGTCCCTTCAACTTCCATTTGTAACTTGGCCAATATGATTGGTGCTCCTAAGTGGCCATATGGGATTTGAATCCATTTATCAATGTGGCTGCTGTTGTGTGAGGATGTGAATGTTGACAATAGGCTTGGAATAGGTTGGGGCATTCCTATAATCTCATCTAGACCTCAGCTTTCCAGAGCTGGTGCTGGAGCTGGCATTTCAGCCAAAAGAAGGAGATGCTTTGCTGTCCACCCAAATCCAGGCTTCTGGCATTTATACCAAGTTGCCTAATCCAGACATGCCATCCTGTGAGCCAGCTGTTTCCTTCTCTGCAATTGCCAAACTATCCATAGGACCTCTTAAGGTTACTGTAATGGTATGTGGGACTAGCCTTGGGAGACGGAGTGAAGAGATGTTGCCTAGGGAATGGTCAGATAAGGAGCGTAGCCCACAGCTGCATAGTGGGAGGGGCAAGAAAACTATATTTTCAGACTTGCAGGATTGATGTCAGACCAGACAGGAAACATGGCCAGATAAGCTAATTGTACTTTATTATAAAGCTGCATTAACAGTATCTTGCAAGTCTGAAAGTACAATTCTCCTGCCATCACCTTTATAGCCCTTTACTTAGGGAGAGTCCCTTCTGAGCCTCTTGCTCTGCCCACTATGCAGCTGCAGACTATGCTGTCTCTTATCTGACTGTTCCATAGGTAGCATCTCTTTGCCCCATCCCCCAAGGTCATTCCCACAGACCATTACAGTTACAGATCTACTTCAGGTCCATAGCGTCAAAGTCCCAACCAGAAATGACTAGTTTCCATGTTTATGTGATCCGTATAAAGTATTACATTATTGTATCTTACACTTTCAGGCACATCACCAAATAACATTTGAATTTCATCATTTCTTTTCTAGGCCCGCCCAGAATTGCTGATAAAGTAATCCACCGGCAATCTGTAAGATTAGGAAGAACAATCAAGCTTCTCTGCCCAGTAGAAGGTGATCCGCCGCCTCTTACGATGTGGACGAAAGATGGACGGACCATTCACAGTGGGTGGACAAGGTTCCGTGTCCTCCAGCAAGGCCTGAAAATCAAGGAAGTGGAAAGTGAAGATGCAGGAACATACATCTGCAAAGCCACCAATGGTTTTGGCAGCACGAATGTGAACTATACCCTCATTGTGATCGGTGAGTACAGCAAAAGTTCACCGTGTTCCATGCGGGGTGAGATCTGCCTCTGATATATCCACTCTGTAAATAATCTACCAGCCTCTAGTCAAACTAGTTTGTCCCAATGTTTGAGGATGGCCAAGGCAGTGGGGGCATTGCACATCTCTGTACAGCAGTCAGCAGCGTCGAGATAAGATTAGTCAAGGCTGGGGCCAAAGGTTATGAATAAACAGGCGTGATCTAATAATCACTGAGACACAGATCTCAGAGAGTTCCATGCCGGAAAAGTTGGGTGATAAGGAGAGGTCACCCTGATCTTTGTGGTCTCGGCGGGAACATAGAGCCTCTTTACTAAACATGTGTTTCAGTCTCCACAGCAAGGACACATGACTCCTGTTATCATCAGGAATAACAGTAGGTGCTGGAATTATTCACCAACCTGGCATGAGGCCTAAATGTTTTCTGTTCCCATCACAGTTTAAAAATGGAGACTCAGGAGAATGCATTCTGTGTCCTGCCATAAGATGTGCATGAATATAAATATAAATATAAATATAAATATAAATATAAATATAAATATAAATATAAATATAAATATAAATATAAATATAAATATAAATATAAATATAAATATAAATAAATAAAAAAGTGGTGGTGGGGATTGTCTTGCACTACAAAGGATTGCACAACCTTCTGCTCACACTACTGTGCAGAAAATCTTAAAGGCCTGGCATAAATATATATTATTTAATATGTAGCATGGAGTTTCTGTGAACTGCAGGGCCTAAAGTAGTCAAGAATAACATGCAAACGAAATTATTGCTTTATATAGCCTGTGTGTTTCTCCCTCCAACCATTTTCCTTTGTTGGAAAGAAATGGCTTTCCCTTTCGCTCCTTTTTCTTAAAAAGGGAGGACATTTGGGTGAAGTCAGCGGCAGGATGGTTGAGGGATTGATCTTACCCACTGAACACTCATCTAGTCCACAATTTACAGCCTCCCTGGGTTTTTTTTTCCTGCTTTAATTAAGTCCCAGTGAAGCATGTTGCTGAGAGGAACCCTTCCATGGTGCTTTTGCAGCTGAGGAAATGTAGGTGGCCAGGAAAGTTTCTGAGTTATAGAAAGTTGTGTAACAGAAAGCAACAACAAGAACAACACAACCCCAGCAGCTGCACAGGTGGTCACTCTGCAATGGAAAGGTGAGCTCGGAAACACTACCAAAAAAAGTGCGGAGGAAATCCGAAAACTGGCTGAGACTGTAAAACAGAAACCTCTTTTAGAGGCCATGAACACTTTCAGGGACTTAGAAGAGAGAATTTGAAGCACGCCTTTTTACACAGCAAATAATTTAACGAAAAACCCAAACAGCGAAGGAAATAACAACAACACCGTTTACTTCAGTGAAGAAGCCAGTTTTTGTTTTGTGTCAGAATAAAAATATCTTTGCATACGAGGAGGAAGAGGTTGCAAATAGACATTGAGGAGGAAAAGAAAGGATGGAACCATGGTGACCATCCCTTTTTCAAAGCTCCTGGTTTTTGCCTCTGTGTTGTGCAAGATTCTAGAATATTAATTATATAATAAACAGGATGGTGGAGCAACAAACTGAGTTTTCTTAAATCTTAAATTTCAGAACTGGTAGGATTCAGTAGATTAGAAGGAAAATCAATATGGCCCATATGGTTTTGAGGTAGGTGATTCCTTCCTTTTATACGCTGGCAAAAGTAGTCCTCTTCAGGCCCTATAACGGGGCATTCATCTCATCTCATGAAGCGTGGTGATCTGGTCCTCTTTTCTCCTAATAGTATTGGCTGTGTAAGGGAACAGTTGGTCTCCATTCTTACACAGCAGTTGTTTGCAGCAAAGGATCTTCAACTCTAAGCTGTGCGGACTATTTGCAACGGGGTTGGAAGGCTGTTGCTCATGGAGAAGTGGTGAAGGTTCCTCATGGCAGTCAACCATGTTGTAAGGGCAGAGTTGTCTCTTCATGTACGTGATTTACACAAGGGGGGGGAGGGAATTCTGCTTACCACTTTTTTCTTGGAGCACATAAAACAAATCACTAAAGAGAGCCCTCTCTTTCCTTTTCCCCAACACCCATAGCAGCTGCAATAGCTTTTGTGGTAAGTTCTCTGACTCAAGTTTCCTTCAACATTTTGATTGTGCACAATGGCCTTCTGTGGCAAAGCTGGTATTCATTCTTCTGCTTCTGCTTCGATTTTTTCTGTTATGATTTTAGGTCTTGGACTTAAATCCCAGAAACCTTGCGCTGTTCCGCTTAGGAGGATGGGGGTGGCATGATCTGCAAGCGAAACCGTTAACTAGGCTAAAAAGAAAGCAGAATTTCTTCTCATCGTTGAGCTTAATAGGCTTTGTGGTTTACCACAAGAATCAAGATACTAATTACAGTGGAGGGACGGGTCTCCTATTTAATCAGAATTAACATTCCATGGATTAAGCACAAGAGCCTGTTATCCTACAAAATTACCCATCTTCCCCAAAAACGAACGTGTACAAAAATGTGCAACTTATATTTAAAATAATCCACTTAAGTCCTTTTCTCTGGCAAGTACTGAATTCCCTTTTGCTATCACAGTCTTTTACCACTGGTCTTTCAGCAATGGCACATCAAAGGCAAATTGGCGCCATAAATGTGGATCCATTTATGGTAATTGATAAATCCAAACGTTAGAGAACAACAAAACAACCAAGACAATTTTTGCTTTTGTTTTGTTTCTAATACTTAAACTAATGTAGAAAATTTGAAAAGCAGGGGTGGGGGAGGTGCCAACATTTATTCTTTAATTTTCTAGAAGCGTTCTTCTCTGTGAATAAAAACCGCCCAGAGTCCCTCTTCTCAGGTGAGATGGGTGATGGCAAAATTTGACATAGGCCACCTATGTCTTTCTCTTTTATTCTCAGGGGTGCCAGAATTCCTTTATAATTGATCTTGTTGGTGTCCTCTTGGTGTGGACTTTCTTAATGCAGGTGGCAGAGCCAAAGCTGCTTAAGTTGTTGTTCATTGCTATAGATCTTTCTGTAACTCTGCAACGACTACGACCACCTTCACTTTGCTCTCCGAAAAGTCTCCACAGGAAGAGTTCCTTCATGGTGTCTTCCTTGGCATTTAAATGGAGCCAGGAAATCGACCTTGTTTTCAAAAGTAGCACAAAGTAGAACTAGGTCAAGATAGTTAAAATACATAGTCAAAAGTCAACTTTGGGATGTCTTCTCCTTCCCACCGAATAAGGACATTGCCCCTTGGGTTTGGTATTTATCTTATTCTTATTTATTGGTGTATTTATTGTAATTTATATTTTACGATTTTAATTCTGGTTTTATTGTAAACTGCCCAGAGTCCCCCTTTCTTGGGGGAGATAGGCAGTAATAGAAGTTTGAAAATATTAAAATGCACTGTGAACTTAATGAAAGGAAGAAGTGCTACAGTATAAACCATAGTTTTCTTGCACAGGCCCCATTTATTTGCATGTGTCTTTAAAGATGTGACTAGCAGGTCAGATTTTCCAGTTTTCTCATACATTTGTCTCCTCCTCCTCCTCCTCCTCCTCCTCTTCATCATCATCATTATCATAATCATCATAATACTTAAGAATTTTAATTACAGTAGTAAAAACTAATAAAGAGAACAGAAGGAAAGAATAAAAAGTGCAGGAAAAAAAAGAAAAAGAAAAGAATGTAATAAAGAAAAAGAAAAGAAATATATAAACAAGTGACTTCTAACCTTCATCGCAACAAGTGTAAATAAATTTAATAACTCTTCACCATACCTCTGTCACACTTCTGATGCCCAACGACATAAAAAGGGAGGTGGGAGGAATGTCCTGAAGGACCTCCTGTCTCCCTTTCATGGAAGAGATTCCACAGGTGGGTAGACAGATCTTATGTGAGGTATGACGTACTCTTGAACAGGGCTCCTCAACCTTGGCAACTCTAAGCTGTGCGGACTTCAACTCCCAGAATTCCCCAGCCAGTTGGCTGGGGAATTCTGGGAGTTGAAGTCCGCACAGCTTAGAGTTGCCAAGGTTGGGGAGCCCTGCTCTTGAATGTAGAAAGGAAACCAGGGCACAGTGTCAATGTTACCCCATTTCTGTAATGGGGAAATTGAGGTAACTGCCTGTGGCAAACTTTCTGTCTTTCATTTAGTAGGTAAGGAACATCGATGGGAGTCCCCTGATGGGAGGAGATGGGCAGGGAGAAATAAAATAAATAAATAAAATAAGGAACATCTCAGACGTAGTCGCTGGCAATATGAACTTCCTTTGTTTGTTCTAGTGTTAAAATAAAGCTTCCATTCATGTATCGTTTCTTTCCCTTTCATCATTTCCCTAACAAATCCTTTTTCTCATGTTTATTAGGGTTATTTGATTTTCTGACTTGTTTCACAGTGCAGCTTACCAACACTTCATTTGTTGGCCAACAAAAACCCTTTAGTTTGAATAGATTTTTTTGATCCCTTCCGTACAGTTTTTATATGGGAGTTAAGTTAAGAAGGTGATAACACCTGTTCACAATTTAAAGGAAATGAGAAGTTTTTTTTTCCATGGATATAAGCATGAAATTCATACATATATGTAGATGTATACAGTTTCACCAGTATATTCTATCCTGTGGTAGACAAATGCAAAGCAGAATTGCTGCCAGTGTAAATTTAAACCCTGGAAGACATATGGAGATGTTTAATCCACAATTCCTTGCAGATGTTTCAGAGTATATGACTGCCATTACATCTATGCGTGCATAATTATATTTATTATTAGCATTACTTTAAAAGAAAGGAAAACAGAGTCTCAACTGGTCTTGACATCCAAGGAGTATTTGGATTGAGTCCATACAATGGATTCCTTTTCATTTAGTGATAGGAATTAAATCACTGTCTAAGCTGAACTACTTTCTGAATCAGTTGATCAGATCACCCCCATGTCAGCTAGTCAATCAGTCAAAACAGATGTTGTCGACGAAATTGGTTTTTGAAATGCAGAAAAGTTCTTGCCTTGTACTTCTGGTTGTGATGATGGTCTGTATCTCAACCTCAACCTTAAGATGTGGACTTCAGCTCCCAGAATTCTCCAGCCAGCATGAAGTCCATACATCTTGGGCAGGAAGTGCAACTGCCTGAAAGAACAGACTGGATCCCAGATCAGGAAGGGCACCAAGAGACCTCACCTACCTATGGTTATACTGTCTTTCGTTTTTAAGGAGCAAGTGCAGCCGACGCCTTACAAAAACAAAATCTTTTAAAATATAATTAATTTAACAACCGGCCCAATAATATACTCTGGCTGAATTGTCTAACACTTGCTGTAAATTCCACTTGGTAAATGGGAATGTGGGAAATGCTCATCTCTCTCACTCCCCACATCGTAGAATCATCTCTGTTAAGACATCCATTTCCTGCTGATATTTCTTAGTGGCTGCGTTTCAGACTGAGGATTCAGCAATTCAGGCAGAACCGGGAAAGCACAGCTATTTGCACCTCTAAGCTGCTATAGCTTAGTGCTATAGTGATAGCTATCTTTGGAGGTGCTTCCTGCCTGTACATCACCTTGAGGAATACAGCACAATTTGATGGGAATGAATATGGAATGAATTGAGTGAATCATGTTAGAGCCACAGGTCTTCTCCATAAGTTACCCCCTCTCCTTTCATACTGCTCCTTTGATATATTCCAATACCACCCATTGAAATGAAATAAAATGTTGTTACTCTGTAAATATTACCCTTCTCTGCCTGGTTAGAGTTTGCAAACCTGGAATAGTTTCTCTGATATTCACATTCATCTATGTTGTAGATTGATGAATAGATTATGTACCATCAAGTCATGGATGCTTAACAGCCACATAGATAGATTTTCTCCATGATGATCTGTCCCTAACTTGGTCTTTCAGCTCTTCCAACAGTGCCCCCATCGCCACTGTAACTGAATCCCTCCACCTTGCTGCTGGCCATCGTCCTCTCTTTCTTTCCACCTTTCCCAGCATGAGAGCCTTCTCCAGAGAGCTGGGTCTTCACATAATGTGTCACATAAAGTTGGATAATTTGAATCTGATCGTTTATGCCTTGAGTGAGAACTCTGGGTTGTTCTGTCCGATGATCCATTTGTTTGTTTCCTTGGCTATTCATGGTATTCTCAGAAGTCTTCTAGAACCCCCAAGTCCAAAAGCATCAATACTCTTCCTATCGTACTTCTTCAAAGCCCAACTTTTGCTTCCTGGAGTGTCACAGGGAATACCCTGGCTTGTACAGTTCTGATCTTTGTAGGTATAGACACGTCACGGCATTTGAATATCTTTTCCAGGGCCTTTGTGGCTGCTTTACTCTGCAGCATATTTATTGATTGCTTGTTCCTTTACTGTTGATGGTTGATCGTAAAAGGCAGAAGCTATCTTGTAGATATCTTCTTTGCAAATTCTCAGGCTGGTTTTTCTACCTGTTGGCATTAGTTTGATCTTCTTTATATTTAATTTTAGTCCCATATTTTCACTGTGCTCCTTGACTTTTATTACTAGGGCTTGCAGATCCTTTGCATTTCCAGCTATCAGGGTAGTGTCATCAGATTTCAACCAAGTAATTGCATGGAGATTCCGGCTTCTGAAAGTTTCAACAGCATGTGAAAAAAAAAAATACTTTGAATCCTCTTTCTAAAAAGTGGATTTCAGTATTCGGTTTGTATTCAGCCCAATAAAATGATGTGTTTATGTAAAGAACAGCTTTGCCCAGCCTACTTATTTTATATTAATCCACATTATTAAATATGCTGTGAATGTTTACATTGCATCCTTGCAACTAACAGCCTCCAAAAGGTCACACGGGCTTTTCTTATCAAAATCTTCAGTTCCGTATGAAGGTGTCAGCAGCTCAAAGCATGTAAAAATATTACTTCGTTCCAAACACTCCATCTTACAACCGAAGCGTCATCTTCTTTCTTTAAATAAGAGTATGACCTTTTAGCCTACTAATTATGACAGATTTATTATAGATTAACATTGAGATTGTGCGGTGTTCATCATGTCAGCCACGCTCCACCATGCCATGATTGTAGTTTATTTCTCTTGTCAGCTTCATAGCTTTTCAGTGCCCTTCTGTTTTGATTTCTGCATAAAACTGAGCAACTGTACAACTCAGAGGCCGAGAAGTCGAAATGTTTAACGCGTGGAGCATCGTCTGTCAAACTGCATCATCCGTAACCGCCCAGAGTCCCCCGATGAGAGGAGATGGGCGGGAGCAAATAAAACAAAACAAACAAACAAATAAAACGCATTTCTTTCATCTGCATTGGATACAAGAAGATGGTCACCCATCCATTCTCCCCTTCAAAGTAAGCAAAATAATATAATAACTTGTGGCGTAGGAGATGAATAACATGAAATGTATCCAATTCCTTCCAAGGCTTTACGCCTCTGTCAGAGTAAACCTTTGAACCACTGATTCTGTAAAGAGGCATTTCTAGAGAAGATTGGAATGAGAGACATCTATGCTATTAGAGAATGAAGCCGGCGCTTTCTTTTATTTGAACGCCACAGTCTTGATTCTTGTTTGGATGTTGCGACACAGCCCTGTGGTACAATAAGAAGGCAAACAGAGTAGAGCTGTGCGGTTGTGTGTACTTTCACTTCATGGCCAGCAATCTGAAAAAAACTAAGTAATAGAAAAGGATGGCAGCATTCTTCCATTCTACAAGACGTATGATTGAGACGATACCTTTCTATTTTCCCACTTCTGCCGTCAATGCAGATTTTGAGAGGTTTTTTTGTTTCTTCTTTTGGAAATACGCTTCCATGACTGGGAAAAGCGTGATTTACAAATATTTGTGGATTCCAGTTTCTTTCATAGTGTGAATGTAATGACTCTGATCCCCCCCCCTCCCTTTTAAACATTTGTTTTCTTTATGGATTTGGAAATTTGAAGGGCAAATGACACAGTGAATCTTTTCAGAGAATCCAGGAACGTAGACAGGAAGGTGAGCACACATGGCGGGTTTTCTCATATAAGGCTGGAGGAAAAGCACTTGTAAAAGATTACAGCTTTTATTAACTTAGTTGGGGCCTGTAACCATTCTACAAGAAGATCATGGTCATCCGGAGGGGGATAAAGGGGTACAAATGATGGCACGGGCATGATGGCATCACCAGGCGAATGCTACGACTTAAGTACTTGCATCAGATGTCACGACACAAATACGTAATTGTGGTCTTGTGTGATCAGATCGTCACACATGCGTTGCCCTTTTGACGTCATTGTGGTTTCTTAAGGATACCTCTGATGAAGATATATTATACGTGGTCTATTTTATATAAGGGAAGTCATGGAGTGCTCCTTGTAATAAAGTCATTTGCATCAGTTATTGGAATTAAAGGATTCCGTTCTTGTAAAACATATTGCTAAGGGCCTGACTGGAAATACATTCATTAAGTCCCAAGAAACACTGTAGGTCTGCACAGATGGGTGTGCTTTGTCTTCCTATCTGGAAGATCATCATTTGGCCTCCAGTACACTAAAAACCAAAAAGGCTGCATTTTTCTTCTGTCCATTGTTATGAGACTCCCTTTCATCAGGAATCATTTTATTCTCTTTGTGTTATATTTTTGTGCTTTTGCATTCAACTAACCATCTCTAACTAAAAAGGAGACAAGACAAGTCTTTGCTTGACTGGCAGACGAGAGAGAGGAACAAGCTCTGCTTCTTTGACTACAGGGTGGAATTCCCACCCTGACGTGCCTTTTGCCTTTTCCCTCCAGAGAAATCCCAGGAATCTTTCAGAGGAGAGGAACGGCGCCGTCACAATCCCTAGCCCAGGCTAGTCTTTATGCTTTATTTGTTTGCTCTGTCTCCTGACAACTGCAGGCTGGCATTGGCTTTTTCTGGTAGCCATGATGCCCTTTGGCCAGTAAATGGCTGTCTGGAATAAACCTGGTTTACCATTCTGGGCTAAGGAATGCCAAGAATTTCCAGGGGAAAGTAAGAACAACGGGTGGGGTGGGAGGTCTGCTCTGCAGAAGAGGTGATCACAAACCCTGAACATAAAAAACCGTGTTTTGGATGGGAAGGTTGAATTGAATCGAAAAGAATCTTTGAGGATGAATTCTCCATTTCAAATTGTTCATTACTGATGGTATACTCCTCCTCCTACTCCAGAATGATGTGAGCTGTAAATGCAATTTCCGTGTGTGTGTGTAGGAGGGAGGGAGGGAGGGAGGGCGTGCTTGTGCATTTGGGGAGATTTATTTCCACCACTGCATATTTTGGGGAAACTGCATAATGTCTTCTGCTGTGGCTTGTTGTGGCCTAGAGCAAAGAGCTTGCAGAGCCTAGAGCAGTGTTCCTCAACCTTGGCTGGCTGGGGAATTCTGGGAGTTGAAGTCCACACATCTTCTAGTTGCCACGGTTGAGACACACAGCTCTACCAGTTCCTAGCAGCAGCCCTTGAAGGGTAGCAGAAACCTTCCCTTTAGCATCTGGGCTTCTGCATCAGCTGGTCCAGAAGGACTCTTGACCAAGGTTCTGTGGAAGGAATTCCAACAGCTACTCAAAGGCATCGGTAGGGTGGTATCCAATAATGAAAGCAGCACTGCTCCTTTTGGGCACATCTTGTGATGTTGCATGCATGCACAAAAGGGGTGGAGCTTGTGTCATGACTGTGGCTGTCTCTGTAACTACCCTTCCATTCCTAAGCACTTTTTAAAGAGCTGGCAAGAACCCACACAACTGCTACTGCTCTGGGCCAGCCGCTGGCCTTCTACTGTAGGGAAGAGGGTGGTCTTCTTTCCTAGCAACCTGCTGGGGTTTTAAAGCCCTTGGGTGCACAAGCAAGCCATGCCTATGCCTGGCCAATGGAGAAGGAACCAGTGTTGCCATGAAGCCTTGCTAGGATTTTCCTGTTGCAGGGATCACGTGATACTGCGCGTTTTCTAAAGAAAGTGGGTGAGACTCTGTCTTCTTCAAATGGGGATTTTGACACAGGTGGTGTAGTGGTCTGTGGCCAGAAGATCTGACTGGGGTAAGTGTGTTGTGGGACAGGGCCAATATCTTGGCACTACTCCTTGTATTTTTAGCGGGAGTGGGAACGTGTTAAGGCACTCTTGGCCTTTTGATTTCGGGTGCTGCTCTGTCTGAAGTGGCTTCTTCATTGTTGGATCTCTCAGGTGATACCCATCCTTTTCGCTTTATCCTCAGATTACAAGAGGAATGCTGCCCATTTTTTAAATGTCCAGTCATCTGTGTCAGAAACATTACCTTGCTGTCTCTCCAGCAAGGAAAACTGCCACTCCATCCATGAAGGTGCAGCCACTCCAGGATCTCACAGTATATTCCAGGAACAACCTGGAACACGTGGGATTTTAATGTCAACTTTACAGTAATGCCGACTGATCCCCTGACTTATTTGAGTGTGCAACCCATACAGTGCAAGCAAGGACTTCACCTGACCTTGCAGATTTAAAAACAACCAGCCTTTCCACCTTTCCATACAGTATGCATTTTCTCCTACACTGTGCCAAATTGTTGTCTGGGGATCTCTGTGGCAAACTAGTCCATTCCATGATGAAATCATTCAACAGCTTTTTGTATAACATTGTCTTCTAGGACATCAGTTTTCAAGATGAAGCTTAGCCCTTGCCAATTCTAAATAATATTTATGGGTAAGAAAAGGGAGCTGTAGCATTTTCTAGGAAACCCTAATGAAATGTCACTTGGCTGTGGATTTTTGACTTAGGCTTGGAAGCTGATTATAAAATACTGCTATAATATCAGCCTATCCTTCTTAACAGATGTACTTATCTTATTGTGGGACATCTGAAGTTTCTGTAACATCAAAGGCAGCTCCAAATGCAACAAGGCAGTAGTTCAAATTAAAGGTTAATAGGAAGTGGCTAATTGCAGCCATCTATGTTATCTCAGTCCAGATGGGGTGATAGTAGGGCTATCAGCCTAAACTGATAAATTCTGCCTCCATTGACAATAGTAGAGCCCAAATAACACACAGGCTACTGGAAGAAATGCCGTCCACTCTAGAACAGGTTGAACTCAACTCAATGGCCAATTACACATTCTAATAGATCTCTGTCTTCTCCAAAATCCTATGTCTATTAGCTCTCACTGTTTTTAATATACCCAGGTACTGATTCTGGACTTTAACTTGCCTCAACTCTAACTTGCCGTCCTTGGATGAAGAGCAGAATTAAAACAAAATGAGTCATCTATGTATTGGTGACACCTAAAGCCATATCTCTGGTTAAGCTCTCTCCAGTTGTTTCATGTAGTTTAACAGCTACATGTTACATGGAGGATAAATAGAATATGGTCTTGGCATGGAAACTGAGATCTTCCCTAGAACCCTACAGCAGAACTACAAAGGCACAACAATAACCCTCAGTAGTACCTTATGGAATCAGTCAACCACGGTGGAACAGAACCACCACTCAAAAAAGTGCCTTCAAAACCCAGTCCAGAATGAAAGGATGGCCAGCAGTATTGAAAATCATTAAGAGGCTCAAAAGAATTTATTGTTGTGCTTGTCCTTCTCTACTCATAGGATGACAAGGGCAAATACCAAATCCACCCCTGAAACCATATTGAAATGGATCCAACAATAATTTCCCTTTATAAACAGGGAGCAAACCCCACACTCACTAGCACTGATGTTGTTACCTAGTCAGGTAATGAAACGTTTGCAAGAAAACAACAATCTATGTTATCTCAGTCCAGATGGGGTGATAGTAGGGCTATCAGCCTAAACTGATAAATTCTGCCTCCAATGACAATAGTAGAGCCCAAATAACACACAGGCTACTGGAAGAAATGCAGTCCAATAGCCTGTGTGTTATTTGGGCTCTACTACTCAGAGAGCACCAAGGACTCCACAGTTCAACCCTGAGCTACATACTGTATATCCTCTTTCCTTTTCAGAATGCCTGGAGTTGACTGCTTTTACTCAATCTTGAACTCATTTCAGTCCACCTTGGGCATACAGATCAGTTTTTGAATGAATTTATTTAAACACTTTCTCCCAGTGCTTGAGCATCATCCAAGATGCTCTGACACTTCTATTAATCTTTTGGCTGAAATAAAGTTTTAATTTGATTTGATTTGATCACATCTATTAATCAGAGAGTATTAACTCTGGAGTCACAGTTTGTGATGGATGTGAGGAATTTTAACTTCAAACTGCTTTAGAAATTTGTCAGGCTGTGCTACTGAAGGTTCCCCCAGTTTGGCTGCAGGCTATAAAACATTCAGAAAATGGTTCTATCAACCTTTCAGAGTTGAATGACTCTCAACTCTGCAGTTGAGAGATGCAAAGGCAAAATATTTTTCTTTTGTCACCATCACCTCCATAGACTAGGTCAGTAATGAATTTTGATCTTCTTGTTGCCCTTGTCAAATTCAACAGAAATCTATCTCTTCCTGGACTTTTAACAGTTTTTCCATTGTGTACACCAAAGAACTGTCCAAATTTTGGTCAGGGAGATGAAATATGTGTTTGCGATACATCAATTGCCTGACTTATCTCTATATTTAGAGAGTGACAAGCATTTCAGCAGGACCACCAACTGTATTAGCCGGAAAATCTACAGCTCTCTAGAAGCTATTCACAATCCATTGCCCTCTGTTCATTTTAATAGATCTCCCATTCCTGTAGCACAGGGTTTCTCAACCAGGGTTGAGAAAGGCTGCTCTAGCCTGTTGGAAAACTCTAACCTTAACATACAATGCCTATGAGAGAAGAATACAGCAGATGTTTATTCCTTCACCATTAGATCACAGATCTTACTGTCTAGTTGGTCTTGGCATGGAAGCTGAGATCTCCCCTTGAACCAGCATCTTGGAACTTCTGAACATAATCTAAGATCACCTTACTCAGTTCAGGTAGGAAGGAATGGTAATGAGCATGGGTGGATGGTGCATCAGCAGAAACCTGTCTCCGATACAGAGCAGAAGATGCAAGCCCTTTGAAGTCTTCTCCAGCTCTTAGCATCTTCAGCATTCAGACGGTTCAGAACATTTATGCCCTCTGTCTTAGCAGCCGAGATAACTGTTATTGGAGTCCCTTTTCAATAGCAACGTAGTTACGTTCTCAGTACTGCTTGATGTGTACAGCATACTCTTAAGTTAAATAGAATAGGAGTTTTTAAAAAATTAATGATCACCAATGAGGATCTAGTTTTGAATACTGTGTACAGTATATTTCTTCTTACTCTAGTCTGGGTTTTGCCCCAGCTACAATTTCTTCTGGGATGGTTTCAAACTGGATTGTATTTTTCTTTATTTTTATTGGCATAGCTGCAGCAAGCTGTATGAAATACAGACATATTTTGTAATGAACTGTTGAGTGAATTCTTCATGACTATATTCAGTGAGAACTGGGCAAGTCTCTATGCAGGAGTGATGCTTAGAATATTCCCTTTTACATGGTGGGTTGTCCTTTGTGGGTGGTTTGGATACCCCCAACAATGCTTTTAATTTCCATATTAGGAAATTAAATAGGTTCCTAATTATTCAGGGAAATATGTCCTAGCTATTATTTCCCTATAATAATTATACTACGAAGAAAATCTTCATAACATTTTGCATCAGGTCCCGTCCTTCAAGTTTTTCTTTATTTGTGCAACAAAACAGAACAGAAAGGGGGAAAAAATGAAAGAAAAAAAGATAAAAGAATAACAAAAAAGATAACAAGAAAAAACCAATGCAGTAAGAAAAAGAAATTGTACATATAAAGGCTTCTTGTGTGTTTGTGTGTGTGTATGAAATTTTACAGAACAATTTCAATAAAAGATTATTGTATTTCATTGTAATCATTGATAGTCTATGTCTATAGTCAGTTTGTTCATAAATCACAGGGAATATCATGTCGTCAATCCACTGGGTAATTGGGGCCATAAATTTGTCATTCCAATGTTGAAGAACTAATCTCTTAGCAATAATGAGGACATGGAGAATCTGTTTCCTTTGTCCAGCTGTTGATTTCTGTGTAGTAGGAGAGTAGTTCAGAAAACATGCTTTTAAACATATTAGATACTGTCTCAAAATCAAATCCATGTATGCAATTTCTTCTTCCCCGAACATAGTAACTTTAGGACATTGCAAAAACATGGATTTTAATGAAGTGCTTTTCTGATTGCATCTCCAGCAACACGGTGATTTCTTTTCTATATAAACACGGGTCCAGTAAATCTAAAATATTATTTTTGCTGTATTGTAGTGAGACTTTTGGTATTGAGATGAAAACATTTTCCCATTAGACAAAATGGGACTCTCCAGTTTCTTATTCCATTCAGTTTTTAAAGTTGGCATCTCAGATTGATTTATTAATAACATATATTTATAAAGAATGATTGTGGGTCTTTTGGTCTAATAACATTTAATAATCCCTTTTAGTAATGTATTATTGAAGCTAAAAATGCTGTTGGTCCAAATTAAGATACCAGTAAAAGTCACTGTGTGTTTAGTATTTTAGGAACATCTCTCTCTTTTCCCCCATAAAATAGCTAGTTGAGTGTAAGGTTTAATGTGCATTTGGCAGATTGATTTATGAAGCATCCTTTCAGATTTGTGCTGCCCTAGCGCACTAGAATGTGACAATGAAAGGCAGCATCTGGAATACATTGAACGAGCTGATTCTAAGTAAATTTTATGTGAATGTTGATTTCCTCAATACTGGGTTTCTTCATGCTACCAAGCTTAACTAATGTTGTCATATTTAGGATAGAACTAATGATAAAATCACAGCAAATATAGAAGGTTCAGTCCAGATTTATTTGCTCCATCATCTTTTAGCCTTCAGTGCCTCTTCCTCCCTTCTCCTCCTCCTCCTTTTTGCAGAAAGGGTGACATATATTTGCCCATATCTTTATCAGTGAATCAATCAGTCAGTTTTATTCATTTGTTTGTTTGATGCTGCTAAAGTTGATTCTTACTGGGTTACAGTCAGCAATTTGCAATGAAATGTCCACTGTACACACAAAAATAAAAAATCACACCATAACATTAAAAAATGCATGTTCTAAAAATGGGAAGCAAATGACAAGAAATACAGTAAATAGCTAGATGGTTGCATTCCAGCATCAACAGCCCTCTTAAGTAGTTCTGTTTTTAATAATCTCCTTAAATCTGATAAGGTAGAGACTTCTCAAATTCCATGGTTCTGCCATCACCAACCGCCCAGAGTCCCCTTTTTGGGAGAGATTGGCGGTGATAGAAATTTGAAAAATAAATAAATAAAAATAAATAAGTAAATCATGACAGAGAAACAAGGTCTTTGGGCTTTCATTTCCCAAAAGTGGGGAATTAATAAGAGGTTCTCACAGGAACTTCACAATGGGTAGGTTGAAATTGGAAGAAGGAGATGGTTCTCCCTGGTGCTAGGCCATGAAGGTCCAAACCAGTACTCTGATTTCTCTCCAGATCATATAGATCTTTTGCCTTTTACTAAAACTGTTACTTTGAATTGCACATGAAAGCTGACAGGCAACCAGTGAAGGTTGGCACCAACACTGGTATCACTTGCTCATGCTACTGTGTGCCTGGCCCACAATCAAGCTGCTGCATTCTGGACTAATTTAAGTCCCCAAGTGGTCTTCTACCAGATACGGCTGTCCAGAGGAGTGAACATAGACCTGTTCTTGTATGTTGTAACACATGTTAGAAGACTAGCATGTAAAGTGGCAAAAACAAAAGAAGGCAAGTCTCTTCCCTTTATACAGAAAAGGTAAAATTTGTATTATAAGCAATGTCTGCTGACATTCCCATTTCTACCACAGGGTCTGTGGTATAGGAGCTCTGCCCCTTTTGGCATAGTGGATTCTCTATGGCTGAACCTTATAACACTTACTATATTTGAATGATAGACTTGAAGGCCAGTTCCCATGGCAATGCTGAAGTCTTCCTCTTTGGAGATGCAGCCCTGGTGTGGTCATTTCCCACATGATCCTGCCTGTCCCATGCACCATTTTCCAAACGGTGTTGGGTCTAAGCACTGGGATGAAACCCCACATTCTTTCAGTGATGAATGGCTACATGTTGTCTTCCTCCTGTGGAGGTCAAACTTCTGCTTGTGCTGATGGGAGAATGAGAGGAGAAATTGTCAGGTACTTTCCTATCCTATGCTCTTAGTTTGGAGAGATGGTAGCTGATGGGCTGTTTTCAGTGAGCGCAACTACCATTTGAAAAGAGGAATGGCCTGCTTCAGGCAGAGGTTCAGATAGGAAAAGTGCCTGCTCTGCATTGCTCACAGCAGGTGGGGGCAAGATGGCAAGCCCAGCTTTAATCTTTCATGAAAGAAAGCCTCCCATCTTTGTGTTGGCTCTCTAGAAATAGAAATGTATTTAGTGGTTCTGGTTTTCTGATTTTTAATTTATAGGAATTGTTTGAACCTGTCTGGACTAAGGAATGTACATATTCTGGGTTAAAATAAAAATAAAAAAATTAATGGAACCTATTAGTAACTTTAGAATTGCAATTCAAAAACATGCAAATGCGAGTAGAGTAATAGGTACTGCTTCGGCAGGAAGGTAACAGCATTCCATGACTGTCATGCTGGCCACATGATCGTGGAAGTGTCTTCGGACAATGCTGGCTCTTCGGCCATGAAACGGAGATGAGCACCGCCCCCTAGTGTCGGATACAGCTAGACGGTAACCTTTACCTTTACCTTTATTAGTAACTTTGGAGAAGTAGGATAGAAAGAGTATTGATGCTTTTGAACTTTGGTGTTAGAGAAGGCTCCTGAGAATACTGTGGACAACCAAGAAAACAAACCAATGCATCATGGAACAAATAAACCCAGAGTTCTCATTCAAGGCACAAATTATCCTACTTTGGACACATTATGTGAAGACTTAGCTCTCTGGAGAAGTCTATAATGCTGGGAAAGGTGGAAGGAAAGAGAACAGGACAACCAGCAGCAAGGTGGATGGACTCAGTTACAGTGGTGATGAGCCTACCATTGGCAGATCTGAAGGAACAGATTACGGACAGATCCTCATGGAGAAATCCATCTATTTAGTTGCTAAGACTCAACAGTGAGTCAACATAATCAATCCATCAGTCATTACTAACTTACCAAATTTGCTGCTAAAGAGATGTTGGTGGTACTTTGGATGGTACTTTAAACATGAAATCAAGTACTTTTTGCTATGTGGTCCACCAGCTTCATCTTTCCACCATTAAGTAGTTCTGGAGCAGCATTGGGGAACATCTGGTCTTTGGACTAGATCTGATGCAGTGTACCTTTTAACAGCCTATTAGGCTTCTACTCTTTTCTTCACCCTGCACAGTAATAAAACTTTTAATAATTTTCCATGGATGTCAATGAAGAGCTTTAAAATATTTTGTAACTGGACAGAGGGCATTTATTTGAGGGTGGGTTGCTATAATCTGCATGTTGTGACAATCTCCCAAAATTGTCACTGTACCATAATTAGGTTGGGAGGAAGAGAATCTTCAGTGTCTATTGTGTATATGCAGCTGAACGTGCATGTGACATTTGAATTTGTGTGTGTTTGTGAGTGCATGATTGAATAGATGATTACTGTGTCAGCATGTGTGTGTTCATTTTGTTGTTGTTGTAATACATCCAGTGAGGAATACTGTGTAAAAGTGAGAAGGTAGGGTGGCCTTTCTCAGTTGGTTATGGTCCTGCTAACGTTGACAGAAGGTTTCCCAGATGTTGTCTACCTCAGGACAGAGAACTTCTTCACTCCTGAAGAATCTGGTTACCCAGGTTGGAGAAGGTCCTGCAAGTACATGGTTGAGGAGACAGGTGACATCCTCCAAGGGTTCATGAAGAACTGGTGTGAACAGAGGACAAGGGAAGACATATTCCTGACTGACAAAGTTCAAGGCATAGTAGATAGTTATGAAATTGAACCTCACACCTACTCAGACAAGTAAACTGGACCTGTGAAAAGAGAAGTCCTGGAGGACACTGTAACGGCCTAGCTTTCAGAAGCTTTTTGATCCTTTTCGAATGGATGATGAAACATACAGGCAAATTATTGCTTTCATTAAAAACCAGGAGGATGGGGGAAGGGGGCAAAGGAAAAGGAATGCAAGGTCACAGATAAGCTTGTTTTTACAAAGCTCAGTTTAGTCTAAATGATTTTTTTGGTCTATATATCTTGCTGAAAAGATAAGCTTATGATGAAAACCCAAAACAGCTTTGTATTTAAAAGATTAATTTAGTAGGTGCAGTGAGTAAAAGGCCATTGATAAAATTGCAGAGAATTATTTCTTTTTCCTTTCCTCTGGTGCACAGTTTGAATGTAAAGGTATTGGCCATGTCTAAACTTTTTAGAAGGACTCTTGATACTATAAGGCAGTGTACAAGAGACACAAGGCGTTCGGGCATGCATTCTTTACAAATAACTTTGATAAACGAGAGCTGTTGCATTTTTACCTTACCTTTCTTCAAGCAGGGAGAGTATTGTGTGTCAAAAAATCAAGATGGTGAACACAACCATGCGATCAAAACCTCACCCCTTTTTACACACACAAACAAAGGGTGGAGCTTTGATTGCATGGTGGTGGCTGCTTTCTTGACTTTCTGACACACACCCACACCCATAGACACCTCTGACTTCAAGCAAATTATGTTTCTTACAATATGAGGACTGCAAAATCCAGATGACCACCAGATGGCAGCAAAGGGTTATATGTTTCTGAATCACTTTGCTACCATCTAGTCTGTAGAGGTGGAATATGCAGCGCCAAGTCTAGGCCTGAAGCTAGGGCCCAGCTCCCAGAATACAGGTAGTCCTCACTTAACTACCACAATTGGGACCAGAATTTTGGTTGCTAAGCAAAGCGGTCGTTAAGCAAATCTGACCTGATTTTACAACCTTTTTTGTGGCAGTTGTTAAGTGATTCATGCAGTTCCCCATTGATTTTGCTTGCCAGAAGCCAGCCAGGAAGGTCGATAATGGTGATCATGTGACCTTGGGGATGTTGCGACAGTGTGAGGACCAATCACAAGTCAGTTTTTTCAGCACTGTCACTAAACAAATGGTTGTTAAGCGGGGACTACTTGTAAGGAAGATGCTGTGGACTCTGCTTCTGCACTTTTCACTACCACTTCCTCAGTGCAGCCTGAGTTGGTCATGACACTTTAATAATTCTACTTTAGTCTGCACTGGTCAGAGCTCATGTGGGGACTGTCCCCAGTTTGGGGCATGCAAATAAACTAGAATCAGTGCAGAGAAAGCAAAGAAACAGCAAAGATTTGAGTATGTTTTACCTAGTGACTGGCTGGAAATCAGGGGATGGCATGATCATTCAGATCATCTATTCTTCAAATAGAAGATGAGAAAGAAGGCAGAGGCAGCATTAGATTTCATGGGATAAAGTTCAAGAGCATCTTATGCTTACACTTAAGAAAAAAAATTAGAGCAGCTTAAAAAAAAACTGCTGGGAAAACAGAACACTCTCCAGTGTCTGTATGTTCCGGCCAAGATGGATGGCCCCTTGTTCAGAATGGTATTGCTCTGAGTTCTTACTTGAGACTAGTAAGGCTTGCTAGGCTCTTTCTGACTTGGCTGTACAGATAAGTTCTCAGTTTTTGTCTGAAAAAGAATTAGACCCAAGACCAGGGCATCAGAAAAGTCAAGATGCAGTCCACAATGCAACTGAAGCCCTGCCCCTGTTTTGCATGCATTTTAACCCTCCCTTCCCCCCCATCATCTTTGACCCAAGATAATATTTACTGTATGAGATGTTGGAATGGTTCCTGATGAAGAAATATGCACATAATTGTTTCCTGTGTCAGTGATCTGTAAGCATAGAATTTCTGCAAGTGTCAGATTGCACAAATGGCCTTTATTCATGTAATTATTGAATTGATTAATTAAATGTTTGACTGGTTGATTATTATAGATTTATTATTATATTATTTATTATTTATTATTTTTGTTCCATCCATCATCAAATCAGATTTCAGGGCAGGGTATAAGATGCCAGTGTTAAACTTCTCCACGTGAATGCTGCTTACAGAAAAGGCTTCTCATTTCCATTCCAAGGAGCTGGAACAGGAATTTGGGATCAGGTTTGTGATGGATGAGGATAGACAATTGAACTGTAATCCAGAAAAGGTGGAGTTCCTGGAGGTGGGGAAACTGATAGGACCATGCAAAGCCTTTGAAAGAGGCCCTGGGAAAATTGTGCAGTGATGCCTTGGCACGTGCTCAGAGATGTAGAAGCTCTGCTCACTTGGAAAAGGCATGGCTGCTTTAATAAAAAGAAGCACGGTGTGTGCACTCCTGTGCATTCCGAAGTACCTCTTTTGAAGAAATTGCAAGCTGTAGAAGCTGATGGTTCTGAAGAGGGGGTTTCAGCTGGTCCTGCATTGGTTGCTTTTCCTCTGGGAGGCCGGGGTCATAGCTTGGAACCCTCCTGAACACTGCAAAAGGACAGGCAGTGGTGCAGGCTATGTATGGCTTTTTCTCATGTTGGCCAAATTGGCAGCTGTGGCCTTATCCTAATGTGGGGCTGATCTTGTTCCCTGATCCAGACAAGATGATTGTCATGTGCTCCGTGTGGAGATACTGTACCATCGATTGCCTTAACCATCTGACACCACTCCTAGGTCTGCTGCTGTGACTCCATATTCTTTGCAAAGTACAGTTCCAAGTGCTAACAGTGATCTTTAAAGTCCTTGATAATCTGGGGTCAAATGCCTTCCAGGTCCTCAGCGCCAGGCCTTGTTTGCACGCCTGCCAGGTTCAGCTTTGGTGATTGTCCCTGGAACATTGTTTACTGAGAGATTAGATTAGTTCCCTCCTTACTTTTCTTCTGGGGGCCATTAAGCTGTTTTTATTTCAGACAGCTTCTAAGTAGCTTTTAACTGTATTTCAGTTTCTCCTCTATTTTTTATGATATGGTTGGAAATAAAAAGGGTTTTACTGCTTTTGATTATGGTTTTTGCTTGTTATTTTTAACAAAGGACAAAGCAGTTGACTGTGAGTCCAACTCCTTGCTTAATGTAGGAATCTAAATTAAAGCAATCTACGTCTAAATGACAGATGGTTGTCTAGCCTTAACTTGAACATCTCCATCAATGGAGGGGAAGTCACCCCTTTTATGGGTCATTGGATTAGCTCAGTATTTTGTCAGGATGGGCTTTGAGTTTCCTGATCCAGACAAGGTGGATGTGATTACAAAGACTAGTATGTTCCCACTTCCTCTCACAGCTGATTATGACTTTTTATGATTATGACTTAAGACCCAAACTGATTCAAACTAAGGGGGTTTGTCGAACATACTTAACTCAGTTGCTAAACTAATCAAGTTTGCGCTGTGCCTTGGACCCTAAACTAGCCAAATAGAGTGGGTTTGCAGAGTGATCTCTCTCTCTGTGGCTCCCTCTCTCTCTCTCTCTCTCTCACACACACACACACACAAACACAGAATCCTCAACCATGGTTAACCAAACCAAAGATAAAGGCAGTCCTCATTTAGCGACTGCCTCAGACAGCAACTGTTCACATTTATGACAGTGATGAAAAAGTAACTTTGCAACAATGCTTGCATTTATGACCTTCACAACATTTATCTCTCAGTCCCATGTTTGTCATTACAGTCAGTCAGTATGTGTTGTCCTGTGTAAAATTGTAAGCACAATCACGGTCATGTGATTTTTCACTTAGTGACTGCTTCACTTAACGACCAAGTTGCTGGTCCCAATTGTGGTTGCTAAACGAGGACTACCTGTGTGTAAATGCAGTGACTAGTCCCTTAAAGGGGAAAAGATTCCTTTTGAGCCTAAATCAATTTCTGATGATCACATGAACATGTCCACACAGTTTTCCTGGCAGCAGGATGTTAGTGATTCGCAAACCTCTTTTTCTAGGATGTGGTTTTGACTTCTTGGGCTACATATGATCCAGGGATTTCCTAATAAATTCCTATCCACATACTAATCAGAATGGACCCTGCCTCTCTTTCTGAGATCAGCCAAGGTCAGCTTGGTGCTGTGACCCGACCTGGCTAACATCTTGTGTGAACTGGGGTCCCAGCATGGAGTGTAGTGAACTTTAACCCTTTGCTGTGGTCCTCGTTCAGCTTCTGCTTTCTTTCCATGCTTGGAATTAGTGTTACCAAAGCAGGTACTGTACTTGAGTGCAGATGTGAGAAAAAAGGTTGTACCACCCTTACCCACCACACTCAAAGCCAGAACTATAACAGCCAGGGTGTGTCAGTTTAATCTGGCCTTAAACCTCTAGGATTGGAAATCTAGTTTAATTTCCACTTGGCTTACGCTATATTTTCTTTCCAAGATGCTCCAGAGGACTTTGCAGAGCTGCACCCCCTTTCGGCAGTTACACTTTGACCTGACAACTTTGTAATAAAATCCACTTTTATTTTTTACAAGAGGAAACGATAGTTATGGTTTTGTCCAGCCATTGTTGCTTTCTGGTTCTGAGATGCGGTCCGAAAGTTCGGTCTCTTAACGCTCCATCGTGCAACAGGCATCGCTCCAGTTTGCAAATGCTGGAAATGAATGGGGCATGGTAACACCAGACAGATGCCAGAGCATCACTAAATGCAAAAACCCGGGCGCTGGAACTAAAGTGAGAGAACATGGAGGACTAGATGATGAACTGAAAAACATTTAAGGATGGCCCAGGAAATTGCACAGACTTGGTTTAAGGGCTGGGTGTTTCTTCTGGAATGACAATAACCCTCTGTTGTTGGGGTGGACTGCGCTAACTTTACTTGACCCCAGTTACTTCATTTGTTATTTGATCACTGGGATCGTTTTTCTTTTTTAGAAAATGTAATATTTTACGACAGGAAAATATCAATAAAGTATTTTTATAGAACCGTATCACACGCCTTCTGAAAACAGTAGTTTCTTTTGATGCAAAAAAGAAAAGAGAAAAAAGGAAAAAAAGAAGAAAAGAGGACAATACACACAAAAAAGAAAAGAAAAACAGTTCATATAATATTCCGTATCTCCATCAGTCTTTCTGCTATAATGATAGCGTATCAATTCATTATCCAGAGGGAAGCCAAGATTATATTTGGAACGCAAGAATATGCATCTGTAATAAATCCATTTTTTCCAAGACTGAATGATTATCTCCTTTGCTGTACCCATGCACAAAACCTCCATAGTTCTTCATATAGTGATGACTTCCAAATTAGGACTGTTTAACTCAAAAGCACATTCACACATAACACTCTTTATAATTCCATGTTCACAATTTTGTGAATATCAAACCAACATGTAAATCACTAGGATCTTTGCTTCTAGGCTGATGGTGCACGATGTACTGGTCCATCCTGAAGGGTTTCCTGTTCCCCAAGGGGGCTTGGATACGTTCTGCCCAGAGTTGGTTTAGAGTTGGGCAGCACCTAAATGGAAAAAGTAAAATAGAATAGAATTCTGTTTATAGTCAGCAACCCCTTTTCCGTGTACTTTTCAGATGCCATTGAATTCTGATGGGAATTAGTGCAAATGCCTTGTGCTTTCTGCTCATCGTATTTCTGCTTCATCCAAGTCAGGAATTTTCTCATCTGTATCATTTTCAGCAATTTAGGGAGCTAGTTGAAGAAGGGAAGTTTACAGCATGTGATGTGGAACTCAAGAGATACCAGATGCTTAGCGCTTCCTATTCTTCTTCTCCAAAGTCTGAAATACAGTAGGACGGATTTCTTCTTGCTCACTATATTCACTGCTGCCTCCTGTCGTTGGCCTGGATGTTTTCAGTGCAAGCACGACTCAGAGAAAGAACTGCTCCATTGTACAGGCCCCAAAGAAACACCGCTGAAGAAAATGTGAGGAATTTTTAGGCTATGATATGTTTGGACAAGGGAGCAAGGGACTTTCAGGAATGTAGGCAATGGTTCCAAAAATATTCCCCGCAATAGCACCGTTGGTTAGTAACTGTTATTTTGATTGGCCCATCAATCCTTGCAAGTGGCAGTGATGTCATTCTTCCTTCTGGTGGAGGGGCAAGTTGAAAGGCTGGCCTGGAGTCTTCCGGAGGGGAATGTTGGCAACTTAGCCATGTGAGTTATGGCATCTCAAAATTATTCCTCTGTACTACCACTGCCTAAAACCTGAGGCTTAAAGCTGTCTTAACTTGCCATCTTCACATCTCAAACCTGTGGATGTTATTTCCTCTCTCTGTCCTCCTCCCTCCACTTATAAAACTGTACCTGTTGTGCAGTTGTACTTGTGCTATTCTGTTGGAAAGTATATACCTAGGAACACACTTAGGATGCATCCTAGTAGATGTTCCGTTTGTCTTCAAAAGTATATTTCACGGAAATATATCGAGGCGGAACCACCGCCATCCCCACTACTGAACTGACAACAGGAAAGCCTCAGTGAGGAAAGACATTCATTGCTTCTCCTGGGACAGAACTGAGGGGCTACCAGACCAAATTAAAAGCTTACATTCAATCTTTGCTCTCCAGAGGATGTTTATTCGACGTGCTTCGAATGTATTCTGCAGAAGGAATATCCAGGCAGATGCTTTCTCTCAAACCTTCTGGATTTGTATTTTCCAAAGGAAGGAGAGAAAGGTCTTTAACTATTGGCTTAGCAATAGGTATGGAAGAGTGCTGGGAACCTTGTAATGAGGGCCTGCTTGCAGAGATTTGCTGAGTAAATGTTGTGGGAAAGGAAGAGGATGGAGGTAAAGCCTATCACCCTTTTTTTCAGCTGCCATGATACTGCAAAGATAGGAAACTACACGGGCATTCCACACTGTAATAACTTGCTAGGCATGGTTGACAGTTATATATTAAGCAGGAAATTGTAAAAGCTGTCAAGTTTTCCATTTTAACTTTCACCACGCCTGCAGGGCTTGTTTCCTAGGAAGTCCTACTGAGAAGGTTCCCTTTTCTGAAGAGAAATGACGTACCATTTTACCTTCTGAAGTGTGTGGAGAACAACAGGACTTGAACGAAGGCAAATGTGAACTCACGTACCAATAGATTTGAAGTGAGCATGCAGGGTAGTAGATGTGAGGAGAAGAAGGGAAGTGAGAAGTTTGGCCTCTTTCTGAATGTCAAAAAGACCAACTCATGACAACTGCAAGGAATGGAAACATCAAAATAGTAATTGATGGAGAGGAGGTGGAATGCCTGGAAGAACTCACTTTTTTAGGATCACTGGTCAATCAAAATGGCAAATGCAGCCAAGAAATTAAACGCTGAATCATGCTGGGTCTCACAGCAAGGATGAGTATGGATCAAATTTGGAAAAGCAAGGATGTCAGCCTGACGACTAAGTGTAGACTAGTCCCCACTACCGTGTTCCCCATAACTACATATCGCTGTGGAAGTTGCACGATGAAAAAGTTGGATAGAAGGAAAATTGATTCTTTTGAACTATGGTATTGGAGGAGGCTCTTGCGCATCCCTTGGACTGCAAAGATAACAAATAAAGAAGTGTTGAAGCGCATAAAACCGGTCATGTCACAAGAAGGAAAAATAACAAAACTTAGACTTAGTTACTTTGGTCATGTCATGAGATCAACATCGTTGGAGAAAGACGTTACGCTTGGAACGGTCAGTGGCAAAAGACGATGAGGGCGCCAAAGAATGCGCTGGTTGGATGTAAGCAAAGCAGACAAAATATAAAGCAACTGAAAGAAGCTGTACACGATCGGAAATCATGGAGAGAGATGGCTTATGGAATCTCCAAGGGTGGGATACGACCGAATGGATAATTCGACTCGAGAGGTGAGAAGACATCTTGAACTGAAGGGTCATCTTTTTGTTTCTCTACACGGATAGGATGTCTAGTATGTCCATCATATAACATCCACAACGAAACTAAAAGGACTGATTTTCTTCTTCAAATAAATGAAATATTTGAGTCAGTCTGTCATAAAGAGAACTGAGAATTAATTCTTTAGTCTAGGGGTGGCTTTTGTCCTAGTTTTTTTTTTTTTTTTTTGCCCAGGAGCAGCACTTGGATAGTTGTCTTATTTTCTGTGAGGTATCCCTTAAATTACATGCAGCATCGGAGATCAGAAGTATCTTTGATCTCCATACGTCTGCAAAATACGATTTCCTGGTCTGATCTAAGCAGTGGGGCTGTCATAAGCAGGAGGGTATGTTCCTACCTGCTATATAGCTTGTCCATTTATAGCTGGTTGGTCATGAGCACAGAATGCTTTTGATCTCATTAGCGGTTCTAATTTTTAAAAAGTCAATGGGAGGGGGCATTTCTTTCTATGTATTTTACAAGAAGAGCAACTCAACTCAAATAAGAAGAGAGGACTAATGCTGGCTGATGATGGATACGACTTTCTAATCACAAGTGCTGGATCATGTTATTAAAATGCCTATCATGTTTTTCCTATGAATTACTGGTATAATTTTTGTCCTTGTCAAATGTTTCCAAGGGAGTAAACGCAAAAAATATTTAGTTTAAGCTGAGGTTTAACTCAAGCTATGGGCTTAGTTTCCTCGATGATCAGGAAACTGAGGTTTTTATCAAACCATTATTTCCTAATTTATTTGGTAAATTTATATAGCCACCCATCTCACATGCATGACTCTGACATTAGATGGATATCATATAGATACTTTCAGAGTGCAGCTAAAATGCATCTATAAAATTACATTCCAGTTTGAAAAACTCCAATCAATTATTTATCCATTTAAGTTACTTTTTAATATGTATGGTTCTGCCAGCAGAAGTACTATTCAAGCTACTTTCTATATATACTCATGGAAACTAATGGAATACATGTTAAAACAGATACGCTTCATGTCCCTCCAGCCCAGATACCAAATAGTATATAATCCCATGTGTTTTTCTGGTCCTTTGTGACCCAAATCTTCATCCTCCTTTCCTGGCACATAAAGAGAGCCCTATTTTATTGTACGCAGATAATGCATCTGTCTCCCAGGTGGGTAGAGAAAAGGACACTGATTTTACTACAATTTCAGTAACTTATCACCTCCTCTTAAAATACAACAAATGATCTCTTCTTCCCATATCCCATCTCTTATCTATAAATAAATCCATAAAACATCATCATTTCAGTCCTGGTATCAGCAAAAGTCCGTTAAGGGTTATCCAGAACAACAAAGTCCATAACAACATGTCTATTTTAACCTTGATCAAATAAACCAACTTTATTTTCCTTCCTTTTACTTCTAACAATCTTAATTTCTAGTCCATTCAAATTATGTCTTAGAACTTGATTTCTTTTCATTTTTTCTTTGTCCCTTCTCATCAGATTCTTCAAAATTTTAACAAGCCTCTTTTGTAAATCCGATATAGGAAAATTATTCAGGTCAATCTCTTGGTTTATTGCTTATATATCCCTTTTAATTATTAAACCATCAGCTGGTTTCTTTTGTATGTCCAATATAGCATTTTTTTCCATGTCATTCTTGTAGCCTGTCATTTGTAAATCCACTCTCAACTCAGTCTTGGTCTTGTCAGGTAAAGCTCGTTCCATAACATTTTTTGTCGACACTATTAAAGTTTATTTCTGAGTCTATTTTTCAAAAATATCCTTCAGTTTATCCAATGTTAGAATATTTTGCTTCATTCTGTAATTGTAAGTTGGGTTTATGTGCTCCTCACCTTTAATTATAATCTTTAGTTCCCTCTAGTGTCTGATTTTTAAAATCTTATCATAATATGTTTTTTTTTAATTCAAAACAGAAGCGTTTCCCACAGGAAGGATTCTTTATAATTAATTCCAAAATCTTTCAAATTTATCTGGACCCTTAGTCCATTTGTAACTTTCTAAAATCAAAATTTTAATCACCCTTTTGTTGTTCATTCCAAAAAATAATTTTTTTTAAAGTTCTTAAATTTGTAGTTAAAACTTTTATTTCACTAAATATTGGAGGAAACTTACCCGGTGCAGTCAAACTTGTCAATCCAAAAATTTCTAATAGCTGAAAAGCAGTTAACAAGCAATTTCTGAAAGCGATTAAGGAAGTATACGAACTTAGTGTCCTTTCAAAGGCGCTGACTGTGATTTGAGCAAGATGGCTGTTCCCTCATCTCCCAGATCTCTAAATCCACCAGAGACCACTGAGGAGCAGCTGTCTAGAACACTTGTGGGCGATCTCAAGTCCTCTCCTAGTCCAGACAGGAATTACAAAGAGCTGGTCTACTTGCCATCTCTTCATTCCACCATGGTTGTTGGCTCTGCATTTTGCAGATCCATCTTCAGTTTGCCATTTCTTCCCTGGAAGTCGCTCCTTCAGATAATTCCGAGCAAGGAGTCTGATTACTATCTGTGTTATCTATTAGCTGATCATGATTCTGATCCTACCTATAAAGAGTTGCTAAATTTTGTGTCTCCGTGTTTGCCATGCACTGCTCATTAGACTGCACAATACTATAATAGAATTTTATTATATCGTTGAGTAGAGTATTCATGTTTTATTTTACTTGTATCCTAGTCATTGACTGTCATAAAATAACCTTATCTTATCCTGGTCGTATAAAGTCTGTTAAGGGCCAGTGCTAGCTGAATGCATCTGAAACAGATGCCTAGGCCTTGTTCTATACTTGTAGCTCACACAGACTGGTCCCTCCCTCCTATAAACAGGGCCGTGATATATAAACTGAATACGCAGGGCACACAGTTCAGCCAAATATAAGTTTTTCTTGCTTTCACTGATTTGAATGGGGACATTTAAAACATATATGTAATGGCTTATCATGAATCATTCTCATAAAGTATGCAGCCACTTAAAGTGAGAGGGATCTGCAATGGATTTGTTTATTTCATTTATATCATGTCCCACCTTTCCTTGGGGAGTTCAAGACTGTAAGTAGAGTTGTCCTACCACTATTCCCTGATGAATTGGACTAAGAGAAACTTATTGGCCCAGTGGTCCCTGAAGAGCTTCAGTGGCAGGGTTGGACTTAAACCAGGGTCTTTCTGCCCCCAGTCCAGCACCTTAACCCTTAAAAAGCAAGGTGGTGCATTATATTATATACTAGAAGTTAGTCACCATGATTCCTACATGGATATTCCTGGACCAGCACTCTACCTCCTACATTCCACATAAGCTCAGTTGTGCATTACAGTTGTTGTAAAGGCAGCTACCCAAAAGTACTTTCACCATGCAATCCATGAATGCATGTCAGAGACTTGTGAGGGTCATTGGCTTTAAAAATGGCCAGAGGCTCAACGTTAGCCTTGTGAGAAAAGAGCTGGCAGGTATAGAGAATAAATTGAACCTCTTTGACCCTGGGAAGCACCCTGCCTGGGAAATAGCTTCTTAGGGCTTGAGAGACCACCTCTCCTGCTATGAACTTGCCCAGTTACTTAGATTGGCAGAAGAAGACCTCTTGGAGAGGCCCCTGCAGCGAGATGCTCATCTATGTCTTTTGCCAAGCCTTTAAGTGCTACTTGATTTCAACTGTTATTGATTTAATGTTAGGTTTTGCATTTTTGATTTAACTGTTGGAAGCCCTTGGAGTAGTTATGGGAGGGCAAGTCAGTGAAAGTCCTGATTCTTGTGATCTATAAATTGGGCGAATTGGGTGTTTCCATCAAAAGGACACCCCCATGGTTTTCACAGACATTTGTGCACTTCTGTTACAGCTACTCAGAAAGGGACATCTTTTTCAGACGTCCAGCAGGAGATGTGGCATCTGGCAATTGCTGTGTGCGTGCATGTGTGTGTACATCTGTGCATATACACATGTGTAGGGGGAAATATATCTAGGATCCTTAAATTATCCCAGCTGCAGCTGCTCTGCGTAACAGAGCAGACAAAGGGGCATAACAAAGTGTTGAATTAATTTGCTGTGTTGTTATCGCAGGGCAGTGTTTGGCTCTGCTCACTATCCTTTTAAGCAAATCTCATTTGGGAAAACAAATCCTCCTCTTGCCCCAAAGCCACATCCCCAATATTCCACAATTCAGGTCTGTATATTTAGGTTTCTGTCTGACAACCCAAATCTGTGTTCTTGTGTTTATTTAATGCAAATGCTGAATAAAACTGAAACCATGTGTTGGTGTCTGGTGCATCTGGGGGTCTTGGCTGCCTGCCCACCAGCCTTCCCATGGTGAGAGGGTGGATGAAACAGCAGATAGTCTGAGCTCTTTGTGCTATGGGATTGTTCCTGCCACCGCTCTCCCAAACACCAGCTTTGCTCTGGGATGCAGTGCATCTTACTAGACTTTTGCAAAAGTTGTCTCATTTACACCAGCTGTGTTGGGAATCCACTAGCTAATTTCTAGCTCTGGTGTGTTTATAGTTAGGGTAGTGTCTCGGTCACAATTCTGCAGGAGTGCATAAAAAAGCCTAGAAATGTAGTACAGAGCACAAAAATGAGCTTTTTCAGAATGTTCACTTCCTTAAGAATGCAAGTTGAGGTACTATTTAAGATACACAATACACAAAACGTGGTTCCCTTCATACATTTGGCTTTCAAGATAGCAAACCAGACTTATTCCTTCAATCAGGTATGTGTTGTTGTTGTTGTTTTTGAGCAATGCTCCTGTCCAGCTTGGAGTTGAGGAACATGGGGTGAACTTTCCCACAGTTGTGTTGGGATTCAGAAGAATGATCGTTGGGAACAATCCTTGACTCCTCCATAGTTCTAGGGAAGAGAACTGGAATGGTTTGGGCTTTGCGCCAAAATGACATTCTCCACCAAAATTGGAAAGGAAGTCTGGGCCCGATCAGTTTTGACCCTGTGCTTCTGAGGTGCCCAGAACACATTGGAAGTCCATCTTTAGAGATGACATGAGAGCTTCAATATAACTGTGGGACTCCCTGAGCCAATGTGCATGTCTTCTCCAGTGAAGTTGTGGTTAGTTAGGGAGAGGAAAGAGAACAGATGAAGTAGATGCCTGCCTCTTTTTTCTCCCTCCATATTTTGGATGTGTACAATTTCAGCCAGTGGCATGTGAGGAGGATTAGCTCCCTTCTGAGACCCACAACTCTCCCTACCAGCTTTTCATTAGAGAATAAGACATGAGAATTCTGATCATGTCACATCCAATTTTGGCCTTCGGCAGTCTAATTTGAGCATTGGTATTAAGGGAGCACTAATGTTTTGATCAGCTGGGGTCTGGAGATTACATTGTTGTCCCAAGAAGCCAGCAGTAATGCAGTGTGCTGGGCAACATTTGGAGCCTCTGTCCATGGATGACCAAAGGGCACGTGTGGGATTTTTTTTTTAGAGCAATTGTTAAAAAAGAGAAAAAGAGCAGATTTTCTCAAGGAACAGCCCCTTCTCTGCACTCAGTTCCTTGGCTAATTTGGGGGGCCTGGAGACCCACTTCACAAGTCTGCTGCTGCTTTCCTCCTCTTGAGAGGAAAGACAGCAGAGGGAATGAAGCTCAACACCACGCAAGAGACCTTTGCCCTGCCATGGTTTCCAACTCGTTAGCTGTCACTTAGATATGAAAAGAAGCCACAAAAATATAGCATCTGTCAGAAAGACAAAGCTGTGGGATTTGGAGCACTGGAACAAAGGACTATTATATCATGAATGTAGGCTGAGAAATTTCAGGGTGTAATGTTCTGTGGTCTTCTCATTTGAAAATAACAGTAGAATCTGGTGGCCAGCAGAAGAATTCATGTGTGGAGTATGGATTTGGGGCATCAGAGAGCCAGGAGACTTGGGAGTTCTAATCCCGCCTTGGGCATGAAAGCCGGCTGGGTGACCTTGGGTGAGTCCTTCTCTCTCAGCCCAACTCACCTCACAGGGCTGTTGTTGTGGGGAAAATAGGAGGAGGAAGGAGTACTGGATATGTTTGCCGCCTTGAGTTATTTATAAAAATAATAAAGGTGGGATAGAAGATAAATAAAATAAAATAAAAAATAAAAATCAATGTTTCACGAGCTATGAATGGATTGGTAAAATACCTCAGTCTCAGAATTACTATATTCATGACTGATTGGAATACAGGAAGTCCTCGACTTAAGACCCCAATTGGGACTGGAAGCTATGTTGCTAAGCAAGGTGGCTGTTAAGTGAGTCATACCCGATTTCATGACCTTTTTTGCCACGGCTGTTAAGCGAGTCATGTGGTCACTAAGTGAATTTGGCTTCCCCCATTGACTTTGCTTGTTGGAAGCTGGCTGGGAAGGTCGCAAATGGAGATCACATGACCCTGGAATGCTGCAACTGTTGTAAATACATGCTGTTTACCAATCGCCTAGATTTTGATCATGTGACCGCAGGGACGCTGTGACGGTCATAAGTGCGAGGACCAGTCGTAAGTCGCTTTTTTCAGCACCATCATAATTTCAAACGGTCGCAAAATGAATGGTTGTAAGTCGAGGACTACCTGTATGTATGTGTGGATGTTGCATTCTTGGTGTTCTTTGAGCTTGCATTCCTTTTTGCAGACATTTCATTACCAGGCTAGGCAACATCATCAGTGCATGGGGGAATGGAGTTTGCTGGCTGTTGAATATGAAAGCTTGTCCTACTAGCCTTGGTTGGGGTGTTGTTTCTTCCTTGATAGTTCCAGTATATCTGGTATGCTTCCTGAAGTGGCTGCAAGCAAGCTCCATTCAGTTCTGCGCCAAGTGTATTCATTCATGTATATGAGTGTAACAAACTGGAATTCATAAGAGGAATTCTACATTCAAGGCCTAGTAATGGTGATGACTGATTGGTTAGCTATTAGTTTTTTCTTCTTGTCGACAGGAGCATTGATGTTGGTATTCCAGTACTGTGGAAGAATAGAATTACAAGATGGTTAGATAAATGTCTCTGATTATCTGAGCATCCAGAGACCTGTGCTGAATCTATCCAAGCACCATCTAGTCCAACATTCTTTCCTGCCAATGACCAGATAGTGGAAAGGCCACCAGCAGGCCATAGCTACTGAGCGCTGCAGCCCCTTCTTGTTGATGTTCCTCACCAATGTGTATCAAGAGGCATATTGACTCTGGTATTCATTCATTCATCCATTTATTAAACTGAATGCACTGCTGACAGTGTTGCCTTCTTTTCCAGCAGCCATAATTACCATGAATGGTCACTTTAAGTTGCCAAAGATAGTGATTATCATTTCTTGTAAGAGCAAGTTTCATAGTTTCAATTAAATAGGTTTCCTTGACGTAAAGTCCAGTCGAATCCGACTCTAGGGGGCGGTGCTCATCTCCGTTTCTAAGCCTTGGAGCCGGCGTTGTCATAGACACTTCCGGGTCATGTGGCCAGCATGACGACTTGGAACGCCGTTACCTTCCCGCCGAAGCGGTACCTATTGATCTACTCACATTTGCATGTTTTCGAACTGCTAGGTGAGCAGGAGCTGGGATTAACAACGGGAGCTCACCCCGCCGCGCGGTTTCGAACCGCCGACCTTCCGATCGACAGCTCAGCGGTTTAACCCGCAGCGCCACCACGTCCCCAGTTTCAATTAAATAGTTGGGTGAAAACCACACACTATCCAGTTTCACCAGATGGCCCTGGGTTCTCCTATTATGAGAAAGAAATAATCACTCTTTATCCATATTTCAACACCAGAATTTTATACACATTTATCATTTTCCCTTTTTCTTCAGATAAAAGATTCCAAACAATATTTGGGGGTTGGAGGTGTCCTTTATTCCTTTGATTATTTTGGTTGTTCCATTCTGTTCCATTCCTGCCTTCTATAACCTTAATAGTTTTATATTTGATAATATTTCTACCAATATACATGTAATTCATATTCAATTAATTCCCAAAGATCAGGACTGTTTTGTAAAGAATTTTCATTCAGTTGGTCACTTGCTTGGCCTTTGGTAAGGAGACTATCTTGGAAACATTTGGGTTCTTTAAGAATACTCATTTGAATATTATTTCTTTCCTTGGGTAAAAAAGTAATGTCCCCTTAGATTCAATAACTTAATACTTCATATTTAACTACAACTTCAGTCAAGTACTTTCCCTAACTGGTGATCAGTCTTTCACATCACTGTGTGGGAAGTTTTGCCCAGTTCTCCCTGGCAAACTGGTTCAACTCAGTAACATCTGAGGGTTTTCTACCATCAACTTCTTGTTTTAGGTCCTGCCAATACTTCTAAGCTTCAGCAAAGGATTGTTACCTTGTCGTGGTGCTGGAGCTTGAGCACCTCAATGATGCCATGAGCTAAACTGTGAAGGGCCACCCAAGATGGGAAGGTCATGACAGAGAGGTCAGACTAAATGCAATCCCTGGGGAAGGTAATGGCAACCCACCCCAGTATTCTTGCCGTGAAAACTAAATGGATCAGTACAACCAGAGATATGTCGGTATACCATCAGAATGGGGATGGTGACGACCGACAGGAAGCTCTGGCGTGGGCTGATCCATGAAGTCATGAAGAGTCAGAAGCGACTAAACGAATAAACAACAACAAAATACTTTTAGGTTTAGGCTGGACTTTGACTTGGCCATTCCAAAACATGTAGTTCATCCCTGGTCTTGTAGATTTGTTTGTGTGTTTGGGAACCTTGTCTTAGTGCATGACTCATTTGTGCTTTAGATTCAGCTGATTACCAGATGGCCTGGTATTTTCTGTAGAATTGTCTAATACAAAACAGAAGTCATGCTTCCTTCATTGAGGATACACCATTCAGGTCCAAATGCAGCAAAGTATCTCCAAACTATAATTTGAGATAAGCATCACTGACTTTACCCAAGGTGAGAGAGATTAGCAATCCCTGGATATTGATCTGGGATTCTTTGTAACTTCTTGCATGATTTTGTGCTATGGTCTTGGAGTGATTTTAATGGTAGGTTAGGAAAATACACTATTCTCCCAGATCTTCTCCATTTTATTTTTTTGTATGGGACACAATGTGCCTCTAGAATCTACAGTATATGGGAAGAATTTCACTGAGATGAGGGGAGGCAATAGGGCAAGGCTCGCCCAAATCAGCCTTCATGGTTTAATGAAACAACTGGTCCTTTATTTGAACTGATTGAGCTTGGGGGTAGAGGTGATTACTTTTTCATGCTTGCACATAGCATGTTGGAAGAGTCTAAAGCAAGCAGCAAACTATAGTGTTCTTTGTTCTCCCTTTATATGTAATAGGACCACATGAAACTCTGGTAGTATTTAATGACAAAAATATGCAAAAATTCAGAAAATCCAAAAAAAAGGATGAATACTTTTTCACGTAACTGTATCTAGACTTGTTTTCTCAATTCACACTGATGACAAAATGCCATGCTTGCCAGATTACTGACATGAGAACTGAGGAGAGAAGATTTCAGAACTACTTCACTGGAGTGCCTTCCAATAAAAGGTTCTGGGTTTTTTGTTTTGGGTGGCTGGGCATCTCCACCATGGCAGCCATTTTTTGAAATATGCAGGACATCTCTCAAAATGTGAAATAGCCACTCGGCCTGCACTAGACTGATATATAGGCAGAGCTAAATTCCCTCACATATTCTGTTCCGTTTTTGCAACCCATATGAATTCATCAAGCCACTTTACAACCCTAGTATTCCATATTAACCTCAGTGTTCTCTACCTTGAAGGATAATAGCTGCTTTGGCATCATAGACAAAAAGATATTTTCTCCAGCATCTGATATGGTGACTGAGGATCACCACCACCATCATCATCCAACTTGTGGTTGGCCATTGTGGAACTGAATGCTGGGCTAGACAAACCTTTGGTCTAATCCAGCACAACTCTTGGGCTTTTTATATCCATCCCATAATTGTCTAAACTTTCAACACACTGATCTACATCTTGTCACTGAACTTTGGTTCTTAGGATGATTGATGAGGAATAGTTCCTTCAACTGCTGCAGATGCTCATGTTACATATAATGAACAGTCCTTGGGAAAAACTACAAGTGACTTTCAAGGAGACCTGATAGTGTTGAAAAATGGAAATATAAGGGAGTTAATTGGAAAGTAAATATTTACTGACTATTTTGGTTATATACAGATATCTCCCACCAGTCCCTAGTAGAGAAGAATGTTGTGGCGCCATCTATTATGTACATCTAGCAAGAGATAAAACATTTGCCTGACTGTACATAGTCCTGTTTTACAGACTGTAAAAATGTAACTCACAGCAAGAGTCAGGCTTTCATTCATAAACACTGATGTTGCTTTTCTAAAAAGATAGTGGATTAGTCCCTTGGTCCCTTGGCCATATTCCTGGCCTGGCCTTACAGTGGAGTCCAAATGCTTCTTTGCAACCAATTTCTCACTCTGCTCCGTGGAATGTCCCTAATTCCTAGCTATCTGGATTCTATCAACTCTCAAACTCTATATGGCATTTCTATAAATTCCTGACTTTATTAATTTATTATTTATGAGCTTTATAGCCCACCCCAACCTGTTATGATTCTGGCTACTTCTTGGCTACCTTTTTTGAGGAAGGATGTGAAGCTTCTCTTGCAGTGATGGACCGAATGAACAGAAATGGGCCTAGTCACCTATTTGCAAAGAACTTTCCCAGCAGTCTGTGGAATTAGGGAGCGAGATGCACTTTGGTGGATTGTTAAACATTGTGTAAAGCAAATGGCCTGCCACAACCACACTTGCATGATAAAGTGTGGTGTAAGTACTTCATGGTAAGCATGCATTCCTCATTCCACCACCTATCTTTTTGAGGGTTACGCAGATTCCTCATCTACACATGACTTACCAGCAAATCCATTTAGTTGTAAGCAAGGAACTTTTGCATTGCATATTTCCTTATGGCAGATAATGGAAAGGGATGTGCAAAAGGCTTCCAAAACCCAGTGAATGAGTTGCTAGTTCTGACAGGTTGAGCTGGCAGAGGTGAATAGAAAAAGACAAAGCTGGAGGTATGCTCTTGACATGAGATGGATACAGGTGTTCTTGCTGCTGTCATACAAGCATGTCTGACCTTAAAGATTGATTGCATGCCTTTCTACCATGCATTGCAGATAAAAAGCAGTTTAAGAGCGGTTTTTGAAGAGACTTTTCCAAGAGAAATGCAAAAATCAAGCAGGAACAGCTTGGCTTGCGAATGTCACAGTGCACCCTTTTGCAAACATTTGCTTTTCCTCTCAAAACAAAAGGCAGGATCATGTGACAACTTGCAGTGGTGTTCACAATAGACAATAGCCTGATGCCTTTTGGCACAGTAGGTCTTACCTGAGAGTAAGTCCTCCTTACTCTCACTGGGATTTGCTTTTGAATAGACACACAGTTGAAATGCACCATTACTATATAAAGAAGACTACACCTGTAGCAGTTCTCTGCATTCCTATTGTGAGCTTTAACAGTGCCCTCCTTCTAGTCAGTTGTTTTATTCAGTGAGATTCCTTAACTTTTTGATTCTCCAGGTACTTGGTGTTTAGCTCCTTCAGTCTGCTGAAAATACTTGTAAGCAAAGCTCAGGGAGTATCAAGCGTATTGGTCTTGATACAATTAAGTCTATAACCATACATGCTGTTACGGGGAAGTAAACGTGATAGAACTCAGTGGAATGTTTTCATCTATTGCACTGCTTCCCCAAAGCCTCAACAAATACCAGATTATTCTAAAGCTGTATTTTGAAGAACTCCAATAATTTATACCTAACCTTCAGTGTTCTGCAGAAGAAAATAAATACGCTCCTGTGCTCAGAGGCAGTGTGAAATGTGAGAATTAAAACTGCATCCAAGCAGATGTAGCCAACAGTGTGAGTCAGTATGGGATTCTTGGGGGAAAAATACTTCTTTGTTACTAGTTTAAACTGTAAACCAAGCTGTGGAGTGTTCACCCATCATTGCTGTCTGCTAACCACCTGGAGTTTTATCTTCTGCCTCGTCTTGTTGAGGATCTTCTTCTTCCTAAAGAATGTTGAATGCCAGCACTGAAAAAATGCTTAAAAGTCAAAACAGTGAACTAAGTTTTCATATCATCTTTCTATTCCTCAGTTCAGAGGTTTCGACTTTACAATCTGAATTGGAAATTTGCTCAGTTGTATAGTTGTTGTTCTTTCATCTCTATTATAGTAAATGTAAGATTTTTTTTCTCTTTCCGAGCAGGTAGAGATACTGACTGTCACTCAGAAAGAAACTAGAGTAACTAATCCAGCACTGTTATTTATTAGTTAGGTTATCTTGTTTTTACCTTGTTTTTATTCTTTGTTAGCAACCCAGAGTCATGTATTTGAGATAAATGTCCATATAAATTGAATGAATAAATTGTGATTCAAACTGAAGGTTCAGATGGATTTTTGGAAGGAAGAATATATGTAGCTTTTAATAAGAAGAGGGGACCATAAATTAGATCTAGAACTTCATTTCTGAATTTTTTATGAAAAATGGTGCTGGGGATATTTTTGAGTATGAATGGTGCTTTGGTTTAATTTTCCATCCAAAAGACTAATGGCTCAAAGAAGTAGGATAGAAAAAAACATTAAGGAATAGGATAACTAATCAATTCCCAACAATAAGCAGCACATGGATAATAAATCCTGCCAAAGTTGGAAGATTTGAATATACATTTTCTGTCCTTTTTTGTTTCTTATTGGCCATGGTTCTCTTTTTTTGATTCAAATATGTTCCCCAAGGAATAAAAGGGAAAATTCCCCCCTTTTTTGTTGGCGTGGGGGTGTTGTGAAAAGGTAGAAAGTACTGCCGATTCAGGCCAACCTTACACTGTATTTTGCCAGTTAAGAGAGAAATTCCTGGTTTGTGTATTTTGCAAGATAACAACCGCACCGTCAGCCATTTCTGTGTGTGGTGCCAGGAAAATACTACGTTGGTTTTTACAACGTGGATTGAAAAACAAGCCCTGAGTCCCTGTGACAAAGATAGCATTTTAATCACAGAGAATTTGGGGGTAGTTCCCTTTCCATTAAATAACCCAACCTCCCCTCGCTGACTCCTTCCCACTCAACATTTAAGTAAACATCTATGCGCTAAGAAAAGATGTGTAAAATGGCTGTGGCATTCTGATCCTCCTGCAAGTGCTGAATCAGCTATAGGCAGTTCATCTCATTTCAAAAACATTCATTAGGATTGAGCGTTGCTGCTAATGGGGCACAAGGTGAATGAGCAACTGGACTGACACAACGGGACTGTTTCTATTATCCTGATGTGTAATGGTTTTAATAAGCAAATAACTTTGTAGCTGGAATGGCATCCCACCTAGCTTGCTGCAGCTTTTGAAGCAACTACTGCGTTGAGCTTCTAACCAACCACTGTTTAATTACCACTCCAGAATAATAATAAATAATAGAACATATTTTTTGTTACCTCTTTAAAGTATAAAGGCTTTGACGGAACAGTTTATCTGGCAATTCATGGAAGCAAACCCCATCCTGAGACCCGTATTCACAGGACTGCCTGTGCAGACGGTACCCATCTGCAGACTACATGCAGAAGAGAACACCTATTGCTTGCACATTGCTAAGGCAATAACAGAGGTGTCGGAAAGCACACAAACTTATTACCCTTATATACAAGGAAAAACTGTGATGCTTTGGAACAATAGCTGACACAGGCCTAGAGTTTATGTGGAAGTAGCACAAGACCAAAGTAAAGGAGACCATGTTGCGCATATTCCAGTGCAAGGGAAAGCCTGTTTCGCTTTGCCAAATTAAAGGTTAGTTTAAGAAGCTCCAACATTAATAGCCATTTGAAATATGCCAAGGAACTTCTGCAGGGACCTTACATTTGAACATTAATAATTTTAATTATTTGGTACTTCTTGCTTCTTAGGGAGAAAGTCTTCCTTGCATTTGTTCCTTCACATGCTCTCCATGTATCCTTTGTGGTTTTAGTTTAACTCCCACCTGATGGCAACTGCAGGCACCGTGTGGAATCTTGTCATGCTTCAGTACGTATTACAGTATATAGAAACAAGCAAGAACATTTTCATTAAAGAAGCGCTGTTTTTATTAATGTGTTTGTTGTTTATGTTTTTTAAGATGGTTTTTAAAATTTGACTTGAACCTTTAAGTACAAAGATGTTTTTATTTATTTAGAATGTTTTTGTATTGCTTCCCATTAAAACAAATCTCAAAGGGGTGCATACGGAATGTAGATACATATTATTATTTAGACTTCTATCCTTGTGTTTCTCCATGAGGCTCCAAAGAGCAAAGAAACGCAATATATTTTGTACCCCACTAACGGATCAGTCATTGCGTGCTACAGAAAAGGCACCATGGGATTTTCCTCTCCAGGAATGCACGGTGTAAACATCACCTCCATTTCCCCCATATTTATAAGCCACAAGATAGTAAGATTCAATACAGAGGCAACCATTGCAAGTTATCTAGCATCATCCTACAGCTGAGTTGAGCTGGTTCACTCAGCTTTAACTTACCTTTGGACAAAGAGTGTATGTTCCATGTTTGGGCACATTCGGACTCCTGTGTCAGGATCTCCTGAGACAGTTAAATTACAATATTTACTATAAGTGTTATAGTATCAGCTGTGTGGGTGATAAATGTCTGTTGGCTTCAAAATCTCCTTGTTTTTCCCCTGCTCCAAAATCGATCTTACAGTGAGAATTCTGAAGCTCACTGCTGCAATATTCAGACAAGATGGAGCTTACCAGAACCCAGAGTTGTGGCTAGTGCAGTGCAGTGCAAACAGATGTTACTGATGGCATTGGCAGGCTATAGTGCTGTGCAACCTGACAGCTGGGGATTCAGCTGGTCATTGCTGGAGAACTCAAGCTGATCCTTCTGCTGATAGGCCCTCTTTTTCATGCTGTGGTTTACAGAGAACGTTCTTCTGTTTGCCACTGTGTCCCATTCTTTGCTGAGTATCAATAAAAGCAAATGAAAACAATTATCACCAGCAATGCCTGAACCTTATATTGTTTCTGGGAAGGGCAAAAACAGCTGTCTTGCACAGGTTCTTTGAGGATGTCTGCTTAACGCAGAAGTAGCAAGTCGTCAGTGGTGTTTCGCAAATCTAGAACCCTAGGTACTGTATGTCTAAGGGAGTAAATGACAAAAACTGCATAATATCAAAGGATGCAAACTCCATCCAGGGTGTTAAGTGAGCCTGTTTTTAAGGGTTTCACTGGATAGATATGTGAATGGCCTCAGATGTGGTTTTTCATTTTTGTTCTGATGTTTTCTCTGTTGCCTTTAACAAGACATTAGCTACCCAGAGTCACCCTGTAAGTTGAGTGGTAATAAAAAAATGAATGAATAACTGAATAAATGAACTAACAACAAATACATTTCATCAAGAGAGTAGACCAGCTAAGCAAATATCAGTCAGCAAGTTCTGGGGTCCTCCCTTTTCCAAATGCAAATGTGTAATCAGAACAGAGCTGCCATTCCAGTGTGTTTCTGCAAGTCCAACTTAAGCTGAAGAGCAAAAGGAATGTCCATTAAAGAGACAACCATAGAGTGAAACTCACTTGGTTGTACTACCTCTCCCTTCCCCTTGTGTAAAGTCCCATTTCTCCCAATCCACACCATTTCCTTGGTAGACAGAAAAACATTTATATTGCTAGTAAATATTAGCGCAAGCATGGGCTTCTTCAAGGAGTGATGCGACTTGGTGCAAATTAGAGTTTGCACCATTCCTGCAATTATGCCATGACACATGGGATGTCATCATGGCTTGTACCAACCCTCTATGACTGCATGTATTTTGACAGTTGCAGCTAATAAATGCAACAGGATATATTGTAAGGTTAAATATCCTAAACATTACTAGTGGAGGGGTGAATATTTTAAGAATAATTGTTATGTTTAAGCAATATCAACATTACTTTTTGTTGTAGGAACCCATATTAATATTTCATAGTGACTGCATTATAAACTAAATTATATATTATGCATTAATGTCCTTAAATAAAGTTTAGGTTTGGTAAATAAATTAGTTGTGGAACATTTCAGTTTTCTCCCAAGCTTTCTGACCGCTTCCTCTCTTCATCAAAATTTTAAAGTTCCAGAAATTATGGAGTCTTGTTCTGCTTTTCACTAATTTTGAATAGGTCATCCTTTCCCAGCCTTAGCAAATTTGACGTATTTGGACTTCAGCATAACCGTTGATGAGAATTCTGGGAGTTGCCATCCACATCTAGAAGTAGCCCAGGTTGAGAAACACAAGAATAGGTTCTTCTGGGCTTTAGAACATTATGTTATTTTCAGAGACATCAGTACCTTGGCCAGCTGATCAGAAAAATGAAGGCCCAGCATGGGCTACTTTGCTGTTATGAGAAAAATGACAAAAAATGCTTTTGTAAAGCAACTGTATCAAATTCATTCTGTTTCATACAGCTGAGGGTGCATGTTTGTTCATATTTCTTGAACCTTCTTTTTAAACGTTAATACTTTTTAAAACAGCAAAAGTTGAACATTTGTAATAGGAGATTAGTTGTCACTTTATAGAGATCAGTCAAACTTGGGAAGGACGGCTTTTTGCCAAGTTAATGTCTTGCATCTGAATTTGGGCTGACACCTTTTATTCCTGTCTTTATCTCCTTTTCCCTGTCAAGGCTACCTAATAGTTGTCAGTAGAGCTTGTAGTGATGCCAAGCAGGCCCTTGGAGTCCAAGAAATTCTAAGTACTTTTAGCTGGTTTGATCTCATTTTAAAAAACAAGACAGTCTCTACTAACTTAAGACTTTCTGCTGTTAAGTCTGGGAATGATGGGATGTTCATTGATACTGAAATGTTAGCCACTTAAAGCTAATTGCCATGTAATATGACTAAATTTCTAGTTTCTTTTAAAAAGCTAGGGGAGTTGAATCTGAAGCATCCATTCCCAGATCAACACACAGAATAGGTAGATTAACTTTGAAGTTGCTGGTTTGAAGATGCTCAGGAACGAGCTCATGAATTCAGGGTACCTTTATATCTCCTTCAGAAAAAAAATAAGCTCTGCTTCCATGCTGTGAAGAAGAAATTGGGAAAACCCAATTAAACTTAGCCCCCTTTTTTTAAATCACTGTACATTTGAATTTAGCAGGCCTCCCCCCCCCCCACCCCACCCCACCCCACCCCACCCCCCATAGACTAGGTTTAAGCTTACTTAAAAATTCACCAAAGTAAGTAGGAGATGCCTACTATTCAGAGAGACCTTTTAGGATGCAGATGAGCAAAACAGAGTTTAAATAGGATTTCAGCAGAAGAAGGTGGTAAGTAAGCACCTTTGTTCATCATCAAAGAAATAGTCATATTACCAGGATTCTTCTCTTCCCTCTTCAAATCTCTTGCCCCATATTATTTACTTGTGATTTACTAGCTTCCTTGACCCCTGACCTGTGTCAAGAGAGCTATGATGTAAACTCACTCCTGAGGCTGCAGAGCAAAGGCAGATAGGACAGAGAGCAGGTGTGTGATTAGACAAATGAATGGCTGGAAGAAAACTATTGTGTGTACCTGCAGTGAACCCAAATCTCAGGCTTAGTCCAAAGTTCTTGCAGCATTTTTGAATGAACAGGTGCTATGCTTGCTTAATTCAATCTCTTTTTTTCCCCCAAGAGATTATCTCAAAATATTAGTTGAATAGTGTTGATATTGATCAGGTCTTCAGCCCTTGTGCAGAACAGGCGTTCTGAATAGTATTCGATAATGCTTTAGTTAACCCCCCCCAATCAATTGTTTGTTACAAAATACAAATTCTTTTAGAATTGTGTATTTGTTATTTTTATTTCCCCCACTTGCTTCCAGATAAGTGATGCTTATATATGTAGTATTTCAGATACTTGCTAGGGATAGTCATGAGCAAAAGCAATAAGTGCAATTTTCAAAATGTCAACTTTGTCCAATATTTTGGGCATCCACCCAATATTACTACTGAATGTAACAATACGGAAATGTCTCCCAAGGAAAAATAAGCATCAGTAGTACCCTCCCCATCTGTAGACCCTCTTTCCAAAAGTTAGAACCCAGATTTTTCAGGATTCTGAATTATGTGAAAAGGAGGTGGCTTCCTACTGCAGTCATAAGAGTAGGGGTACAGAACAGCATGCTTGTCTCCTCTTCTTGTGTGAATACGTTACATGTACTAGCTCTTGAAGAAGGCTGACAAAGATGCTGGAAACATAAGAAACATCACTGGACCAGTTTTCAGGGTTCACACCTGAGGTAAACTTTTTTGGTGCTCAGTTTACAGGAACAGGGATGTGACATGTTGTGAAAATGAATCTGTTGCACCAGAAAAGATTTCATGTGATATGGTGCTTACTTACTATTAACTCTAAGCATACACATCCAGTAGAAGCTCTGATGCTGTCACATTGACATCACATGCACAACATCACTTATTCCCTCTGCAGATGCCCATGATTATGGGGTATTGCACCCAACATAAAACCATTAACCACTTTTTATCTCTACCATTAGCTCTTTTAAGACAGAATGCTCATAATCATTGGGTTTGAATATTTCTAGGGTTTTGGTCTAACAGTAATGACTTCTTGCTTAAACCTGTGTGGTTTCTGCCTCACCAAAGCAACCATCAGATAGAAGAGGCTGATCCAGCGAGATTTCCCCTGCTCAGGCAACAGGGATGGTGGGCTAGTTTATTTACCCCACTTCTTTCCAATATTTGACCATGATTCCAGGAAGCCAAGGTTACCCCGTATACATGGGCATTTTATTTCTACCATCTGAAACCACTCCTTGATTTAGGAGCAGACATCCCTTCTGCTGAACTGCTTTTTCTTTTTAATTCCATTAAATACCTTTTAAAACTATTTTCATCTTTGTTTAAGATACTACAAGTAAGCTAGGCATTATTTAGCTAAGACAGACATGACTGCATGACGTGTTTAGTCCTTGGTTGTGTTTGTTCAGGATTTCATTGTTTGGCAAGAACAATACACTAACTTTAGTTACTGTAATTACTAGAAGCTTCTTTCTTTGTAACTATTCTACCAAACAGGTTTTACTGTTGTTTAATATTATTATACATAAACCTATTTAATGCAGACTAAATACTTTATATTAGACAGCAACAGAGATGGCTGCCCAGGCAAAAATGTCTCTGTTTTGGGCAAGGCTTATGAAATATCTTTAGTGATTTCAAATAGTGCCCATAAATAGCTTTATGTTAGCATCACTAACATGTAGCAACAAGTCTTCGAGGTCCTACAAATGTTATGGGGTTGTTTTACCCTTTCTGTCTTTGTTCTTAGCTTTTGACCAGTTTCATATATAAGACTTCCAATGAAGCAACTAGAAGACTGGTGAATGATAAAGACTAGCAAATCTGCATCAAAGTCCATCCCCAAAGAGGTGACAGGAATGAAGGTATCATCCACAATTCTTGCCAATCCTCGCAGTCTTCCAAGAGAGGTTAATGGTGTTTTTTGCAGCTTTATCAACTGAGTCATCTTTATTTTTTATTCTTTTACATACATCATAACTATCATTTTGCATATAATATAATTGTCACCATTTAACCAAGAAAAAAAATAAACCAAGTTTATTTTTGGTTTGTTGTATTAAAATCATGTTGGCTGTTTGATTTATATGGTCGCCCATCTCACACAAGCGACTTAGAGTTGCCACCCAACGTTTTAACACACTCATTCTCTCTCTCTCTCTTCCATTTATTCTTTGATTCAGTTCACCTTTTAGTTTATTCCAATCACAGTATCTCTTAGCTCATCTAAGTTTAGAGGGAGTTGGAATGGGAGGATGAAAGTACTATCAGGAAAGGACTGTGGGTGGTTTTGTGCTAGAATGGGGCACTATCTTTGTGTGCTTTTGAGCGGCTGCCAGTGTTGGAGTTGAGAATAATATCTATTAGACTATTGGCCTCCCTCATCTAGAATGCTCTACATACAAAAATATAAAGAGCTAGGCTCCATTCAAACAAAAGACTAGTCCAGTCCAGAACTCTGCTCTCTTGGTGACCACAAGATGTCTGTGAAAAGCACAACAACTATATGGGAGTGCAATATACAGTAGTTTCCCACTCACTTTCTCTAACAGTTGGTTCTGAGAGGCCTATCACAACTATTATTGTGGGCAAAATATAGCCACTGTGAGTAGAGGCCTTTGATACTTGATTAATATGTCTAATGGCCTTTTAAAGCTGCCCCAGGAACTATTTTCTAGGTAGTAATTAAGTAACTTTCATTGATTCATTAGTTGACCATATCAAGAAACAGCCACAAAAAAATAAGACAGCATAAAAATAAGATAAAATGGAAAAAGATAAAGTAGAATAAGATAAAATAAAATGGAAAAAGATAGGATAAAGTAGAGTAAGATAAGATAAAATGGAAGAGATAAAACAGTGAGATAAAATAGTGTAAGATAAAGTACAAAGAAATAAAGTCAGATGAGTGTTAAAACTATGTACTGTATATTCAAATGAATGCATTTCTTAGACAATTTCAGATGGATCTCCCTGTGCTGCACTTCCTTTGGAACTGCCTTAGTGAATGAATGCCCATTTCCCTGTTTGGGAGAAATCCTTTGGCAACTCTTCACTACTCCCTTTTTGTTTTAACTGCTCTAAATAATTTGGTGACATTGCGTGCTACTTCTTACCCCTAACACCATATCCTTTATGGACCAATGGAAAAACTTTAGCCCCAGTATAGATCCTTTGAGGACCATCTTATGTCCGTGCCTCCATTAGAAGAACAGATACTGGTTCCTAGTCTGTGCTTGCTCTTCAGTAACCAGGCTGATGCATGAAATGACCATGCTGGCTAGAAATTCTGTGAGTTATAGTCTGAAGTCTTATGGAGGGCTTTAAGTTGAGAAAATCAGATTTCAGGCAGGTGGGAGTAATATTTTACTTTTCTGTTTAATAGTCCATTGCACTTCACAGTGTGTGCACATATCGGCCCAGGGGACCTTGGGAGGCCTGCAAAAGGACCATAGCAAATTTCCAAGTGGTTGCAGTTGCTTTGCAGTTCCATGGAGAAAATTCAGAGAGTTCTCTGAATAATCTGAACAGACCTACTTTTTAAAGGATACTACTTTATTATGAGAAGGTGAAGTCCACCACCTTTCCTAAAGATTAAAGCAAGGGGTTCTGAGCTACATGCCTTCAATATATTATTTTGCTTGTTGCTTTGGGGACAAAGTGTGATGGCATGCTGGAGTTTTGTGCAAAGGGAACAGGTGATTGTAAGGAATAATAATGTCCCCTGCATGAATGCAATGGAAGGTTGTTGGGGAGAAGCAGAAATGTAAGAAATTAACCATTTTTTCTACAAAATCAGTCTGTTGATAAGCCAGTCATCTGGTTAAACATCGCAGGACATAAAGAAAGAGACTGGACAGCAATAACATGGAATTTATTAATAAGTTTATTCTACCTACCCCAAGACACTATGATTGGGGTACCAATGGTGATCTGATTCCAGGAGTTGGACCCATCAGATGCAAACTGCTTCAGTCCACCTGAGATTCAAACTTCACTCAGATCTTATGCACTAGTCCCAGTGTCCTTCCAAATGCAAAATCACTAATCAAGACTCAGATGGGTCCAAATTTTAATTTGGGCTGAGTCCTACTTTCATTTGGACATTTTCTCAGTTGGTAAAAATCTGCCCAATTCAGCATTTCATGTGTCAATTAGCTCCTGATTACAAACTGTCGTTAAATCTGATTTGTTATGTATTTTAAAACCTTTTGAAACCAGGTTTCTGGGACAACACCTCTGAGAAATTTTCTGTTGGGGGAAGGACGCTCTTGTAGCACCATTTAAATTTGTATAAAGACTCTGACACCAAAGCTGTATATAAAATGTAGTTTCAAGTCAGTGTACACTTGCCCTTTCACAACATAAAGTTGCTTTGTTTAGTGCAGCTAGAGGGAGGGGGGGAAATTCTTAATCTTGCCTTAATGAGTATGTGAGTATGGTGTGCTTATGGTTTCATTAAGCATGCCTTGTGAAAAGATAAAAGGGCCCAAAATTAATGAGTTTTGCTTTGAGAGTCATGCTCTAATTGTTTAGCAGCCATGTAGCCAATATGACCTATCCCTGAAGTTGCCAGTAGGTATGCCAAGAGTCATCATGTTACATGTTACAGAGGGTGTAAAAGTTAATGAAAACAAAATAATATACAAGTTCAGTTTAATGAGTGCCATGTTTCAGCCAGGTGCAAGTTCTCAGCAAGCATATGATGGCTGTTTTCATACTGTGAATAAGTAGCACTTTCTCAAGGAACCAGACAAAAATAATAGAACTGGACACATAAACATTAGCAGGAGCAATTTAAAACAAGACCAGCTTGCAGATTCACGTGGTGGAGTGGTGAAAGGATTGCATTCAGGAAAGCTGACTGAACAATGTCCTGGATCCAACTTTTCCACCAAGTTTGGACCAATCCATCATTGCCTTTTAGCCTATTTGGTGTTTCCTCTGCCTGATTTATGAAGCTGGGAATAAAGGTAGCGGTCAAAGGGTTTTCCTCCATCCTCTTCTCCCTATTGAAGCTCAAGCTCTTTGTTATGTCAGGAGCAAAGAAGTTTGATTTAAATCCTCAGAGAAGTGAGGAAGGAATATGCAGCCTCACCATTCATTCCCAATTTAATAATCCATGATTTTTGAAGCTGGGAATGTAGGCCCAAACCAAAAATTATGGATTATTTATCATGCCATTTTCCTGCCCTCCATTTTAATATTCATCGAGCAGCAGAAATTACCTTCCAAGTCAATATGCTTACACAAGGACACAGCTATGCAGTGACTTCCCATGAGGCCAACTGAGGTACTGCTCTGCGATGCTTCCAGATCTAGTATGAATCAACAACTTTGCCATCTCTGTAGGTTGATGTTTTAGACTAGATGCAGTGGAAACCCAAGGAGAGAAAAATAAAAACAGTTGTAGTGATAAAGTTTTATGTGTATTCTGCCTATCTGTAGATAGCAGAACAAGCTAAAGTAAAGTGTGGGGTAAGGGTTATAGTGTTGGACTAGGATTGGGGCTACCCAGATTCAAGTCTGCCCTCAGCTATGGAGACTTCGGCCTGGTCACTTGTCTCAGCCTGATCTCCCTCACTGTTGTTGGGGAAATTGGAGGGTAGAAATGTGCGTGTTGCCTTGAGCTGCTGAAGGAAAGGTGAGACATCCATCTGAAAATACAGTACATAAATAAAATAACCTTGGGAAAGAGATCCAGAATTTGAGGAGACTAGCAAGAAGGCTATATCTTAAATTCCTGCTCACCAGAGTGGAGTGAGACAGAATAAAGGGCAACTCCTGAAGATCTCAAAAGCTGGCAAGCTCATAGGGGGAACAAAAATGATCTGTAAAATAACCTGGTCCCAAGTGTTGCTTTTGTACAGCTTTGGAAAAGGCACACTTTGACTTAGTGGTCTATTAGAATGTGAGAATTATTTATTCAGGGTAGCTTATAACATAAAAATTCTAAGGAGAATTATATTCCATCCTTTAGGTAGAGAGATAAATTCTTCCACACCTGTGTGTGTGTTAGAGAAAACATTAATCTGTGATAGGATTGCGTTGAGCTAACAGTTGTGGGTTGTTGTCATTTTCCCATTAATAATGCCTTTTATTATTGTGTCATCTTGACTTGACACTAAAAATAGGGATTTGAAGGGAAAATAAATCTGAAGACGGCAACTTGTCTGCTCAAAAGACATTCTTGTAAGTCAAGCAAGCAAGGGCAGTGATTCAAGGTTTACCCACATAGCTTTGATGGGAGAGGAGGATAAAATTACATGAAGGAAGACGAACATAAGTTCCCAGTGCAGCAGGTGAGAGAAACCTCACCCTTTCTGTCACTTCAGAGGGGTAATATTTAATTTGTATTTGCTAAAAATAATTTGCCTTTATTGTGAATGAAACAAAGAACTCTACTATGGTTTCTTTTGATGTTCTTAAATAGGTGTGGTAATTTAACCCCCCCCCCCATTGGTGTTTAAATAAAAGCAAGTTTCCATTGCAAGGAACCAACTTCTTCCAGAACTGGTATGCTGAGTATATGTTTGTGAGTCATACCTTCCATCTCAAATTGTGTACTCATGAGAAAATTACGTTGTCAGAAGAAGCTGAGATTCTATGTAATGCAGAAGAGGGCATAAATGGTCAAAGTTTTAACAACATTCAGTGATTGTACTGGTGCCGGATGTGAAAGAAACGAAGTCTTCAAAGTCTTCAAACAAAGTCTTCAAATGGATAACGAAGACCAAAGTGTTGTTCCTGGAGAACCTTGGTTTTCATATAAACTGAAAAATATGTGAAGAAACCAACAGGCCCTACCTTCACTAGGCCAAGTATTACTACTGATGGCTACAGTTTAAGGAGCTGAGTGTGGACTTTTGAGTTCACAGTTCTCAGGTGCCATTTTGGTTCAAATCCAGTCCTAGAAGGATGGATTGAGTGAGCCATAAGATTGATGCTTCTTATCCAGTAAAAATCCCACAGATAAGGTGTCCTTAGTACCATCCCTTTTCACTTTGATTTAAAAGACTGATACAGTTGATTACACTGTTTAGAACTGCATCTGATTTTAAGCTAAAATTATATGACCTATTCCGAAGGAGTTAATCCTGTATCCATCTCAGTTGAGAGCAGCTATTCTGCAAGGAACGTAACCACAGGATTTAGGGCAGATGGAAAGTTTTGTTTTATGATTACTGGAAAAAAGACAAGCTCCTTCTGAGTTGACAATGCTTTTAGGAAGAAGACAACTCAAGGCAGCAGGCAAGAAAAGGGTTTTGTTCCTAAAGCTTCAGCTTTCAAACCGCTGGTGTGAATAATAAAATAACAATCTTGGTTAATGTTCCATTCAGAGCTCCTGGGGGTTGCCGCAGTAAAGTTTGTGGTGGTGGCTGAGCTTTTTCAATGCTCTTGATGGATGAGAAATGCTGAGCCAGATGTGAGGGTAAAGACAGATTTACAGATTTCTAAGTATGATAAATGTGGTTGGAGCACCCATTTTCTGCCCTGAAAAATAAAAACCTCAAAGTGCAGCAGATGTCTGCTGAACCCTCTTCTCCTGCTTCAGCATTCTGCTTCTACTTTTCACCTTCACTGTCTGGATCACCATTTTTTTTCTGCTTGAACAATATTCTTTAGGGGACCATCCTCATGCACTCATGGCAGCTAGTGAATCTAGAATCTAGCATAGAAGCTTTATTGATTTAGTCATCTGACCATATCAAAAGTATAAAATCAATACAAATATACAAGTAAATACAAAGAAAACAGTAGGACACATTCTATCTATCTATCTATCTATCTATCTATCTATCTATCTATCTATCTATCTATCAAATTTTGCCACCACCCATCTCTTCCCAGAAGAGGGACTCTGGGCGGTCTACAATAAAGCTATTCATAATAAGTCGTCACCTGTACAGTTAACCCCAATCTGATCTAGATAGTCTGTCCTCTTTGAAATGGCCTTTGATATAAAGAGTGCAGTCTTACTAGTGATAAGCAGGTTCATTCCCTGCAAAAAGTAAGACAGTTTCTCCTGGGTGCCCCAGTTTTTATTAGTTTTTAAATAAGATGGCAGCTAGTGAATTTTCCATCCTTGAGAAGTATTCAGTTTGCAGCAAAAAGATAACTTTAGCTCTGCCAAAACATGATGACTGCATAAGTTAAAAAAAAAGAGGGCAATCTGCAAATGTACCCCAAGGGGGACCTACCTAATCACTTCTGTATGCAGAGTGAGTTGCTGAGTCTTAAAGCTCTGCCAGATCTGGGCTGCAGAAGTCCAGATGGCCACTATTTGCTGTCATCAGGTTTTCTGCAGTCCATGTTTGGTGGTTTGGAGATGTCAATGCAGTTTTCTTGGCAGGACAAGTGGTTTTGCCATTGCTACCTTCTAAGAGGTTTTTCAACTTCCTGGCTAGACTCTAGCTCTGGTAAACAGCTGCTAATGCTAGGCCCAAGGCTGCTTAGCATTTTTAAGATCAGCCATGGTTAGCTAGGGCCGCCCCCCGTGCTAGTGAGATTATTTTTTTTCCTTTTCAAAAGGACAAGAGCTGAAATGGGGGATAGGGCATTTAAGGGTGAAGTTCCTTCCATTAACCTCAGGCTCATTTGCTATAGAAAACCAGATTGCAGATTGCTTTCACACTGGGCCAAGTCACCCGTTGTATTTGGGCCACACACAACACTGTTTTCACTGGGCTGTTCTTGCTCTGGGCTGAGAACTTTGCCTCAAGATGTTTTGTAGCCTTGCTGAGCTTCCCCACTTCCCTTCTTGTTGCTCCTGTTTCTTAAAGTGTCCTTCCCAGAATGGGGACCGATTGAACAAAAGTTTGCAGGAATGAAAAGAAGCAAAAGGAATGCCAGGAGTGCATTTTTCGAAACAGAGCAGAAGGCTCTGAAGAAACTCATGGATTGAACATACATTCCAGGAACTTTGCTTGAAAGCATTGGCTTTGCCAGTGCAACAAAAGGAAGTTGTGAAAAACTCTTTTGAAACAGATCTCAGGGAAGCCCAGTCACAAGGAACATTGGGAGTAGGCTTTGCACAAGATACGTGGACCAGATATGTGTAAGAGTGAGAGGAAAAAATGAAGCTCCTGCAAGATACAAGCCTGATTGGTCTGGGGGATCTGCTGGGGATCTCTTGCTCCTTAGTTCCAAAAACACATAGTGAGAACACCGATAAAACAGTGTTTCTGCTAACACTTTGCCTCTTTCTTCCACTTAAGGTTGTATTGCCCTCTGCCCCGATTAACAGGAGCTCTCTGGTTTTAGCTCTGGGTCTAACCCCTGGCTTCACCAGTTCCTCTCTTGGTCCCACAGGGTTCCTTACAGTCTGGAATATCATTATTCTCATCTGAGAAACTGCAAGATGGGCAGGTACAGGTCTTTGAAACAATATTTGCCTCCTTTCCAAATCTTTGCATATCTTTGCCACTGGATGTTATCAGAATGGATCTTACCAATTTAAAAAAAATGGATTAAAATTAATTTTAATTAATTAATTAAAAAATAACACCGAACTTTGATGCTCAAAAGTATCCCTCTGCTTTTACAGTACCTATTCCAATTCTTTTCCTATAGAGTACCCATATCTCCCATCTTTACATGATTATGCTCAGTGTTGTCTTCTGTTTTCCCTCAGTCTGAAAGTTCTGGTATATATATATTTCTTTCCTACTGTATCTCCTATAAAGATATCAAAGAATCAAATCATACCAATGCTGCACAAAATAAAATTAATGATACCTTGGTGATCTAGGTCTGGTTACTATTTGGATGGGAAATGACCAGGAAATCCTAGGGATAAACTTAGAAGTTGAAAAAACAGTTCCATGAAGTCACTGGAAATGGAGCTTGACTGAGACTTAATGTTGAAGGTTGCAGGTGCCAGCTCCAACCTGGCCTTAGCTGCCCTCAAAAGAAGCTAAGTAGCGTCAGATGAGTGTCTACATAGAAATCTTGTGGTTGCAGACAGGCCTGGGAAATCACAAAATATATCTCAGAAGAAGGCAGTGGGAAAGCATTTCTGTATGGTTTCCAAGAAAACCACATGGATATGTCTACCTGGAATAGAGCTTGACCTAAGGAAGACTCTCATGGAAGAGAATATCTGTAGCTCAGGGTTGAACTATGGAGTTTTGGTGCTCTCTGAGCTTGGTTGTTGGCTTGCAGACATTTCATGACCCAAGTAGGGAACATCATCAGTGCGAGTGAGTGTGGGGTTTGCTGCCTGTTTATATACAGTAGCTTCCCTGCCAGTTTTGGTGGGGGTGTGGTTTCCTCCTTGGTGTTTCCTTGATTAGAGTATTGTTTTCTGCCTGATTAGAGTATTGTTAGATTAGATTGTTGAGTATTGATTAGAGTATTGTTTTCTGCCTAAGGAATACTTTCCGTTCGTATCTAGGACAATACAGAAGTAAGCCTATCGTCAATCCTGCTGATTTTGTTCTTGTTTACTTTTCAAAGTTCCATCACATGCCCATAATTTATCAGTATGATTCAGGAATAAATATGCTGTTTGAGGTTATTTTATAGCCTTTTTATTGAACTAGAAGTTCAATAAAGATCCTTATAAATTGGTTCCTATCTCCTGCACTTTTGAGAGCCCTTCCTTTGCTTTCCTGGCTATTATACAGAACTTGAGGTTAAGCTTGATGTTTCTTTTATAAAAAGGGCCAGAGTGTGTGGACTGTATGCTATGGATTATTCAGCTTCCAATGGATGATAAGTAATCTGTTGTATTTGAGCTACATTGCGTGAGTCTGGAGAGCCAGTTTGGTGTAGTGGTGAAGGCACCAGGCTAGGAACCAGGAGACCATGAGTTCTAGTCCCACCTTAGGCATGTTAAACCAGCTGGGGGACCTTGGGCCAGTCACTTTCTCTCAGCTCTAGGAAGCAGGCAAGGGCAACCCACTTCTGAAATCTTGCCAAGAAAACTGCAGGGACTCATCCAGGCAGTTGCCAGGAGTCAATGTTGACTCGAAGGCACCAAACAAACAAACAAACAAATAAATAAATAAATCTGGGTCATGGGATGTAAATTGCAATTCACTTCTTTAAGGCACAGTTTTGCATTTTGTATTGGTTTTCCAGTTTGCACAGCAAAATATGGTCTCTGTTATTTTATTCTTTAATATGGCAAGGTTTGCACATCTAGAGAGAGTAGCTATGTTAGTTCCTTGTAGCAAAGGCAACAAAAGATCCTATAGCTCTTAACTATTCACAATGGCTGCATACTTCAATGTAATTCCAGCACAAATGGAAAAAAGCTGTGAAAATCATGCTGCTCCATATTGAATTGGAACGGTTAAAGGGAAGACTCAGGAGAGAAGCCTATTGTCCTCTCAGGCAACCTGAGAAAGTGCCTGGCTGGCTGTCCCTTGTATCCTATTACCAAAAGGACATTGCCTTTTGATTTCTGCTTTTCTTTTGGCTCCAACCAAAACATGGCTCCATTCTCCGCTTTGTCTTGTTTACCCATTGCTACAGAAAGGTATTCCATGTCACGGAAATGAACACAATTATGCAGAAGGCACAAAAGTGTCATGTGTTGCTTTCAGAACGGCTTTTGTCTTGCGGTTGCTCATTAATTGCTTTTCATGCTCCCTGCAAGGATAGAAAATGCAGCTTATGGTGCCTTTTTCTCACGGGCTCATTTCCTTAGAAGCCCAGCTAATTCCAAGAGCAGTGGGCATTTTCAAGGGCTGTGCAATAGTTGCAGCAGAGAATCCATGGATTTGCTAGTTAAGGCAAAGAGGAGACAGGACTGGTTTTGATGAGGCATTTTGCATTTACTAGCTGCCTCCCAGGGTTGTCTCCAGGGAGTGGGGAATGAAAAATGTCAAGTTGGTAAGTGCAACCGTGCAGTCAAGGCCTCACCTTGCAGATCTTCAATCACATGGGCATGGATGCCATCTTGATTTTTGTTACCCCCTCCCCCACAGAGGTTAAGGCACCAGGCTAGCAACCAGAAGACTGAGTTCTTGTCCCACCTTAGGCATGACACCAGCTGGGTGACCTTGGGCCAGTCCTCTCTCTCAGCCCCAGGAAGAAGAAGGTAAGAGCAAACCACTTTCAAAAATGTTGCCAAGAAAACTGTATGGACTTGTCCAGGCAGTCACCAGGAGTCAAGACTGACTTGAAGGCACAAAGCTGTAGCTGTGCCCACCCCCCACCCTAGACACCCTGCTAATGGAGGTAGTCTGTTGAGAGTGAAGACCCTGTTTTATCACATTGACAGGATGAGGACCTAAACAACGTTAAAATGCCTTTTCAACGTACTGTAGAAATCACAATGGCAGTGCAGAGAATAAGGCAGCAGATGTGGCCTCAAGGAGCTGATATCATGATGTAATTCACATCAAGAGGGCATTTTGTTGGCTGGTAGCATTTCTCCTGCTTCTTAGCATCAAACACGAGGAACGGGATTTGAATTGACCTCATGGCTGGGGTTTGTTTGCCTGCGATTAGGCTCAAGAAAGAGAAAAAAAGTCTTTTTTGTCCAGGAGAAAAGAAAACTTGTAGCTCATTAAGTGGCAGCAAAGAAGTTTGGTGGAAGACCGACCCAGCTGGAAAAAGGTGCTGGACGGTGCGGGAAGGGGGGTTGTCTCTTTAAGCACTTTCTCTTCTCTTTGGTGGGCTTTTCATGGCTTCCCCATGGAGTGTTTGTGGTAAGTACAAGCTTCTTTTCTTCTTCTTGGGGTTCCCGTCCTCTGCTCTTCTGTAGTTGGTCCCCCTCCTGCCTTACAAGCCCACAGTGACTCATTATGGAGTGGCTTACAAGTTTCTATCTCAGCTGAAGAAGAAGAAAGGAAGGGAGGAGGGAAAACTCTCTCAGCCAATTAATTTAGAAGTATTCAGGTCTGAGAATGTAACCCTCTTGAGACAGAACACCAGGAGAAGAACAAGGGAAGAAAAGAAATCGAAAAAGGCAGGCCTTTGGCAATGCTTTCTTTCAGGTTCCTGCTGCAATCTGAAATTGCAGGGCTTTGATTTTAACGTTCCAGCTTTGCCTTTCTCTGTGAGTTTCTTTCTTTGCCCTTTTAAGGTTTTAGACCTTTGTAGGAACTGAGTTCAAAACCAAGCGGTCAGGAGTGAGGGTGTGTGTGTGTGTGTGTGTGTGTTCCCCAGATATCAGTCTGACCAGTGTGATAAGAATTAGTCTCCTGAGAAATTTTCCAGATCAGGCCTCTTTCTGAGGAATAGCACATTCTGTAAAAGTGTAGTATGGTTTGGCTAGAATAGGAAGTGGGAAAGGTTAGGGTTAATTAATTCTGGATTTAATTCACACACACACACATTCAGCAGTGTCATCTCTTCCAATTTTCTCATAGCAAGTGGATCTGGAGTCTTGATGGACTGATTATGTGCAATCATGTCAGTGACCACATGGATAGGTTTTTTTTCCCATGAATCTGGAGTTTGGGGTTGTTTTTATAAATAAATGTCAACATTAAAATTAAATTGGTTAACAGCAAAATGGCACTATTAGGATAGTCATGTCCAGTAGGTAACTCAAACCAGAGTATTGAAGATGAATTCTGATGTTCATTCTGAGCAATAAGAAAGAAACAATTTGCATGTTGTGTTTTTAGGTGATGGGCAGGTAAAGGGGTCTGAGAAAGGGTATGTCACACTACACGTCTGAGATGAAAGCTGGAAGAGCAGCATGCCAGGTGGGATGAAGGAGAATCACCTCCCTCCCTGCCTACTGCAGGAGCCAAGTGAAGCCAGATTTTAATACAAGGATTAGCACTTTGAACTGAACCTGGAAATGAAATGCAGAGCTTTCAGAACAAGTGGTCAAGAATATGGGCGAACACCTGTTAAAAGCTCCACCTGGAGTACGCTTTAGTAGTGTGATCACAGACAACATGGTGTCAAGTTCCTTGTTTTCTGCAATGGGCCTAGCTGGGGTTTTGTTCAAAGCTGATAATAGGCACTTTAGTCGATAGCCAACCCCTGGGAATCCAGGAACAAGCTGCAACCATTTGACAACCTGATCCTTGTACAGGGAAGTGTGACTCTCTACAGAACAAGTCATCATCCCAACTACTCATTCGGTGAATCCGCCTGTGACCCCATCCACTTTGGATGTTTGATTGCTTCACCCTTGCAACCAACCTCCGTAAGCTTTTTTATTTTGTTTAATAGCATTTACAGACACTAACAAGTAGAGGATTTGTTACTGATGGGAAGGTTTAAGTGTTTTGTTTGTATTCCTTCCGCCTTTCTAATATGCCTCTTTTTCAGCCAGATATTCACACTGTTTGGCTTACTATTAGTGAAGAGAAGAGCCTTGCTGGTGTCAGATTTACAGTTCAAAATACATGTTGCAGAATTTAAAAGGAATGAGGAAAGCAAAGGAAAACAAAACAAATGAACAAAGTAGAAGCATTCTTCATGCTGCAATGTTCTTAAGGAAAATAAAGACCATAAAGTAGCTCGATGTGGTTGATCTTCTTGGTGCTGTCCCTTGGGATGGAGAGAGGTCAAACAGAGACATTAAGACCCTTTATCCTGTGGCTGGGTGTGTCTTCTCTGGACCAACTGTGAAGGACAATTGTGAAAGAAGCAAAGGCTGGTGAAATTTAGCCTGCAAATCTAACCCTGCTTTCCTTGTTAGTGCCTGGTGTGGCCTTAGTAATTCTTAATCTAAGAGTTTGTTAGAAACACTTATATAAGTCTTGACCTCGTATTGCAGTTATCGAGATAGGGTGAGGAGGCTTTAAAACCTGGTCTTTTTCAACACTGGTGGAAACCCCTCTGCTCTATTTACACCAGGAGTTGTAAAAGCCAGCCTGCATTCACCATCCTGACACATTCCAGCCTTTCATGCCAGAGTCAGACACACACAAGTTGGAATCCACTTCTTATATGAGAGATGCTCACTTTGAAATGTAGGATTTGCCCCAACCCTTCCGAGGGAATTCTTTTTTTTTTTTGCTTTTTTAAATTAATTAGGAATTGTTCAAGATATAATTGAGACACATAATGCAGGGAATTCTTGAGGTGAGAGGACCCCTGCCCAGCCAGGGTTAACTCAATGCCTACCGCACACCAAGCACCAGTTAAGTTATCTTATGTCAAGCACCTCTCAACCCATCACTGGGGGCAGATTCCCTGACAAGTGAAGGTCCAAGTAAATCAGGTTGAGTGTTAAACTCATGGACAAGACTAAGCCCCCCCATAATAGGGCCTGGTTATTTGAGGGACCTTCTGGAAGGAAGCGTGCCTTTGCTGTCATAGCACCTACGTTCTGAAATGACATCTCCCCAGAAATCCAGATGGCTCCCACTCTTATGATGTTCAGAAAGCTATTGAAGGTCTGGCTATTCTCCCAGGGTCTGAGGCAGATGAAGGGTGCTGGATGGGTTCTTTTTGATTACATGTTGTTTTTGAGGCTGTTCATGATTACTTTTTGTATTTTGTGCTTTGCATTTTTTATTTTTCATTGTAAACCATCCAGAGTCATTGGGAGTTAGCAGCCTATAAATACTATATATGTGTATACTATATATACAGTATAGATACATACATACATACTGTAGATACATACATACTTTCCTAAATTCTCTGTGGACGATGTTCCACCCATGAAGTGAGTGGAAGTAATAGTGGATGGTGCTTCTTTAATGACTAGAGAGTTATTGGAGCCATGATCTCCATTGTATAGGCTTTGCTTGTCAGAATCAACACATGGTCAAAGGACCATGAGTGCAAATGCTGTTTGCCAAAGATGGAGAAAAGCTGTTTGCTAGAGATGGGGGAGAAATTATTTTTCTCCTTTTCAATGCAAAGGCTGGAAAGGGAAGTGGGCATTTCAGTGATGGAAGACCATCCCTATGCCATGCCTGTGAGGAGGAGAATTAACAGAACACATATGGAGACCATTCTAGCATGAGAGAAGGATCAAGAGTCAGCCAAGATGGTCTTCCTGATCCTGACAGGAAGGCATTGCTCAGAGCTTCCCTTAGAAACCAGGAATATACTGTACCTACAGGAGACAAAGGGATGAGCCAAGGAGACCAAGTTCAGGTCCAGGCTCTGAGTGACTTGTCAAGATGAAAGGGCAAGTACTTCTGGAAGCAAATGATGAACCTGCCCATCCAGAGTCCCTAGTGTAGTTGGATAGACAGAAATAGACCCACAGGAAGGAAGAGACCTACAGAGATACCAGGAGCAGTCCTCAGGAGCAATACAGAGGAGTCAAGCAAGAAGAAGAGGAAAACTAGAACCAATTCAAGATCCAAGAGATCCGAGTGATGCTTGCCAGAAGGTGGTAAACAGCAAGGCACCATTACATTCCAGAGAATGGCAGTAGACATCATGGGCTTATATAGCCCAAAACATCTTGAGGAGAGCAGTATGGATTTACTGATGTGGACTATGCTACTGGATAGCCCAAGGCAATATTGTGAAGCTGGATAAATACTCGGAGTGTTAGTCAGGACTTAATTGACATTTTTACCAGATAGTGTAGCTCCTGGAGATCCAGACTGATACAGTAGCAAACTTCTTATCAGAGTAATGGAGCAGTTATGGATTGCCTGTGATGTTCAGCATCTTATACCAGTCCTCTACCACTGCCAAACCAATAGCTTATTGGAGAAGTTCAATGAAACTTTGAGTGCCATGATTAAAAAGTCCATCCAAGAATGCTCCAGCAATTGGGTCTTGGAAGTGTCACAGATCTTATTTGCATGCATGGCTGTATGGGACTGGGATGTCAGATATCAAATTGATTCTTCTTGGTTCAGGAGCTTCTGCTTGATTCCTCTGCTTTCACTGTTGAACTGGGTTCTTGTTAGGAAACTTTTAGACATTGTTTAGGACAGTCAGGGGAATTTAATCCAGCCTTAATCCTCAAAGAATCATCTACTTTTTATTATCCTATCCAAAATTTATCCTGATTTTGAACCTGGTATTTCTATTCCATTTTGTGTAGCTTCCTTATTGTTAATTCTTGTTGTTACTGTTGTGGTTCTGTGTTAGTTCCCTCAGTTTTATATTCTAAGAATTCCAGTTTTTTCATGATTTAAGGATTACTTGAAGATGCCCTGGAAACCTAAGAAGTGCTTTGGACACTTTTGTTGATCTGTCACAATTGTGATTATTGCAGACGTCCTCACTCCAGAGTAACGTTATTGTTTTGGGTGCCCTAGAATAGGGTTCCTCAACCTTGGCAACTCTAAGCTGTGCTGGGGAATTCTGGGAGTTGAAGTCCTCACAGCTTAAAGTTGCCAAGGTTGAGGAACCCTGCCCTAGAACACAGTATTAAAGAACACTTGGTGACGTCACAGTGGGTTTACATCTCCAGATTAGCTTTAGAATTCCAGCATTTGTAGCAACGTCACTTGCTTGTTACTTCTTAATATTCTTGCAATGTGACACTTTTGTGTAGTTCCAGATCTGAACAGAAAGACTTACTTTAAAGCTTGCATTTGTAGGCTTTAGACTGAGAACAACTGGGCATTCTTGGGTGCATATAGTAGATATAAGGTTTGAATGTATTTTAGGGGGAGATGGGCGGTGATAGAAATGTGAATAATAAATAAATGAAAATAAGGTTTGCCTCTATACAAGGACACCAGAACTAACATGTTAAAGTCTGCCATTTTAACTTCTCTCCATCCTTCCCTTTTTTATGAAGTTTTAAACCCTCCCTCCCTCCCATTTTTGTGTTCTGGATGTCATAGGTTCCTTTTAAAATAAAAACTAAACTCCAAATATCATTTTTATCCTTACCAGTGGAAACTCTTCTTTTCATTTTGTGGTCTGAAATACAGTTATGACTATAAACCCACAGAATGTATTTCTTCCTGCTGTTTGCAAAATTTGATGATCGCCTTTTTTCAGTTTGATAGTTAGGAAATGGTTCACAAATTCCTTCACAGTTTTAACTTCCATTGTTTCTGAATTTTCTGCAGTCCATGCTCCTATCACAAAAATAATCTAGAAGTAGAAAAAGAGCTAGATGGTATGTTTGTCTTTAATTTGCACAGAAGTTGAAAGTATAAAAAGTTCAGGCATGTAAATAAATTAAGAGAAAGGGAAGGAGGGTTTTTTTCCCCTTTGCCAGGTGTAATTCTATTAAGCTAAAATACTTTGATGCTTCAATTACCTGTTATACTGTGGCTGGAATGGAAATTAAATGGCTTCTCTTTCTGGAAAATGCTGGGGCAAGAAGGCCTTTGTCACTGTGTTTAAATTATCAAGCATTATTTTCAGATTTACGTTTTATTGTCTTGGACAGATGCTAATGTACTTAATGTACATTTGATGTGCTCTCATTCTAGTGAGGCTGAAATGTCACTCAAGTTTTTCTCAAATACATTTAAAGTAGAATTGTCAGTAAAGGACAATTTACTGGTAAAGGACAATTTACTAAAGGACTTAAGGACAGTAAAGGTTTTAGGGACTGACCAGGAGATTATCCATTGCTGGCCCTCCCCAAGGTAATTTTTCTTAGCTTCTTAAATATGACTGTGAGTTTTATCAATGCCAGCCTTGATCATTAGTAATGCTCACCCACAATTTTTATACAAGTTCTAGACACTGGACTCCACTTTCTGGAGTCTGGTTAGCAATAGTCATATTTAAAATAGGCCATGCAAGATATTGGAGTTTATGGTTATGGTTGGATTACTGCAATTTGCTCTACATGGGGCTTCCATTGAAGATCATCTGGAAATTTCAGCTGGTCAAAAATCTACCGCCTCTGTATTCCCCGGACAGTCATGGTTTTGCCCCATGACACGATTCCTATGAAAGCTGTATTGATTACTGGTTATCACCTGAAATCCCTGTATGGCCCAGGTCCTGGATATGCTGGTGACCATGTGAATAGAGCACACCTGTTGAAGATCTTCTATCAGGGGTACGATGGGAAGAGACATGGAATTGGGCATTGTTTGGGGATGCTCACCTTCTTTGGAACAGCTTATCCCCTGAATCAAGAATGGTCGACACTCTTACAGCCTTCCAGAGAATGGTCAAGAACCTGTTTCTCTCTCTCTCTCTCTCTCTCTCTCTGGAGATTAAGTAGCTGGAATAAGATCTGCACCAAATCAGATCTTACAAAACAGATACTGTTACTGTGTTATCTTTTATATATATATTAGGGTGTTTTAGTTTGCATTGTTCTACAACTTTATTTTGTACACTGTGTACAGTTTTTGGAGGGAAGGTGTTTCTTACTAAATTAACAAATATGTACAATTTTAACAACTGTAAACTGTCTAGAGTCCATGAGGTAGCAGTGGTGGTGGGTAAATTGCATACATAAAGCCTGCATTTACATTCAATAAGGGACAAGTGCTTTGAGCCTAGATGACCTCAGACCAGAGCTCCTCATGTTAAAACTAACAGAGGAGTAAAACAAAATTAAGAAATGAAGATGTCAAGATATAAAATTATTTAGGCAGATTATTGATACACCTTTCCTTTCTCAAACAAAGCAATAACATAGGCGGCATCAGAGTTCTTAAAGGGATGCTTCCTTGATATTGTGTACTGAAGTATCTGTTGCTAAGGTCAGGGGACACATCTTAAGGTAAAGGTAAAGGTTTCCCTTGACGTAAAGTCCAGTCGAGTCCGACTCTAGGGGGCGGTGCTCATCTCCGTTTCTAAGCCTTGGAGCCGGCGTTGTCATAGACACTTCTGGGTCATGTGGCCAGCATGACTCACGGAACGCCGTTACCTTCCCGCCGAAGCGGTACATATTGATCTACTCACATTTGCATGTTTTCGAACTGCTAGGTGAGCAGGAGCTGGGATTAACAATGGGAGCTCACCCCGCCGCGCGGTTTTGAACCGCCGACCTTCCGATCGACAGCTCAGCGGTTTAACCTGCAGCGCCACCGCGTCCCTTAGAAAATATGATTTTCCCATGTGTAGTTATGTTCCCATTTGAGGTGCAGTGCCACAGAATTATAGGCATGGAACAATGATCAGATACAGGTGCATCTGCAGAAAGGGTAACAAAGTCATCATGGCAGATGTGACTTCCTGCTGGAAGCCCGGTCCAGTTTTTGTTGTAATACATATAAAATGGGTGGGGCTTTGATTACACAGCTGGGGTTTCTATCTTTACATTCTTGTAAAGATACATTCTATCTTTACATCCTGCTCTCCGAACGCCCCAATATAGTTAAGAATTTATTTTGAGGCTATTTTTCCAGCCGAAATGAGACTATAAATTCCTACGTGAAACTCAGATCTAATTTCTTTGTTTCTGAAGGCACCCAGTGGTCTGAATCTGAATCAGTGTGCTACTCTTTAAAAAAATGAATACGACCATAGAACAGTTATTGATTTCAACACCAAGAATTGTATTAAGGTCATTGTTGTTGTTATTGCTTGGGGCTACTTAAATGAGCAACAGATCTTGCTTGATAGCTGTCAGAGGTTATGTCCTAAGAGATGAAGTGCTTGACCCCCTCATTCGTGGCATCCACCTGCAGCAAATCTGGTTCCCCTCCGGACTGTTTTGGGACCTGGTTTGGAAGACTGCCACAGCTCCAGCCCGTCAAATCCCAGATGGATATTGGTTTCAAAGGGAATGATGACTAGCCAGTATGCTAAATATTTTAATTCAGTAAAGCCTCCTCCTCTCCTTGATGTTTGCTAAAGTTACGGCCAGCAGATGTAGAAGAGAATTAGTATAAGGAACTGAAGAAGCTGCTGTGTCCTTCCTCTTATTCTCATAGCCATAAATCTCAGCTTTTAATAATCAGTTTGTACCAGGCATTGCTTACCTTACCTTGGTCTGTCATGCCAAGCAATTGTTGAAAAGTGTGTGGGCTGTGTGTTTTGGTAGTGTCAGAGTGCGCAAAGGCAAATCAGAACTTGGCATGGGTATAGACCAGCAACTGTGCCTGATTCCTCACCGCTGAGCAAAACAAAACAAAACAAACCCCTTCCTATATCCTTAAAATTAGATGAAAGTTCCCTTTTCTATTTTGGGTGGGCTCAAAATTGTGTGTGTGTGTGTGTATGTTTAAAGTCTATGCTCCTCCATAGTAGTGTTTCTCAACCTCGACGGCTTGAAGATGTGTGGACTTGAACTCCCAGAATTCCCCAGCCAGCCTTGCTGGCTGGGGAATTCTAGGAGTTGAAGTCCACACATCTTCAAGCTGCCAAGGTTGAGAAATACTGCTCTAGAGGATAAATAAAGACTTGACACAACTAAAGGCAAAAACTGATGGTGATCTGATGATAGATGAGTTTTATTCTGTTAATTGAAATATGCAAGCAATGTTTTAACTTTGTCTTCTCAATCTTTTTTTGCAAAACCCCTGGCATTTTGCAGTATGTTGTTTCACAGAAGTGCTTTGCCCCAATCTTTATTAATTGGCATTGAGAATTCATGCATGGACAACTCCATCAAGGGAGTTTACAGATATGCAACCCTTTTGCTACCCTATGCATTTTGAGATACAATTTAAAGTCTTGGACTTTATAAAATATTAATGTATAACCAGGTGGAATTCTCATTTTTATAGCTCAAAATTCAAACTGGTTATTTTATACCATGTGGGAAGCTCTTTTCAATCCTTCTTCTAAACATGTTCTCCAAGGGTTGACCTTTCACATCAATCACCCTTTGTTATTCTGTAGTATCCATTTTTAATTAGCCATTTCCATCATGCGCTCAGCATTCATAGGAGAAGAATCATAGAGTAAATATCTAAGTAGAGTTTATGTCATTTATGAGCCCTCTCCCTTCCCCCATCCCTCAAATCCAGAAAGGCCTTCTTTAGTCACCTTCCTGTTACTTCAGGGTATTCTGTCTAACACAGTGTTTCTCAACCTTGAGAACTTTACGATGTGTGGACTTCACCTCCCAGAATTCCCCAGCCAGCATGTTGAAGTCCACACATCTTAAAGTTCTTAAGGTTGAGGAACATATGAGAGATAAAGAGGACATCTGGGTTACCTTGCAATTAAATTCCTCTGTTTGATAGCTCAACAGAAGATTTTCCATTTAAGTTTTATATTTCTATTTAGATTCGTCCCCAATTTCAGGAGTGAGCAACCTTTTTCTCCCTGAGGCCAAGCTAAAGGGGGTTTCTTTTACTTTTTTACATAGTTTTAAAATGCATTTCTCTTTTGTTTATCTCTTTCCTTCCAGCCCCTTATACTTACGTTCCCTTACATTCCCTTTTCTTTTCTTTATGCTTGTACAGTATATGTGGGTATAACATCTACTCTAAATAGCTCTTTGTCCCTCTCTGCATCAGCAGCTGCTGCATCTTTTTAAGTTCTCTAAAGATATGAGCAGTAGAATACGAGGCTGTCTAATCCAGAATGTCTCCAGGAGAGACATTTGAGAAGCAGCCAGGGGAGAATGGGAGAAAGAGAAGAAAAGTGACTGGCCGAGCATAGTTTAGGCAGCTTTAGCAAATGGGGAGGGTGATTTAATTTGGACATGAGTCCGATAAAACTCTTGGTTTGGGTTAGAGGTTTGCTGCAAAAGAACCGTGCATCCAACTGCCTGTAGCCAATGGAAATGCTTCCTTGGAGAAGGGGTTCCTTCCTCTGCATCTTATCCCGTGGCAGAAAAGATTTGAAATCTTTCCAGCTTGGACCCACCTCCAGTCAATTGTTGAGCGGTTCACAAACACACACAACATATTTCCACATTTTCATTCTTTAAATACATATGATTTATTTAAACCAGTACACTTAGAACTTGACTGAATGTAATTATGTAAGTTTCTGTTACACTGAGAAATACTTTATTTAGATGTATTTCTAGTCAGTGCCAACAGTTAATGGACACTACTTTGAACTTCTAGTTCAAAGGATTTGTATGTATGGTTTGGAGAACTAGTACTTCACTGTATATTTTTATGACCTTTCTATACTGAACCAAAGGAGAGATTTTTTTTCCATGACTATTCATTAATGTTAGTTTATATGGTCCAGCAGCCAAGATAAGAAACCTGGAAGGATTAACGTGTGAGAAATAGTCGGAGGGGTATGTTTAGAACTCTGCGGGGAGACGTAATAGTTGTCTTCATGGATCTGAAGGGCTGGCATGTAGAAGATGGGGTGGAATTGTTCCGAATTATTCCAGAAAACTGGACAAGAACAGTGGGTTTAAATTACAACAGAGTAGATTTCAGTTAAACATAAGGAAAACATTCCTAACCGTAAAGCTGTTCACAATGGAACAGACTGTCAAATGAGAAGATGGGCCCTCATTTACTGAAGATGTTGAAACAGAATCAAGAATGCTATAGCAGTGGATTCCTGCAGTGGGAAGGTAATTGGACTACCATGGTCTCCAAAGTCCCTCCTAGTCCCTCTATGAGATTATATTTCCCCTTGAGAGATTATTTTGAATCCTGGAGATGGCAAGGCATGGGACCATAGTCCCATGGAGTCTGGGACTATGAAGAACATTTTGTAAATACAGGCAGGTTCAGCCTATCACCCAGCATGAGAAATAGACTGGAAGCCATCCATTACAGAAAAATGACAGGAGAGAGAAACTCAGGATGTAAACTTTGGGCCTTATATGGATAAAGAGCTAGATTCTTAGTCTTGGTAGATTTTTATCATAACTCAAGCTGTTTGTATCTTGTATGAAGTGTCTTATCTAATCCTACCTAGTACTTGACTTCCCATAAGAGCACTGAATTCCTAGAGAAACAATTGTGCCATTGGCTTAGTGACAACCTCTGATAATTATAATCTACATTTTACTTAGAATGTAACATTACTGAGAATGCACCAGAGTTTCTCATGTGAATGAGTGCTTTATTCTTTCATCCCCCTTACTCCCATTCTTGAGTCAGTAACCTTGTTTTATATTCTTACTATCTTTTCCCATTCCATCCCATCTTTCTTTCCCTCCCTTCCAAGTTTGTTATTTTACTATTTAAGGTTAGTATTTTTTTTTCAATTGTACTGGTGTTTTGCTTCTATTTTTTACTTACTCCTTCCTCATTAATGATCCCTCCTACAATTAATTCATTCATGGATTTTTAATGGATAAATCAGGTTTGCTTCAACAGCACATACGCTCAGATTAGAACGATACAGGGAAGATTAGCATGAGCCCTGGGCAACGATGGCTGCATAAATAATTGTAAATAATATGTCATTCTGCCTTTTTTCCTTATAAGCCATATCCATCCCCTGGCTCATTTTGTTCTTACTGATAGGTGTGTGTCTGTGTGTATTTGGCAGCGACACCAGAGACAGGATTACTGGGTGTGCTGCAGAAGTGGTGGGAACAAGGAAACACTGTGGTCAAGAGACTGTTTAACTTGTGTGCTGATGCCTATGAAAGTTGGCACATGTCACCCATAGTGGCCTAAATTTTCTGAACCTTCCATTCAGTTTTGATAAGAAGCAAAAAAGTTATAGGCACTTTAAGCACTTGGTTTGTAAACAAATGTAACGGAAAAGCCAAGCTCCAATTTTGGTTGCAGTCAGTGAGCGTTCATTCGTAAGGGTCTTACTTCCTAGAAAATTGTGTATTAGTCTGATAAAAACTAAAGTTATAGCTACCAATGGACAGGTATGTTTTTCCCATAGTAGATAATAGAGTGGTGTATATATTCCATTTATGCATGCTATTGGAAGGGAGTACAATTAAACCTCCATATCAATTTTTCTTTCCAGAATGAATTGGAATGCCAGTTCAGATCATTGAATCAGATGTCTCTGAAGGCTTTTTCTAAATCAGTTCAGAAATCTGAATCAAAGCCACCAAATTCTGTTTGAATATCCAAATTGAATAGGCTTTTCCCAACTGTCAGAATCAGACTGACTTTCCAAATTGACTTGACAATCTGAATTAGATTTTGCCTGATTCTCATGAACCTATTAGACAATGGGTAAGCGAAGCCCCAGTTTTTCCAAATAATGCTCCAGAATTGGAAAGAAAACAACACCTGGGCCAACAGAGAGAGAACAGAGTTGTCCCTGAACAACCCTTGTTTTAACCTATTCTTTATCTATTTCTAAGAAGCTTGATTTGGAATTTCAGAGGACCAAGCTTTACTACCACCCTAAAAAAATGTGTCACAGTCAAAAAAAATAATTCTTTCATGCAGACATTCTGTTGTTTTTCTGTGGTGATAATGTCCTTTGCCATTGCTGTGTAAATGAGTGGGACATTGCAAACAAAAGGATAATTAGAATGCAAGCATTCCCTGCAGAGAAACAGCAATATTAATGATCAAAAGAATAAGCCATAGGAACTGTAAAACTGATAAGTGATCAGGAAAGCCATTATTTTTGTTCAAATTTAGTAATCAAAGTTCTACTGAACAGGAATTGAGGATTTGTAGTGGAGACATTTAGCTAAGAATTTTTCTCATGTTGTTGCCAGTGAAATTATATCTGTAACAATAGTGTTTGTCTTTTTCAAAATGATGTTAACAATTCTTCACCCCCAGCTTCACCTCTGAGCATTTCTGGCACTTGTAGCCCATGTTCTCTGTGCCTCACTAGAAGATACGTCTCAGATATCATTGTTCGTCAGACTGGTGTGAGATTATGCTTTGCAAATGGCTGTTTTTGGATACCGATGCCATATCCATTTTAATCAAGTTCAGCAGTTAAAATATAATCCTGAGCTGTAGTCATCACTGTCTCTTAGGAGAAAAGTTTTTTTTTTTAATGTTTAGTGAAACTGATGACTATCCCAGAAGCAAGAAATGTGATACTAATAAAGAAAAAGAGTGGCATTATTAGGATTTTAAAAATATTCATCTGCTGCTTCATGTGAAACTTCATACTGAAAAGATGCTGCTTGGGTCTTTGTCTAAGTAAATCACAGAACATTTTGCTCAATATATTTCCAACATTTTAATGATGAAAGAGGCATCAGTTAACTGCAAAGTTAAATTCAGGGAAAGTTATTTTTTTTCTGGTTTTATGGCAGTTTACTTAAGGAGCATCTCCCCTGCAACCCCAATCTCTACTTCAGTACATTGAAGAGGTTTGGATACTCCAAAACGTCACGAGTCTCCTTATTACAGAAGTCCACAGCATCGTGAAGGAATCATGACCTGCAGTAGATCTAGACCTTCTGATAGATCTCAGATTTGGCATGTACTCTCAGTCTGAAATCTGTCCACACCTAACTAAAGAGATATACATCAGTTTTAGACGCCATATTGCCAGCACAACTCTACATGTATGTGTGTGTATAAGTGGGCCATATTTTTATTTTAAAGCAGTGTACATGGAAATCCCTTCTCCAGTTTCTCAGTGGTATGTCCTTTGCATGTTCAATCGCTGGCGTGCTATGTTTGGGTCCCCAAAAGATCACTTTCTGAAATCCTGGAGAATTGCTTTCAATCAGTGTCCGCCTGGAGTTTTTAACGTGGTGAAGTCACAGACCAGTTAACTTAATGGCCACCTTGCTTGACATGCATCAAGGTCTCTGCCATATCTGATTTTTTTTTCCAAAAAATAAATTACTTTAATAATAAAAAATTAACTGGAATCTGGCGTGCTGAACGTCAGCTCCTCGGGCATTCTTAGAAAGGAAACAAAATGGTTAGCTGCTCCTCTGTGCTTTCTTTGGAAATGTGCCCAGTGGCCCGTTCAAAATGACCAAAGTAGAGTCATAGAGTTGGGAGGGACCGAAGCTTGAGAGATGATTAATGGGATCCAGAAAGGGAGTTGAAAGGGGTAGCAAGGAATATCCTCATCAGGTTTGAGGACTGATAAATGCTTTGTGATTAGCTGTGGCAATCCTGACAGCCGTTTTGTGAATCAGCAAGCCTCTCCACGGTGACCATTTTCTGAAAGAGCTCATGCTGGATGTTTAAAAGGTCCAAATGTGCCCATTAGCCTAACCATCTTGTGGACTCCCCAGGTTGACCACAGTGACTAGAAGAAGATTTGAGAAGCTTGTCCACTTCATTTCAATCTACCGAAATGCAGAGCTCCTGACTGCTCTGGTGTATTTTGTACCTATTGTTCAAGAGTTTGTTCTTTCTCCATCCTTATGATATGGGACGTTAAATAAAATTCCATCATTTTCCTAAGAGAATGACGCCTACTGCTTTGGTCCTTCCTTGCCTTAAGGGGGAAATGCTGCCACTGTACTGCAATTTTTAAACTCCAAGATAGAGAAGTACCAAAGCTGTTTGTATGATTTAAATTCACCCTTTTGAATTTCTAGCCTTTATTACGCTTTCTTTTTGTCCTCCGTTGACTTAACAATCATGCATTAATTGGCAGTTACCTGGTTGTTTTTTATGTCCCTTTGAACTCCAGCACAATCTTATAATAGCTAGCTAATCAGTATCCTAAGCATAGGCAATTACTTGCTTTGTTCAATTTGTAAAAAGAAGCTGATCCATCAGGTGCCAAAAACTGGTTTGTAGCATTTGTTGTATTATTCTGAATGGCTTTAGAAAAAGCAAGAATGAGAAGTCAGTTAGCTTGGTTTGTCTTCAGTGACTTTCTTAGTTGAATGATTCACTTTATTTCTGCCTCACTCTGGATATATAGGCCATTTACCTTTCTTCCAGCAGAGGGATGTTTTTGTCTCTGTGAATATTCTGAAATAAGCTATTGATGCAGAGATTTTTAAAAATGACAGCTGCATAAACAGAGGTGCATGTTTTTTTTGTGTAGGCAAATTTAAAACAAGTTCAAGTTTTCAAAAGCATGTACTGGAGAGGTATATTCTCTTAGGTTCCTTTGTCTCCTAAGGATTCTGAAAATCTTGGCTTAATGTATGTCTAATGGTGACTGCCTATAAACAATCTGACTCTGGACTGGAAGCTGGGTTTTCTTGGGAATTTGATAAGAGATCTTGAAAGTGGAGTTGCTTCCATCTTTCTTTTGTCCTTGCATGAAATGCTCACTATAATGTTTCAAGCCTGGCCAGGTCACATCACTTTCTCTCCTATCTCACATTCTGCCCACCCTTTCATTCTCATTCATTTCTTCATTCATTCTCGTCCCTTGTTCTTCCAAAGAGATCTCCTCTGAGCTGCATAATGATGTATGGATGGGGTTGATGATCGCTTCATTCTCCATTCAGCCTCCTCCACTGGCTTTGAAGTGTGCTCAGCTCTTGGGCTTCTGTTCAAAGGTCACTCAGTTTATTTATGCAAAGTTGGTCCATCTCTGAAATGGAGCTTTCAGGACCCCTGACATCAAATGCTCCCAAACCAGATGTAGGGAGTTAGGGCCATGATAAGCCTCAATGCTCTACAAAAGAAAAATGCTGCTGCGGACCACAGAGAAATGCTGTGGTTACATTTTTAGCTAAATAAACTGGACTATTGTTCAGAGCCCTGATTGGAACCTGCCACTGGCTTAAACCACTCCTTGCTGAAGCACAACAGGCTCAGAAAGTCAAATGCAAATTCTTTCTGAACCAGGCTCAAACATACCTAGTAAATATGTTCATTTAGATTTACTTAAGACCAGATATTTTACACCCATGTGGAATTTGTTCTGCTGTTTGGAATAGAAATGTCTGTTAGGGAGGGATTAGGGTTGTAACTCTGCTTTCTGAGGAGGGTCTACATGGATCTCTAGGGCAATGTTTCAAGGATCTCTGGAAACAAATTCATCGGAGATTGCCTTCCAAGGTTCTTGTCAGTGGACCACCCAGTCCTCTCCACTGGAATGAATGGAGCCATTCATACAGCAAAATACATTTAATATGGGAAGAGAGGGGAGTTTGCCCTCAGGTCCTTTAGTGCAGTCACTGAACTTTGGATTTTCTACCAGGCAAGCTTAAATCAGGAACCTTAGTCTGGTACTGTAAAATACAAAGTCTGGACATTTGACGTTCCCTGCTTACAGCAAATATATTAGAAGTTTCTGGCTTACCAACTTTCAGATCTTTTAAGAGGTTTCATTTCTCTTGCAGATACTGGATTAACCAGTTAACTAACCCTTCTTGTGAGTGTCAGAACTAAGGTCTCTCAGAAAACCAAGGTGTTTTTCCTGATAATTCTTACATCTTCCAAAAGAAGCAGGATATACTCTTTCATCCAGACTTTCCAGCAAGTTACCTTGTGGATCAACCTAGCTTTCTTTTTCAAAGTAAATTTATTTTTATTGCAAAAGACAAAAAAATCTTACTCAACTTTCCCCCCATCTTCACATTCCGAAGAGAAACTGTAACAGGACGTGTTACGTGATACAACTTGCTGGAGTCCCATCAGTTTAGGCACTATACTTCACATCAGGACCAAGGAGATCCTACGAGAAGGTCCAAATGATCCAGGTCCTGGATGTTTATTCTAGATTCTATTTGTTGCACTGATTGTCAGCTTTTCTTATTTCTAATTATGTAAGGAATTTACAGGAATTGTTGCCACCATGAGTGGTGGACATTTGGAAAGCAATGGTGTTCCCCGTACTAACATATGGCTGTGAGAGCTGGACCATAAGGAAGGCTGAGAGAAGGAAGATAGATGCTTTGGAACTGTGGTGTTGGAGGAAAATTCTGAGAGTGCCTTGGACTGCAAGAAGATCAAACCAGTCCATCCTCCAGGAAATAAAGCCAGACCGCTCACTTGAGGGAACGATATTAAAGGCAAAACTGAAATACTTTGGCCGCATAATGAGAAGACAGGACACCCTGGAGAAGATGCTGATGCTAGGGAGAGTGGAGGGCAAGAGGAAGAGGGGTCGACCAAGGGCAAGGTGGATGGATGATATTCTAGAGGTGACGGACTTGTCCCTGGGGGAGCTGGGGGTGTTGACGGCCGACAGGAAGCTCTGGCGTGGGCTGGTCCATGAAGTCACGAAGAGTCGGAAGTGACTAAACGAATAAACAACAACAACACCATGAGTATAGGTGGGAGAGCTGGCAAACCCATTTCCTTCTTCATTGTCTCAAGACAGAGCATGTCTCTGTCACGTTTGCACAGATTCATTTGTAGCAGGATTCTTCAGACAGGATGTTCTGCCTCTTACTGATCTTCATGGGATCACTTTTAATTATTCAGTAAGATTTATTTCCCCTTTCTGCTGCTAGGTCCTAGAATTGGCAAAAGAGACATCAAATTTCCTGGTCTTGTCTCATCTCTATTTTCAAAAATTATTTCTCTTCTGATTTTCCCATCCTCAAAGAATTCAGAAAAGCTTACAAGATATTTAAAAAGCATAAGGTAAAGGTAAAGGTTTCCCTTGACGTAAAGTCCAGTCAAATCCGACTCTAGGGGGCGGTGCTCATCTCCATTTCTAAGCCTTGGAGCCGGCGTTGTCATAGACACTTCCGGGTCATGTGGCCAGCATGACGACTCGGAACGCCGTTACCTTCCCGCCGAAGCGGTACCTATTAATCTCACATTTGCATGTTTTCGAACTGCTAGGTGAGCAGGAGCTGGGACTAGCAACGGGAGCTCACCCCGCCGCGCGGTTTCGAACTGCCGACCTTCCGATCGACAGCTCAGCGGTTTAACCCGCAGCGCCACCGCGTCCCTACAAAAAGCATAAAAGCAGTAACAAATTACTAGTAGATTTTCTACAAGGGAAAAGAAGATGCAATAGCAACAACAAGAACAGAACCCTAAAACTGGTAATCTGTGGCCATTTAAGCTACAGTCCGTAGCCTAGTTTACACACAATGGCAAATGAAAAATGAACTGTAAGGACTAGATGCATACATTGCATTAAGCCAAGAGGAACGGGCACAATTTAGCTTAGCAATGCAATATGTCAGCTCAGTCATTAAGAAAAAAGATAACCTCTACTCTTTTGCCTGACTAGAGAAGTATAGCTGATATGAAGATGCCTTGAATGTGTAGACCAAATGAAATGTGAATGTGGTATGGATAGGATTGGGTGGCAAAAACACCAGATCTGGGCATGATCCAAGCCGCCAGCTGGCATTTCCTTGGGAGAAAGGAAACTAGCCCAGTGGAAGCAACCCAAAACAAGGACAGAAGTTTATAACATTATGACTAGTGAGGGGATATGAGGGAAAGAGTGAGAGTTTTGGCTTTTTGTGTTGTGTGAAACCAACCATGGTGACTTGTAATTTCTGGTTAATTCTTTGGCATGCCGGTGCTGATAGGGAAGATAAAAAATTAATAAATATAAATGTATAAAAACCAATAAACTCAATAAACCATGATTAATCAAAGAATGCCTCAGTGCAATGTGTGGACTCAGTCAATAGGTAGTTAGCACGCAGGCTAAGCTCTTGTATTGATGCCTTTAAAAGACGTTAGACTAATGGATGATAGCTCTATCAGTGATCAATAGCTGAATACTATGCCTATTTATATATATGGATTGCAAAATTAGGAAGTGAATGTAAGCAGATATTAATTTAGGAGGTTGATAGAGCAGTTAGTATTTACTGCAATGCATAAAGGAAGTATGAAGATCAAGAGTAGACCCTGCCCATTCTTTTGCTATTGTTGAATGAGGAAGAAAGATCAGCTGTTCTATTTCACTATCTATGTCTGCTACAGTTAATGTCTTTGGCCTTGGGAGGCTGATGCGTTTTCTCAGTCAAGACATTTTAAAAGTCCGATGAAGTTACTTTCTCTCTCTCTCTCTCTCTTTAATTCAGCCACTCCCCTTCATATTTTGGGGGGAGGGAATGCAAGGAGTGGAGTTTTCACTAGTCTTGTATGCAGTTTGAAGAATTGGCTGGGTAACAAGCAGAGATGCATCTTCAAAGGATCTGGTGCATTTGCCGCACTTAGCTTCACATGAAAGGCTTGGCAACCTCTCAAGTATGGCTGAGAATGCCAATTAGGTGGCGTGCATGAGTGGAATTTCAGGTGGGGGGTGTGGATGCTTGGTGGACACACTGTAACTTGAGACTGTAGACAAAGGAAGGGAGGCCAGTCTTAAAAGACCTGCCTGTGGAGGATTAAGTAGTGATTGACAAACCCTCTGCTGAAAATGTGCAAGGAAGTCTGAGAGCATTTAGCATCGGTTCGATAGCAATCCCTGTAAAAAAATTAGGGCTTGGCTCTAAATTCATAAGCATCATTTCCCATGTTATTACCATGTGTCCTTTTGCTACAAACTACAGTCCAGATATGTCCTGGGTAGGAAGCTGAAATTTGATGCTGTGGTGCACTGAAGCATCTTTTGTCAGTTACTCCTAAGAAGAAGATGTTGTGGTATGTTTATTATAGGATCCACATTGATAGTAATTGCTGCTTTTGAAAGCTTCTGCTTCAAGCTGCTTCCAGAAGAACGTAGTCCTTTTCTTTTATCCTTGCAAGCATCCTGTAAGATAGCATAAGCTAAGAGGTAAGATGGGCCAAAGATCATCACGTGGGCTTTGTGGCCAGTTGGGGTTTGGAAGCCAGATTTCAAGTCCTATGCTCTTTCTGCAGCACGACTGTCTCTTGTATCCATCAATGTCTCGGTTTGTCTTTTGTTGGAATTTTGAACGCTAAAGCTTGGATAGGACCATGTCCTGCATTTCAATTACTAGATGTCAGAATGATTGGCTATGGATTAACTTTGAATAAAATAAATAGCTGTTTCCATGATAGGTGATATGGCTTTAATATTCATTTATTGTACGCAAATTTCTGCCACTTCTCAACCTTTTATTTTTTCATATAGAAGCCATAATGGGAACAGATCCCAAACCAAGGTTTGGAAACTCAAGGAAATGTCTGTAAAAGGGGCCTTACAGGCGTAACATTGGATAAGAGGAAATTCTCAATGCAATTGAGAATTTCTATAGTTAAAGTTCCCAGAAGCAAGAAGAACTTGTGCGCAGACACTTGTATGCACTTTTTACAAACAAGTGAAATATATGGCTTTTTACTGTTGGACTAGGAACCAGTTGAGTCCAACAAAGATACACTGTAAGATGGAAATCCAGGTCTTACATATGCCTCAGCAGCCCATGAATTATGAACAGTATAGATGGGTGGGTGGGTGGAGTTTAGATAGATAGATGGATGGATGGATGGATGGATGGATAAGTTTTAATATCAACTTTACTTTGTAGCTCATAAGAGAGATTTGGGGGGGGGAAAGGGCCCCATTTCTTGGCTATACTAACATCTATGCATTGTTTACTTGGTGACCATATATATTTATTTTGTACTGTTCAATTGTTTTTAATTATTTTAACTGTTTTATGGTTTTTATGATTGTAAGCTGCCCAGAGTCACTTGTTGAGATGGGCGGCTATAGAAATCAAATAAATAAATAAACAAGCAAGCAGGCCCCAGCCAGGACAGTGAGACAAAGCTCTTGCACAACTTGAAGAGTATTTCAAAAGAAGAAGGAAAACCATCTGCTTGCATTCTAGAAACCAAGTTTTCAGAAGGAACTTAGCATTTGAACAGAGAACATCAGTGCGGCCAGGAAACCACACTTCTGGAGTTACCTATAGGAAGAAATATCAGTCCTGTGCCAGGTTGGATGGAGACTCCTCTTCATCAAACACTCAAGACAAGGAATACAGTGGTCTTTTTTGGTACTAGATTTTTCAGTGGTCCGTTTCAGAACATAATTTAGAAATGTGGTTAATTTGGAACCAGGAGGGGAAAGAGGTACGGAATAGGAAAGCAAAACTTAATGTATGGGTCTCTTGTTGTTTCCTTTAGGGAGCTCAAGACGGTAGAATCCGTTCCCCATTTTATTTTAGCAAGTAGCTCTCTGAAACTCTGTGAAGTAGATTAGGCAAGGGTGGGCTTGAGATTACCTGAATTTGGGCCTCTCTTTGCAGTCCAGCCATACATCTGCGGTCCCACCCTGGTGTTGTACTTATCCGTCATTCCTTAAGTGACATTCATTACTAATGCTTCATTTCCCTTCGTTGCTCTGCTGCAATGGTTCCATTTTGACCCATCCTTAACCCAAATAAGCAAACATCTGTAAAGTGGCAATATTTGTTTCAAAATAAACAACTTTTTCAATTCCTTGACTTTTTTTTTAAAGTGGAGAAGTATGACTGATTCCCAGAAGTTTCTATTACCTTTTCTGCTGTAATTTTGATTTATGCCATCGTTTGTAAGGAGTGTAAAACAGTTCCATCTTCTCCCTGGGAACACGAAGCCACAAACATAAACAAAAGGGCTTCAGTTTGCTATTAATGGAAGCATTAATTAATCTCCCATCATGTTAGAAGCCAGCTGAAAAATAAAAAACAAAAATAAAACAGGAAATAAACTGCACAGGCAAGGAACATATTAACTCTGTTGGAATGGAATAAAATATGTTCTTATTACTGGCCCCAAACACTACTTTACGAAGTTTTAAAAACTAATATATCTTCCTTCCTCCCTCCCCTCGGCATCCTCCCCTTTCTCCCTCCCTCCTTTCCTTCCCCTTCCTTCCTTCCTTCTTTCCCCTCCCCTCCCCTCCCTCCCTTTCTTTCCACCTCCCCTCCCCTCCCCTCCCCTCCCTCCCTCCCTTCCTTTCCATCCCTTTCCTTCCTTCCTTCCTCCCTCCCTCCCCCCTCTCTCTCCACGGCTTCCCTTCCTTCCTTCCTTCCTTCCTTCCTTCCTTCCTTCCTTCCTTCCTTCCTTCCTTCCTTCCTTCCTTCCTTCCTTCCTTCCTTCTTTTTCAGATGATGCCAGCTCAGGAAGGGAGAGTTCGGGACCTGAAAATCCTAACAGTGAATCAGAAGATCATTCTGGGAAGCTCTGGGGTAAGCATGGATGTTTTGCCTTTTACCAGCTCTGCCACTGTTGAGCATGAAAGAGCCCGATGAACTGGGATTTTGCCTGTGCCGGGATGAGGACCCACCAGCCCATGGGCTGAGTTCAGCCTGCCTGTCACCTCCTTGCAGATGACTTCCCATGTCCTTCCTTCTGTGGTGCTTTCCCAGAGATGGAGGGAAGCTAGCTGAATTCCTTGCATCCTTAGGTAGTTGCTCTGTCTGTTACTGTGAGGGAAAGACTGTGTGCTAGGTATGCCGTATATCTTCTGCTGTATCTGTATTGATGTATTTCACATTCTCAATGCAGAAGTTTGGCATTCTTGGGATACCTTCATCTTCCTGAGTCAGAGCAACTGTATTTTTGTGGCATTTTAACACCAGTTTGCCTCTGTTCCTGTATGTGTGAGAATGCCTGCTTAAGAAGCTTGAACTAAACAAACCATTGGCTGCGCAGGGCAGTGACCAGATATGTGCAAAGAAATCTGGGGCATTCATGAAACAGGAAGATTGACTGAATTTCTCCACAGACTCTCTCTGCTGCTGAAGACTGAGAAGCCATACTCAAAGTGAACTTCCTCAAGTTTCTTTTGCATATACCTTGCGTGCTTTTCAGCAAACCTTCAGAACAGCAATTTTAAGTTAAACCATGGGTTTCATGAAACCAAGAATTGTGTGAATTGTTTGGTGGGCATAGCAGTAATAGTGTAGATAAGCACCAAAATTATTTTGTTGCTCAAAGAAGTAAAAATGCGCAATACTACCTCTTCTTTTCAGCGTGTTACCTTCCTTTAGTCTGAACGGCTCCCTTAATGCAGGAAATTAATGGCTCATTATCGAATCCATGTGGCATGCTTTGTTAATGTGCTGCATCCTTTTTATAGCCTAGCCTTCTTGGCTTCTCATGAGGTTAACCTTCTAAAATGAACTGAGCTGTTACATCATGTCTCTTGTAGCTACTTAAGCGGACTACAGTACATCTTTTATTCTTGTTAACTAATTAAGCCAGTCATCTATGAATCGGCTCACTAATCAGAGATTATGGGTCCCACCAGGCTATGGTGGTGATTGATTTATGTATCTCCTGCCAGTGATGGTTCCTACAAATGAAGAAGAGAGTCCTGATTCCTTCAGACCTTCACTGTCCCTAGTGTGTCCTTCCTGCATAACTGGGGATCTCAGTCTAAGACTTCACTCTGTCATTTTAGACAACAGGATTGTGTCTGAATCTGGTGCAAGGAAACTGGTGTTTAGTCCATCTCTTATGGGACCTCCAAAAAAAAATCCAACTAAAGGAGGTTTTTGATTGAGAAGTAATCCAGAGTGGATGAGACTTTTAAAAATCCCTATTCTCTCTCTGCTTCTGAAGCTGTCTAGTATAACCGGCAGACATGCACATAAACACATTCACATTCCCTGCTTAAAATGATATTTTTCTTATAAAATATTTCAAGTCCAGAAGTAAAATGACCAACATTCAATCAGAACGCAACTGCAGTCTCCTTCTGTCTATATTTAAACTGAATCTTCCCATGCTTGTAGACACCAAAATGGGGCATTTACCCAGAAGAAAGAAGGAGCACCAGATTCATTTGAGTTTTTCTGATGTTCCAAAAGAATTTATGGAAAAAAATTAAGGGAAACCCCAAAACACTTTCGTAATGTAGGAATTCTCAAACATGATGGTGTTGCAGCACCCCAAAATAATAAATAAAGTTGGGTGAGCCATTCCCCATGAAGGAAAAAAATGACGCCATTGGAGGTCGGGTAGGGCAAGGAATTGAATATGGCCACTTACTTTTAATGGTTAAATTCTAATCTGCGTATCACCAGGGCTTCTCAAATTTTGTGGGTCAGAAACTGCCCCTTGCCCACTTTGCTTGCAGAAGCCCAAGCAGATTGTTTTTTTTAAAAGCAACTGTGACCACATGACCAAAGCTCCACCTCTTTTTATGTGCGTTGCAGTGAGCAAAGTTAGCACACGCTCCCTTGGCTGCCTTACATTTTTCCAAGCCTTGGTATAAGGCACAGTTGATATTACTTACGTAAGCTGTCTATATTCACAAAGCAAGCTCCTGAGGACATGTAAGGGAACTCCTCAGCCAAGAACCAACAGAGGTGCTTTGTACCAGAGTCCCTCTTAATTTTCAGATGATCTGGCAAAGCTTTAATAGAAGGCATAAATGGAGGAACAGGCATTTGCTGAAAACAGACCCCCTCCCCTGCAAATGCTTTTCTTTCTTTCTTTCTCTTCCTTTCTTCCTTTCTTCCTTTCTTCCTTTCTTCCTTTCTTCCTTCCTTTCTTCCTTCCTTCCTTCCTTCCTTCCTTCCTTCCCTCCCTCCCTCCCTCCCTCCCTCCTTCCCTGTGCTTTCTTTCCCCTCATTTCTTACCTCCTTTTTTATTATTAAGAGAGAGAGATTTCACAACTGTTTAAGTGGAGATCTGGTTTCAGTGTATCACACCAAAGAATGGAGACCAGCTTTCAATGGTAATCGCTTAGCCTATTTCAAAGAGAGAAAGAAAGGAAAGAAGGCAGCTTCAGAGGTATAGCTTTACCTCCTGATTCTTATGTGTCAGTGAGAGAGACAATGACTAAACTAAGTGCTTGAGAGAGAAAGGAAGACAGAGGGAGCTCAGAGGGCACTGCTGAACTATGCTTCTTCTCACAGGAGCAAGAAAAGCTTGTGTTCCGTTCTTATGGAGCAAAAGGAAACCTGAGACCTTTTATATCCATTCAGAAGTAGGAGTCGGCTTGCTTGCTTGCGTTCCAGCCTACCAAAAGGTCTGTGTGGGACGCACATAAATGGATGATTAACTTAATTTAGTCTCACAGGAGCCTGACATGGTAGGATAGCACTGAGAGTTTTTGAGAAGGCACACATCTACAGTATCTCACAGACTTTCAAAAATTTGCGATGAAATTTTTCAAATTGGGTTTTCCCAGTTCAAATCCAACACTCCATGTGTGCTGTAGACCACTTTTGCTGAAGATCACTACATTCAGATGTAGTAGTAAATTCTCCTTTGAGAGAATTTACTACTTCATTTTCTTGTGACTTCATAGACATGGACATATAGTTTTCTTGGCAACAGTACAGAAATGTTTTGCCATCGCCTTCTACCAAGATGTCTTTTCCAGTTTCTAGTCTAGTTTATTGTCTTCGGATTTGTTGGTCTCTTGTCCAAGCATTACCAAGATTTTCCCCCACTTGGCATTACATTAGCAGCAAGGTTGATTACAGGCTACCAGCTGCCGAGGCAATGGGTTAATAATAAGGGAGATGGATGATATACTGGGAGCAGAAAATTAAGGGGCTCTTAATGTTCTTGTGCTAACCGTATTTATTCTTATAGATTCATTTCTGAATGGATTATGATTATGTGGGTTGTGATTCTGGAGTAATGATTATGTGAAAATTATAGTCATTTTATATGAAAGGAAAGTAGCATTAGAAATTATTGTGTAGGATGCAGACTGGCTAGTTATGACGAAGGCATGGTCAAGTTAGTGAGATAGGGCTTTCTCAGAGGCTGTACCAAAATTTTGGATTATCTTGCCCAATGACGTCAGGTGAGTTTTTACCTGTTGAAGATGTCATTGTTGCTGGCTTTGGGCTAGCTAACTTGTTTCCTGACCAGTAATTAGATCTGAAGAATATGATTCATTGGTTTACCTGTCCTGGGATCTAATTACCTTAATTTCAGTAAGATGCTAAATTTAGTATGTGTCTATTTTAAGGATGGGAATACATGCCTTTTTATATGAGTAAAGAAATAACTACAATATAAATAAATGCTTTTGATTAATCTTCATGCTAAACAGTGTCACAGACACATGTTAAGTCTTAATAGTGGGGCAAGCAGTCTGTCTGCTTCAGAAATTCCCTTTGGCATGAAGCTCATTTTGTTCAACTTTGGATGTTAAATGGGATAGCAGATTCTTTCACAGGAAATCAACAGGGATCAGTTGTGAGTGTAAAACAAGTGAGGCTGTTCATGGAATCTGATTGCCAGTTCTTTTCCTGACATCATTTTCTGCAGATTTTTGAGGTCATCCATATAGGATGCTTCAAAAATGGGGCCTGCCTGAAGATGTGTGGACTTCAACTCTTAGAATTCTCCAGCTGGCAATGCTGGCTGGGGGATTCTAGGAGTTGAAGGCCACACATCTTAAAGTTGCCAAGTTTGAGAAACACTGCTTTAGAAGCTCCTCTTGACTGTCTCCCTGTGGTTATATCCTTTATAATTCAGCAATCTTAATTGCAGTCTTCTAATAAGATTATTTAATGTAGACTGGATTTTTACTTTTGTAAATGCACGTGCTGCAAATCTGGGTGCTGGTATTCAGAGGTCACATGAGCTGGCAAATTGATGGACGCTGAAACACTGCAGGGTTCTGACAAACCGTCTTGGAGTGGAGTGTTTCTGCTGCCTCCCCTTTCAAGATCATCAGGGGAAGACCTACCCTTTTGCACACCAATCCCTATAGAAAGAGGTAGGATGTCACACTTGTCGCTCCAGCTGTCCACTAAGTTGTTCATTAGGTTACACATGAAAGCCCCTGAGCAAAGAGCAAAGCATTTCTGTGCAAAGCATAAGAAGAGATTGAAATAAAATCTCCTGATGTGGCTGACACCCAGAATGTTGGGGTGGGGTGGAGATGGGGCATTTGTTCTCGCTTGGGCTCAAAGCGTTTCTGGGTGCACGCTATAACAGAGGGAGACGTTGAGCTGGATTCCCCCTTGAATGCATCTGAAATATGAGGTCAGTGTGTGAGAAGATTGGGATGAGCTGATCAGGAGGGGAATGGGGGTGAGCTAAGAGTAAAAGTCTCTGCTTTAAAACCGACTCACACAGTGAGAGGTACATGTATCCTTTCCCACTTCCACATTGTTTCTGGGGAAGGAGCATCAGTCTTACACAGTTATCTGAGGGCCAAGATAGGCCAAATCTGCCAACCCATTGCTTGCAAATGCTCTGAATGCAATCACCCATTTGCAGACGGTATTTGCCAGGCCACTCTATCTAGGAAAAACTCAGCAGCTGTCATGAGTGCCGTTGAGCTAAAGTCATCAGCGCAATGGCACACATGACAATGGCAAGGAAATAGGTGAAGGGGTACAAGATAAGTGGCCATCAACCCACAACGACTAACGGCCAACAAACAATAGCTAAACGGATCACGGAGCACACCCAAGCCATCAGCGGCAATACAACGGGGATCGCCCAGCTGAAAGCAATCAGCAGAGGAATGGGAAACCTGATGATGGGCGATCCCGGAAACCCTCACCCACCGGCAGGGCAACGTATTGGACAAAGGGGGGTGACGTGACCGTGAGCAAGGGGGCGCTGACCGGCGCGGGGTATTTAAACCCCGCACCGGCGCGCTCCTGTCACTCTCAGCTTTTTTCTACCAACGCTGTACCTGCCCTGCAAATAAACCAGAGCCTGATCCGCGAACCAGTGTCTGAGTGTTATTCAGAGGTAGGCAGCGCATGACATAAAGCTGAGAGTCATAAACTCAGCCTCGCCGAGCCCCACCGGACGACAACGAGCCGCGGGAGGAGTAGACGGCGAGAAGACCAGCAAGATGAGGCCGGAGCGGCGCGGGCAAGGAGGGCGAGCCGCGCGGCAAGAGACAGAGGAGGACCGACCAAGGCCAGAGGCACCGCGGACTCCCGGAGCCATGGACGCCCACCCCACCCGACCCGAGCCTCAGCTCCAACCCCAAGGGGAGATGGCGCTGATGACTTTAGCTCAACGGCACTCATGACAGCAGCCCTCTGAGCCCTTTGCACTGTCAATCATTGCATTAATTCCAAAATAATTTATTCATCTATTTATTCCAAGCATTTCAGCCCATTTTGCTGAAAAACACTGCTTGGGAGATAGACAATACAGAGATACTTCACTGCATCTCAGTTATTAAAGGTAATAAACTGAGACTTCGGACCATTACAGTTTCTTGCATTATCTTGGATAGTTTCCTTAAGGGGGGCTTAAAAGGAAGAAGTCTTCTGAGGCACCTCTTCAGGAGTTTTACAGTTGTTCTCAGTTGTGTTGGCTAACATGCATAGATGCATAGGAGTAATTAACTGACATCAATATAAGTATTGTCCAGGTGAGCAAATTGCACGGTGTAGTTACTTGGGGATTTTTTTTTCTTTTGGTTCATTCAATTGTGTCCAATTCTCGGAGACTGCCTGGACAAGTCCCTGAAGTTTTCTTGGCAAGTTCTTCAGAAGTGGTTTGCCATTGCCTCCTTCCTAGAGGAATATTAGCAGATAAATCTAGGTCTTCAAGCTTGAATTGAAGGTTAGGTTTTCTAACAAAACATATAGGATTGCTGAAGTGTATAGATGTAATATGGAAGACTAAATTGTTTAGAATGTGATGAAAGTTCCCTGCTTTTCTATAACTTTAAGATATCATATCCATGCAGGCTATAGCTTGAAGATATATCTGTGCATGAGAAAGTAACCTCCTAAAATTTAATTTGCTTGGTTCAAGTTATATTCAAAACTAAGTTTCATTTGGTAACTATTTCAGTTAATTATTATCATTGGATACATAAAGCATTGTTCTAAATTGGCAGACATATCTGCCCTTTGTAATTGTAAGCAGTAGTGACAAATGCAAGTTGCATTTATTTTACATGTTAATTTCCTTCTGACCTTTCTACTTTTAGCTCCAACTCCTACCTTTATAGCAACTTGCACAGGTGTTGAAAAGGCTCTTAGGCTATCAAAGCATATACTGTAATAAATATGTAACTTTTAAAGGTCAAAATAATTACACAGTACAGGTTTCAAAAGCAAATTCAATAGTTGCTTCAGTTCAAACTCCTTGACTAGTGGTGATTCTTGTCTACCGTTTCTTTTGAGATCTAGGACAGGGCCTAAAGATAGTTCTGCATTTCTTTTTCTCCTCCAAATCTTAGACCCCTCCATTAATTCCATCTTTTTTCATCCAGAAGAATTGCTCTTATCTGGCCCATCACAGCTGTCAGACAGTGGGGCTGAGATGAGGCTGCTGCTCTTGAACCTGATGAAAACAGCCATCACCATATAGTTGACACCTTAACTCCAGCATATCAAACCATCTCTCTTAATGGCCTCCTGCAGATCAGTTCCAACATCACAATCTGAGATGATCCTCCATCATCACAATCTGTGGTGCCACTTAGGGAAAATAGCTTCTACAAGTACCACAGTGAGATAACATGGCCCGCCATGCTGAAAGATGATGATAGGTTTAATAAATCCAATACAGATGGATTTCCCTTGTTTTCTTCAAAATAATCCAAGCCATCTCAGCTCAGTGAACAGGCTAGAAACCTGACAGAACAAGATCATAAGGGTTGCTTGGAAGACTGGAGACACAGATGGCCTTACTGTTAAATGAATGAAACAGTCACTCCAGCTAACAGATGCTGAGAAGTGGAAAGTGGTAGAACACTGGACCAACATGGGCTAATCTTCTGTCCGCTGCATTGAATAAAAATTATTCTTTGCCTCCAAAATAGGAAGAATTTAAATTTGGCCCTCTTGAGAAAGAAAATCTAGGATCTACTGAATACCATTTGCTTCCCTACCATCCTTTGGACAGAAATAGATGATAGATGTAGGCACCTTCTGCAAGGATAAAGCTTGCCAAATTTCATATCTAAGAGACTGGAATCTTCTGAAGCTTTTTTAAAAAAAATGTTCCCTAATCCTGGTTATTGCTCGTAGATCTTATAGGGCTGTCATTTGGTAAGAAACCTGCCAAGTTACAGGAAAGATACAGCAGTTTTGGAATAAGGCACATTTTTTTTTCATTTGATTGGATCTGTGAAACACATTGACCTTCTGAACTGGAGAGTTGATCTGTATTGTTGGATTGGATGTCTACAGATTGATGGCCCAGAAATTGCTTTTTTCTGATTCAGCTTGAACGTCTGAATCAAGTTAATTTATGAATCAGATCAACAATTCAAAGCAATGACTTGAGTCAGGTTGTACTTTATTCATTGAGGCCTAAGCTAATTGCCTAGTACTTGGTCTTCTTGAACAGAATGTCTGTTGTTAAAGGATCACTCTATGTCTGTCTACTCAGAAAAAGGGCCTGTTGTGTTCAAGAATGATCATTGTGTTCATGTGAGGCTAAATGCATATAAAAGATGGCAGAACTCATAGAGTGTACTCAAGGAGGTCTACAGGGATGGACAATGATGTCACATAAATGCCACAACTTGCCTACTTGCATCAGACATTGTGATGCAGGTACATAATCATGGCTTTTACCTGATGATGTCACTGTGACTCATCTTGGTGACACTGCAGTTTCCCACAGATGCCACAGATCTCAGGGGAACCTATTTCCAAATATATACAATTTCTCTCTAAATCGCTTAATACCTTTTGGGAATATTTCCAATGAGTGAATATTTTTTGTCACATGTACTCACACATTTAATGTCTATTCATTCATTCATTCATTCATTCATTCATTCATTCATTCATTATTTTTTTTTAACAAAACAATATTTAGCCTTAAAGAAAAAGATAATTTTAAAAAAAAATTAAAAGTACAAACTAAAAATGCCAACTAGGGAGGAAAAGAAAAAAAATACCTATCTTATATTTTATGCTTATCGATAGCCACTGGTTTACCAATAAATTCATTTCTATAATATGAACAATAGAAGATAAGATTGTAAGATATCATTGAATCTCTGCCATAGTAACACATATGGCTGCATTCTTTGATTAGTAGAAAATAATTGCCTTTTCTAAAACAGATAGATCACACATTTCCGACAACCGTTCCTTGACATCTGGAATAATATCACTTTTCCGATTTCTTAATACAATTCTTTTAGCCAACCCCCATGCTCAATAAAACTACAATTTCTGATAAACAGTCAAACTCCAAAGCTTGGTATATAATTCAACAATAGATTAACACCTTTAACATTTAGAGATTTTCCTGTAAAGCTGCTTATATACATTAATACACCATCCCAAAAAGATACATATCATATAGATCAGTGAGCCCTCAAAATTCTACACTTCCAGCATAAAAAAATCTGCTGTCCATCCTTTCAAATATGTTGTTTCTTTGGGGAGTCCAATATATGCCTAAATACAATTTTGGATGAATCAACCTTAATCTCAAATCTGTAGATAACATTTTAATATTTTTAACCCATACATTTAATATCCCCAATATACCTTTATTTAAGCTGTGTTCATTTATAGGTACAATGAAGCAAATTATTTATGTCCATTTTCTTGTAGAATTTAGAAATATAGGTATCGACCAAGAACCACTGTATTTACAAATATTTGTGTAAGCCTTGTGTTTTGTTTTGTTTTAAAATCACATTCCTTTAATGTTTCAACGTTATAGCTATTCGATGCTGGTTTTAAAGTCAGCAAGTAAAGAAATGTTGGCAATGGACATTTTTATTTTATTTCCTTAGAGTGAAACTACTGAAGACAGAACTGTTCAGCTGCATGTTAAAACTTCATTTCATCTATTTTAATAAAGCTGGGCCTGCATGGCGTTTTCATCAAGTTAAGCCCAATTAATATTATTGAACTTTTTAAATTCATATAAAGATAATTTATTTCAGCATGGATATTAAACAGCAGTTTATTCAAAAGGTGCAACTACATTTAAGCAAAAGATCTAGATTTCTCCCTTCCCTAAAAGGAATTGGGTGAAGTTGGGCCATAATTTTTTGAAGGAAATTTGTAATAAGGAGGAAATCATAGTACACCACCACAACAACAACACAGCAGAAGATACGAGGCAGTGTTTGGTGTAACCTTCTGTTTTTTCTATTAGAAGAAAGGGGTTTGTGTATGTGTGTACTGTGTGATGTATATTCAGCTATAATAGAAAGATGTTGGCTTTGTATTCTAAAACTCTGTCCCATGTTATACAGTAGGCAAATGGCTGGTATTTATTTATTTTCTATCCCGCCTTTATCATTTTTATAAATAACTCAAGGTGGCAAACATACCTAATACTCCCTCCTCCTCCTATTTTCCCCACAACAACAACCCTGCGAGGTGAGTTGGGCAGAGCAAGAGGGACTGGGCCAAGGTCACCCAGCTGGCTTCCATGCCTAAGGTGGGACTAGAACTCTCAGTCTCCTGGTTTCTAGCCTGTTGCCTTAAGGACTAGACAAAACTTCACTATTAGATTTTCTGCTTACGGCATATTTCTTAGTGAATCTTTTCCCCAATGCCCTCCTTGACAGCTCGACCAAGATTTACTCAGCCTGCTAAGATGAGGCAACGTGTGATAGCCCGTCCGGTGGGGAGTTCAATCCGCCTGAAATGCGTTGCCAGTGGGAACCCACGGCCAGACATCAGCTGGCTGAAAGACAGCAAGCCTCTCACGTCGCAGGAGATTGGCGAGAACAAAAGGAAGAGATGGACGCTAAATTTGAAGAACCTGAAGCCCGAGGACAGTGGGAAATACACCTGTCGTGTTTTCAACAGAATGGGGGAAATCAACGCCACCTACAAAGTTGAAGTGATCCGTAAGTATTGAACAACAGCTGAGCAAGAAAGGGTTTTGCCCAACAGGCTGACAAAACCTCTGGTCCTGGACATATTTGTCTGGCATCAAGACTCATACCATTTTATCTGCAGGGGAGGGGAGCTGCTTCTGAGGAAACATGTTGAGGGATCAGAAGTCAACCTGAACCAATGATTTTAAACTCTGCCCAACTCTGAGATGTAAATAGCATAGTGGATACTGCGTGATATGAAAAGGTGGGCAAGCTTTGTAGAAACAGCTGTCTCTTGGGCCAGAATTACAATATAACAGATATCAAAGCCTTTGCTTTCTGATCAGGTATGCCTGTGGAAAGAGGGTCAACAATTGATAAGATAAGAGGCAGCATACATGCTTAATCAATAATGTACAAAATGGGAAGAAGGTTGGAACGAAATAGGCTCATTTAAAACATTTGTCAGAGGGCCCTCAACTGGCTGCAATTCAACAGAAAAAAAACATGCGAAAGATTTGAATGATCCAGCCAAGACACACAAGGAACTTGGAGTGACTTAGAACCTCAACAGCCTTCACAGTTGATTGGTCAGTTTCAGTTGTGTCTCTGCAGCAGGAGAGCAGGACCTATTATGGCTGCTCAGTCCTGAGCAGGGGTGTGTGTGGGGAGAGGGTGAAAAAAAAGTCTAGAGGTCAGCTGGGACCATGTGACAAAGCACCACCTCTGTTCTTTACAGGTGCCATAAGTGGCATGTGCAGTGCTTGTAACAAAGAAGCAGGACTGCCATTTTGGCATTTTTTAAATCCCCCTGCAGGCATTCCTGATCTGTGCTTAAGTAACTGCTACCTTGCCCCCCCCTGCCCCCCCAGTCCAGTCTAAGTCAAGAGGGATGTGCTGGGTTCCCAGAACTGCACTGGCTAAGCTGGGGAGGAAAAAAAAACTTTCTACGCACAAGCCAATATCCAATCAGAGTACTTGAAACAGCCCGTTAATGATAACTTTTTCAGTTACATAAAAATGTGAATGAAAAGCACATGTGGAGGAATCCTGTTGAGAGTAGATGATACAAGCCTGTCAGACATCTGGGACTGATAAAGATACAGCTGTGTGGAGCAGTAAAAACATGTGTTTACATTAAAACCAGGAGCAGAAATAGGGAAATGAATCAAGTCTCAGCTTCACGTATGATGTAGCATTTTCCTTTCATCAAAACCAGGCAGTGTTTGTAACAGTTCTGCTCTTGCGATTTCTCTTGGTTCTCATCAAGATAAAGAAAAATAGCATCTTTTTGTTAACCTTTGCGAAACGGGCATAAATTGCCAGATTTTGGCTATTAAAAAGAACTGACAGGTTATTACAAACAACAACTTCCAGAGGGATACATAAGAGATTTATTCTCAAATGTTCTGGCTATTCTGTCTGAGCTCCTGGGCTGTTGTCTGGCTCCTCTGCCTGTCAAAATGTGGCTCTTTCCAGCTTTAATCCTCACAATTTCCACGACCATTCTGATGCAATTGGCAGGCTCACATCTTACAATCTGCATTCTTTGCTAGAATGGCCCTGCAATCCTTGTTAAATTGGTACATCTTTTTTAGCTTTCATTTCAAAGATCAGCAAAGCTATGGTCCATGAGGGAATTGTCCTACCAGATACAGGATATAGGAAATGGAACCACTTTTGCCAGCAAAATATAAATCCAACTTGAATTTGCCATCATTATTGCTGTGAAGTAGGAGTCAGTGGGACCTTTTCAGACTAATGTATTTTTATTAAGAGGCCTAAACTTTTGTGAAGCACAGCAACCTTCATCAGATGCATGGAGTTGTTAAACTGATGGGACAGGGGGAGGGAAGAGAGGTTGGTTATACAGATGCTGGTTAACATTTGTAATGTGTTAAAAAGCCACTGAGCGATACTAGCTTCTAATTTAGAAAGGACTGAATTAATTCAATCAATTAATTGATGGATTGATTACAGTTCCTACAGAAGGTTAACAAACTTTGTGGATTCTTCTGAAACTTAATTTCTGGATGGATCTGATTTCTTTAGCACTGAGAGAAGGACTAAATGCTCCCTCACATGGCAGGTTTAGACAACCCATAAGGAAGAGAAAGTGATTGCTGGTACTTGTTTCTAGAGAGAACACGATCCAAGCCAATTCTTACTGGAACACACCCTGTGAACACAACCGTAGACTACGGAGGAACAACCTCATTCCAGTGTAAGGTGAGGAGTGATGTGAAACCTGTGATCCAGTGGCTCAAGAGAGTGGAGTATGGCACAGAGAACAGATACAATTCCACCATTGATGTCGGCGGGCAGAAGTTTGTAGTACTGCCCACCGGGGACGTTTGGTCTCGTCCTGATGGCTCCTATCTGAACAAACTTATGATCACGCGAGCCAAGGAAGAGGATGCTGGCATGTACATCTGCCTAGGTGCAAACACTATGGGATACAGCTTCCGAAGTGCATTTCTCACCGTGTTGCCAGGTGAGATGTTCGTTTCAATCTATTAACCATTCAGTCTTTCTTCGATGTGTTTATTTGTTAATTTCGTTTTCCTAACTTTATGGCCATGGCCTTTGTAACTGGATTTTGTGCTCTGAGCCTGTATCACCCGTATCCAATCAACTTCACTCAAACTAACACTGGCTAACATTTCCACTAGCTAACGTGGAGAACAACAGTTTTCAGGTACCACAATTATTCCGAAAGATGCTTCTTACAAAAAACTTAGACTGGAAAATGGAAGGTAATTATTCGTCTTCTGCAGAACAGAAATTAGAAACTCATCAACATTTGCGGTGAGCAGATCAAGCTAAATCTGGTCCATGTCAGCATCTACTTGTGGTGCAGCTTAAAAAGGGAACTATGTATGGGTTGGCATGCCCAGTCATTATCAGTTTTGCATGCAACTTTTTAAAATATATGCTTAAATAGCTGTCTGAAATGTATGCCTTTTTGCATTTGAAATACACACATTTTAAAACTAATTTCAAGCTAAAATTTGCAGACTTTGTACTTTAATTGCCTTGGGCTTCAATCCCCGTATTGGCCCCAGAGATTAATATCTGTCTGGATTTCTTTGACATCCCTAGTATTTCACCCTTCAGTAGACTACAGTTTGGTCTAGTGGTTAAGGCAACAGGCTAGAAACTGGGAGACGGTGAGTTCTAGTCCTGCCTTGGGCACAAAGCCAGCTGGGTGACCTTGGGCCAGTCACTTTCTCTCAGCTCTAGGAAGGAGGCAATGGCAAACCACTTTGGAAAAACCTTGCCAAGAAAACTGCAGGGATGTGTCCAGACAGTCACTGAAAATCGGACACGATTGAACAGGTTAAAAAAAAGTTTACAGTAGAAATAATGGAACGGAACGGAATAGCATATCTTAGTGCCTTAAAACACAAAATTGCCAGAAATGGAAGAGTAAGTGAGAGAAGTTAAGGCCTTGCTTATTTTCTTATGCCATTCTCTTATGTCTCTTAGTTGGCTTTTTGTCTCCCGCATTTCAATTTTGTTTCCGGTAACAGGAATCTGTGATAATAAAGCAGCCCTCCTAAATTTCAGAACTTAAAAGCATTACTGTAAAAATGGCTCTTGTTAGTGGAACAGATCTGATCCTAGATCTGTCCCATGAGCTTGGTATGTGAAAACAAAGGCATTGCTTTTATTCAAAACCTGGAAAAAGCAATGTTTAGGAGTGGAAATTAAGTTTGTTGTCCTCAAAATTGTTTAGCCTTCTACCCAGACCAAAGAAGGTCATTTGGAAGGTTTTAGCAATGGATGCTCCATTACAGTGACCACCAGGAGGCACCACATGACCAGTTCATCCTTACTGGGACTCCTCAGAGGTGGGTAGCCAGATGTTCTTCTGTGGGGTTCAAACCTCTACCAGAAATTGAACTCATGAACCTTCACACTTCAAGTGACTATATACGGTGCATCAGCTTTAGGAGCTATCAATATCCTTGGATCAATTCTTGGCAAAGGGTTTGAACCTCTGGCTACCCACCTGTGGGGACACTGCATAAATATAGAGAAATTTCCCTCCCCTCCAAGAAGTTCATGTAAAACCCCATACATGGGGGCATGACATATGAGCGGAAGGGAAGATGGATTGTATATACAAACCTGGTAACATTGGATTCTGCTTCTGCTCTGACTGGAGGCAAAGGCTCTAGGGACGAACTACACATTATATGCAAGCACCTGCCACTGACCTTGAACAATCACATCTTTTGGTGAAAAGAAGCTTGAAGATGGATTGTTTGGACCAAAGAAGAGAAGCATACTTAACTCTCTTTTCCTCACCTCTTCCTTGCTCTCAGTAACTCAACCAGATGGTTTTCCTCCGTAGGATTCCAAAGGCATAGTTGTGACATGCAAAACTTTTGGAATACCCTTGAGTGTATTTAGTGATGAGAACTGTAAGGCAAAGAAAGGGGTAAGGGCACCTCCCTTCTCAACCCCAAAGCAGAAAATCACTATTGTAGATTTAGTACCCCTGTCTGCATGTAAGAGGGAGCATGTTTGGTTCTGACTTTGAAACAAAACTCTCTGAACCCAGGCAGTTTCTCTTGAGTTCAGAACACATGAAACAGCCCTTTGTGTGTGAAACCTTTTGCACATCCTGGGGTCTCCACAACCTCCCCAGAACCTTTGGCAGTTTTGTCTGCACAATCTGGCCATGACAAAAACCTGGTGACACATCTAAGCTGAGTTGCTGTCCTGCATAATGAGATCACATAATTCTATTTCAGCTGTCTGGCTTCTCAGTCCTTCTTCCAAGTTCTTCAGTTCCATTTCAGTGTCTGATTTGAAATGGTTGAAAGAAATATGTCAAATAATTCAGGGTAGTGGATGCCAAACCCAGCTTGCTGTTCTGAAATTTCCTGACCTGGTTCTAATTCCTCTCCTCTTTTTTTTCCTTTTTTTTGTTCTTTATGTCATGCAGATCCCAAGCCCCCCAGCCACCCGATGGCTCCTTCTTCTGCCAGCAGTCTACCATGGCCCGTGATCATTGGAATCCCGGCTGGAGCTGTTTTCATCTTTGGGACAATCGTCCTCTGGCTTTGCCAAGCCAAGAAGAAGCCATGTTCGCCTCCAGCTGCAACTCCAGGACATAGGACCCAGCCACGGGACCGGGTCTGCACGGCCCAGGTCTCCGATAAAGACTGTTTGTCTTCCATAAACTATGAGGAATATGTAGCCCAGCAGCAGCACTTGCTGACCCAAGGGCCAGTCCTGGCTCCAAACACAGCTTCCAAAATGTATCCAAAGATTTATACAGACATCCACACTCACACCCATTCACACGTGGAAGGCAAAGTACACCAGCACCAGCACATTCATTACCCATGTTAAAAGGCCACCATTTTCGAATGTTGTGATACCGCATCCAGATCGCTTTGCATCAGCTTAGACTGCCAGGGTGTGGGAAGATAATCCATCCCGACCCAGCCCAACAAACCAGTAATTTGGAGAGGAATGTGGTGTCAGGGTGTGTGGTTACTGTGACCAGGAGTAATGAAGGAATTCCCAAATGGCAAAGACGCTCCTTTAGAAGCCAGTTCATCTGGTTGTCACCCCAAGAGGAAGAGGGGGGAAACTGCCTCTGATCCCTGCTCAGGTGCAAGGCCAAGAGGGTTCATCCCAACCCCGTCTCCTTCTGAGGGACTCAAAGCAAGCAGCACAATGCCAAAGTGCCAGCGAAAAGGGGAGCATTTGAGTGGCCTTACAGAGAAGATGGATGGATGGATGGATGGATGGATGGGTGGGTGGGTGGGTTTGTGGGGGTGCGTGCGTGTGCGTAGGTGCGTTTCAAGTTGTGAAGCAGAGAAATGCTGCCTTATAGTTAGCAATAACCAAGCTCTTCAAGACTCTCTCATTAGAGAGCCTTCCTGCAAACCTTGGAAGGGCTTAGCTTCCCTTTTCCCCGGCTGCCCCCGAAACAAAGAACAATGTACAGCTCACTTTTATATTTATATTTAATTATGATAATGATGAAAAGAATTGGAACTCCTGATTTTTTTAGAATCTAGTGTCAGGGATGTCGGGGGGTGGTGGTCACAAAAGTCAAGATAGTGGCCAAGATGGTGGCCTTGAAAAGGGTGGGGCTTTGATTGTCTGCTTAAGGCCACCATCTTAATTTTTTTACACACACACCCCCGCGTCACCCCTGCCTAGTATGCTTCCCTTCTCTGAGGTGTAAACCTCATCTTCAGATTTTCATGGATTATAGCAGAAAACCTCTTCATGACAGCACAAATCAGCTGAAGTGTTTGAAAGCAAAAGAATATCATCTGTCTTCAGGGAAGAATGAATTTCCTTAATAGGCACTTGCAGATCCAGAGAAAGATGAGAGAGGAAATCCAGCTTGCTAATTCATGCATATTTCATTTAAATTCTAAGGGGAGAAATGGGCAAAAATGGACCGTATTAAAATGGAGTAAAGGTAAATTCAGTAAAAAAAAAAGAACCTAAACTTTAAAAAATTCTATATAGAGTTTAAGCAAAAGTCGTGTATATTTAATTTATTTTGTAAAATGTATATTTTCTTCAAAAGTAAGCATATCTATCCATAACTTTGATCATGATTTTTTCCCCAGGTTGCTGTCAATAGCAGGCTCTAAAATATGCGGAAAGTAATTCGTAACAGGGCTTTATTTAGCATCTCAAATGTCCTGTTTGCGGCCATAATTATAATGGGGTCTGTGACGTCGGCATCCTTAGGGTGGTGAACCAACTTGTGACATTTTGATGCAAGCTCCACCCCTTATATATTTGCATGCATTATTGTGAGACAAGTACAAAAAGGGGGAGCTTGCTTCATGACGTCACAGTACCTAGTTTATCATTTTGAGATCATCAGGATTAGAAATGGGCACCTGTAGATTATTTCTCATCATTTCTTAGGCTACCATGGTCCAAAGGAAAATTTGTCCAACACAACTTGGTGGGGTTGTTGCTGCTGTTGTGTTGTTCAAAGAAGCCATTGTTTGTTTTCTAGTGTGATAAACAAGCAAGCAGGGCTCTGTCACTGTAACAAGAGGGGCCTTTAAATAAAATAGCCTTATGGTTGCATATGGCAGAACCAGACATAAATGAGAATTGCAGAGGTAATGTAATAACCGATGCCTAAGGATTTCACTCATGAGATTGCAGCTATTAAATATTCCACAGAGATTAAGAATACTACTACAGATTACTACTTTCTTCACAGTCTATTACTACTCTGCTTGGGAAAGCTAAATTTTATGGTGATGCCTAAAGAATGCATCTTCCATTAAACTGAATACTGCTGTGCTACAGGATTCCTAGAAGATCCCCTCTTCCCTGATAGATATGCAGGGAGGCAAAACAGCCATCCAATTCTCATCTTTTCAAAGTAGCACTTAGGCTGCCTTTTTCCAGGATTTCAGCAGTGTTTTATTGCTGGGGAAATGCGATTTCCTCCAGATGGAATTTCAGTCAGAGTCTGCTTCTAAGTGAATTTCCCAGAGTCCTTTGCAGACCCATACCTGGAGAGCTTTACTCATTGGCTTGCCAATGAATAAGTGGCCAAGTCACCCTGACCATTCACCTCCTGCAGCAGAGGAACAAGGCAGTGGGTTAGGGGCTATGACTGAAATGTACCATTATATTTTGCATACACACATCCTGAAAGTCTTTGAAATGCTGTTAGGGTGGACTCCCAGTGAAATTTAAAGTAAAAGTTAATGGACAAAGCGCAGCTTTTCTTGCTCTGTTAATCAGTTTATAGGTTTAGAAAGCACCAAAGTACATGGAAGAACAGAGGTGAATCCAGATGGTAATAGCAAGGTCAGAAATACAAGAATAAATGAGCATTGAATTGTAGGTGTTCAGAGCAATCCACAAAAACTAATTAAAGTAACAACTATGCAATTTTTGTTAGCTTATACGGAACCCTGATGAAGGTGTGATTGATTGAATAAGTAAATAAATTTTATTCACACACTGCCTTATCAAGTCTTCATGCCTAAAGTGATTGCCTGAGTTAACAATGGTGGCTTGAATAATCAGCCTCTTCTGAATTACTGCTGAACTTTTTCCGGACAGTAATTTGTGGACATTTTTCCACTTTTCTTAGTTCTAAGGATAGTCTAAATTGGAACCTCAGTCCAATAGCACTGACCAAAGCATTTTGAACAAAAATCAACCATTCTACTTTGAAAGGGAGAAGATCCAGTGAAATCCAGTGGGACCTCCAAGCGGCTGTTGGGTTGCTACTTCTGTTGGTTGCCTGTCTACCCAGAAGCCTACAAATTGTCTGCTTACCTGAAGGGTCACCAGTGCAATCACACCTGAGAAGTCTGCACTGATCTAATATTTAATCAGTCCACTAGACTCTTGATTATCCAGATTGGATGGTTTTGATCTGCACACAGAGATTTATTTGCATGTTCTTGCCACTGAGAATCTTATAGCTTACAAAAAAGGAAAGGCTGTTGGAGAACTTGGCAAGATTTTGGCAGTAGGGAAGAAGAGGAAGGAGAAGGAGAAAGGAGCAGGAGGAGGAAGAGGAAGAGGAGGAGGGGGGAACCATTGTAAGAACTCACTGGTGTATTCCCCCAACACGTGTAACCTGGTTAAAGATCTGGGAGATACACTTGCATAGAAGTACCATATTTATTTTATTGGTATTTAGAGCTTGAGAGAGATTCCCATTCTGGGAGGAATGGATGTTCCTCTCATGTCTAGCGGAAATAATGACCTGTTTGCCAGTTCACACAGAAGCCATGGTTGAGAGGCTGGAAATGCTCCCTCCATAAGAGCCTGGGAGATAAAATATCTTCTGAAAGTGACAACAATCCAGTTGTTCATGTTTCTATCACCTGATCTCTTTTTCCTTTAAAAAAAATCTGGATAGAGAAACCACTCTGAGAATCTTATTCTTGCGGTGTCATAACTTAATTTCTGGGCTGCAAAGATCAAACTGGCCACTAGATGGCAGGAGGCATGCATATAAAATTCTTACCTCTTTCCTGCCATCTTGTGCTCATTTAGATTTTTGCAGCTTGGATATGATTGCCCTCCATTTACTGTACGTAAGAAATATAGGCTTGGTTATTGTTGCCCTCGGTTAAGTATTTGTTTGGTGACTAACCCAACCTATTTTTAGCATATGGTTCAAACTATTGTGCAAATTGAGAAAATGGTTGAATTTAGTAGCCAATCAGGTTAGGCATGTTGTAGGAACACAGCCTGTATAAATATATTGGTGTGCCCATTCAGTTTTTATTTGCACCTCTGAGGTAAATCTGCTGTGGATATGTCTTATTCTAAAATGAGCAGCTCTAATAAGCATCATGGGGAAGAGTTCCAGTACATAACAAACTGGCTGTTCTGTTTTAATAATTCCATAGTAATCCTAATTCCATCAAGCTTTTGTGGAAGGACATATGTTTTGCATCACTTCCAATTTGGCCAACGGGGCAGGAAATATTCCTAAGTTGGCTCTCAGAGATTCATCCTGCCAGCTCACGTGGAGCTTGGTAGCCTGTATGTTACTCAGAAATAACCCCACTGTTCTAAGTGAAAAAGCAAGTGAATTTATAATTTGGTTTGTCGATATTAAGTGCTCTGTCCCTAGCTCTCAGCTACCAGGGAGTGCATTTCATTGAACTAAGCTAAAATGCACGATTAGAACGGCTCTTCCCTGCACATAGATTGTGTTCCTTGACATTGTTGGTCTTTTCTCTTCTGAGATGTTGTTTGGCTCCAGAGATGCCAAGAACCTGTGTACAACTGAGCAGGAGTCCCGCCCTTCCTTTCATGGCATAATAACATAATTGGCATAGTCTGCCATTCACCCAAAGTGACAAAGCAAGGCAACAGGTGCACCATCCTTTGTTTTAACACAACACAACTGTTTTACAGACCCAGGAAACTGCTGAAAGCCGCCGGCATCCGTAATGGAGATCCGAACATGAGTTACATTGGGGCTCGAGGCCCAGAAGGGGCATTAGGGTATCCCTCAGGTCGAACTTCAATCCTAAATTCCTTGTCAGTAGGGTCTGGATGGTAAAAATGAACTTGGTGTCTATGTTTGAGGTGTCTCTTAGGTTTGTTTTGACAATCTTGTATTTCTCAGCATTCTCAAGGTGAGAGCTTTATTGAAAAGTTGAAAATTAAAAGAATATGTGAAATAACTGAATTGTGCAGTTAATACAATGTATTAAAGTAATAATAGAAAACCAGAAGGAATGGAAATATGTGTATAAAAGAGATGGTGCTGATTTACGTATGCCTTTTAAACCATTGCTGCTGCTTTCACCATCCAGTTGTGTCCGGCTCTTGGCGACTTTACGGACGAGAGCTCTCCATGCAGCCCTTCCAAGCACGGCTTCTTTCAACTGCTGGGTGTTCACCTTGGTATCTGTTTCGATGGTGTCGAGCCAGCGTATTCTTGGCCTGCCCCTTCTTCTTGTTCTGTTTAAACCATTATAAAATGTTACAACGGCACCATGTAAAAATAATGACTAGAATCAAGGGCTTCTGAGGGGCGGGGTTGTCAAGGAAAGCCAAAATGGCAGCTGCAACTTTGCAATGGATCCCCTACCACTGTTTTACATCATCACACAAGTAATCTTCTGCTATGTGGATAAACAAAGCGGAGAATCCACAGATTTAGAATCAACTACGTTATTCATTGTGTGGAGGAAAATAAAGTCTTCTGGGACAGAAAAATCTTGTTTCATTTTGGAAATTCACACAAATGGGATGTGGGTATAACTTTGGCTGGTAATGGATACTCAGAGTCTTTTTTTAAATGTGGGGTGGGGGTGGGAAGAGTGAAGGAAGAGGCTTCCACTCTAGAAACAATTTCTTCATTCCTTTTTCACCTTAAACCAAATACTGGTGCTACTTCTTGTTTTGGATGTATGAAGAACTTTTAATCCAGCTTGGGTTACTGGCAACAACATGGAAATGGTTTGCCCATGCCTCATTTAGGATATTATTTCCTACCGTTCCAAGTCATCTCCTATCCAAGGCTGACCCCGTGTAGCTTCTAAGCCCAAACAAGACTGGTCATCTGCTGCCACCTGCTTTGGAAGTAAGAGTGAAACAAGCCCATTAGAAAGATAAAAGGTGATGCTAGATAACAAGCACTGACTGACAAAGCTGAACAGAAATTTCAGGGCATGCATTGGTAGATTCCTACGTTTCATCCCCCACCACTAACAAGCATCATTTTCAGCTCAGTCTTGGTTAGGTTTGGTAATACACACAGACACCAACAGCTCCTGAGCTGCTTTGCCCATCTGCCAACCTTGGTCCATGAATTTAATATTACAAAGGCTGCAGAAGAACTGTAAGTAAGGACAGCTGATTAATAATGACTGGTTTTCAGTTAATTACAAGGTGCAGTCCAAAAACCAGGGTTATGGCATCTGTTTCACATCCATACTAACCAGAAAAACTCCTATAATAATGTTTACTTGGCTGGGCAAGCACCACATGCCTCACTCCATGTCCTCTTTTGACATATCCAAAACATGTTTGTTTATTCAAAAGACATGTATGTTATCTCACCCTGAACTGTGACTCAGAATTGTGGGAGGGATCACAAGGGTCTTCTCCAACCCTTTGCGACATGCAGGAAAAGCAGGATTAGCTTTTAAAGGAACTGGACAGCAATCTACAGAAAAGATGTCACTTTCTCCATTGTGGTATTTTCCATTATGCCAATGGCTTCTTACTTTCCAGGATCAATGCTTCCAATACCCCACCGGAAGTGCCAGGAGAGGCTTCTGTGCAGGCAGATCCTCTTACAGCTATTGGAAATGAAGCCACTGGACAGGAATGTTCTGGGGGAGGACAAAAATTCAAGGCCATAACTGCAAGATCGAAGCCCCTTCCCCTTTTTACATGCCTGTGATTCCCTTAAAGAAGTGTGGTTCTGATGCTCTGCATGCCCTCTCTACTGGGTCTGAAGCTACTTTCTAAGGCTACGCAATGCTTAATTTTGGGCATCTCTCTAATTAGGCCAAATCAGACAATTTCATTTAGGATTCAGATGAATTCAGAGAAAATAAATCAGTTGGCACTAGGTGACATTTCAGAAAGCATGCCACAAGGCATGCCAATAGCATCCAGCAATAGACTTATTTGTCTAGTGGAGTTTTGTTGTAGTTGCAATTTTATATTACAAAATCATATATGTATAAACAATCCAGTTGTTCAGTGATAGAACTCTGAGGATGTTACTATTCGCTTTGTTACATCAACAAATCTATAATCTGATAAAATATATAGAAATATAAAATACAGGTAATCCTCCCTTAATGTCCACTCATTCAGTGACATTCGAAGTTATGACGGTGCTGAACAAGGGGGACTTATGACAGGTTCTTGCAGTTGCAGCCATTGCAATGTCCACATGGTGACGCGACTGTGGGACCCTGTGACTGTGTGGGATTCGCCTAACGATGGCAACTGGGGCTGCCGGAACTGCCATCATAAGTTGGCGTGGTCACATGACATTATGCCTTACAACCACATCACTTAGTAACAGAGTTCCCAGTCCCAATTACTGTCAGTAAGTGAGGACTACCTGTATATAAAATATAAAATATGGATGGAGGAGGATGGCTGATAGTCATTCTGGAAAATATTTCTGAAAGACCTAACCTGCTTGTGATACAAACCCAAACACTTACCAACATCTGTAAATTGTAGATTGGGGAATGGAATGAGACTTACTCCAACACAGTATTCTCTCTCCCCAGCATCTCAGGCCAGAAAATCTATTTTTCATAATCGAGATGCCAATCTCTTTCTCTGGAGGGAGCATTTAAAGATTTATAGGTTGCAGGGCCAAGGAAGACCTTATAAAGAGCTCTCTTTCCCTGTTTTTAATCCATTTCCTTGGTAGGCTTGAGAGTAATCAAAGACAACTTCATAGATTGGGAGAGGTTGAAAATGAATTTGCCATCCTTCCATCTCTTTGCATCAAACATAAAGCTGCCCCAATGAGCTGGAGGACAGGCAGTGCTGGTTAGTCAATGAGCTTGCTCTCAATCTGTCCAACTACCTATCTAGAAAGAGCAAGGGCAGAAGCCGGTGTTAATCTCTACAGGATTTCAGAAGACAACTGGGACATTCCAGAGCAGAGCACATACACAACGCCAGCAAGTTATGGTGGAAAGCAAGATGGGGCATCTATTCAACTAAATAACCTAAAAGTCAAAGGTGGTTTGTGGCATTAAATCTTTGAGAATCTTTCTGCTCACCAGCACTGTGTAGGTGGCCCTGAGTGGTTTGGGCCTGAAAGGTGACAAGTCTCGGCATCATGATCCATGCCCTGCCCCTTCTCTGTGTGCATGAATGCCACATGCAGATACAAAGGGCCAGGGCTTTAGTTGGGAAGATGCAACTCCCAGTTTTGATACACACACACACACACAAGCAGGATGCTGCTGATCCTGGGCTGAATCTATGTCGCTTTTTCATGTGAACATCCATTTGTTGGCTTCATCCTGACTGCTCTATGATTTTTTTTAAAAAAAATCAACAACAGTGCAATTAAGTAAATATTTAATTGCATAATGATGTGTTTTTAATATACATTTCTCTCAAATACGTTTTCTTTTAAAATGCATATTTTATCATATATTTTGATTACTATTAAAACATCATTGGGTGTTTTGTATCAAATACAGAGTAGCTTCCTTGTTCAACGAAAACTTGTTAGTAAAATTCAGAGTAGATTTGAGAATTGAGAGAATAATTTTGAAGAGAATGGAATCTGACCTATTGAATAGAATATCAACTACATCTTAAATAAATCAATCCCAGGAATTTAAATTTTGCTGTTGTTTTTGCACATAAGTGAATTATTCACATGAAGCAGAAACCAAATTTATAATGAAATGCATATTGAAATTGCACCATTGGAAGGCCTGAAAGATCAGGACAGAGACAGATCATCATGGGGAATATCTATGTGGTCACTTAGAGTCAATACCGACTTGATGGCACATCATCAATCAATAATGAATATTGAAATTGAAAAAAACAATCCATTTCTAAAGATGTCAAGTGGCATCAAAAGACACAGAGCACTGTACAAATTAAGCCACAACTGAAATCCATTAGCATGCCTGAAAGTTTTTAAAAGCCCATAATCAATTAATATTAATCATCATCATTCCAAGATGTTTATTAGTGTGACAGTGTTTGTTCCACTCTCAAGAAAAAATAGAAGGATGTGTGATGTTTTCCCATTTGCAATCCACAGGCACAATTCCTTATGGACATTGCTTTATTTTGCCCTTTCCTTGGAAAATTTCCAACTCTGAACCGAATTGAATTTGACAGTCCAAGCAAGTGGTGGATGTGGTGTGGGGTTTTTATGAATGGAACTGCACCTGAAGATATTCAGAACCTAGACTACTGATAGATATAAGATTCCCCCCCACCCCCCACCCATAGATTAAAAAAAATCATAAAATCTGCCCAGGGAGTGACAGTTCTTACAGTTCAACACAATGGGAGATATTGCTCCCTCGCCGAGTCTAATCCTACTCAGTAAATTATCTCAGATTTGTGGAATCCCATTTGGAACACTGTAAAATTTCATCTGAAGGTTGCCAAGATGTGTCTCATGCCCTTCTGAAGCCTGGTCAAAGTGTTCATTGAATGAACGTAAAGAACGTGGAACTGTCGCTGGTGACATTCCTGCCACCCCCACCCTCCACCCATTCCTAGCATAACTGATGAGAGAATGTACGTGCCTGCAAATATTCCCAGTTTTGACCAGACTTGGGAGGTTAGACTTGCTTTGATCTTGTGTCTCAGAACATGGACTTCAAACTTAGGGTTCAATTACCCTGACATGCAGCATAAATTGCCGCACTGATTGGATTAGAGCATAGGTGGAAAATTCTATGACTTTTCTTTCTATCAGTTTGTTATTTATAGGGCTCAGCAAGGCTTTGAAAGAATGTTTCAGTTCAACCAAAGAGCCCTATCGAAGTGGACTTGCTAATTGAAATGGAGCCTGTTTCAAAGCAGAGAATGGTGGTTTCAATATATTTTATAACCTTTCAGAGTGCTTCACATGATTGATGGCTGTTCTATTACTTCTCAAGTTGCTACAGACAATGACTGTCTGTCTCACTGTCTGTCTAGCTATCTTCAACCTTCAAAGGCCCATCACAACAACAACAACAACATTTTGAGCACAGGGCCAATCAGATGTTCAGGGCAGCATGTTCCATGGTGTTAGGGCCACTACACAGGTTTCTCTTCCGGCATAATACCCAATGTGCAGGTTCTACTTCTGGTATAATAAGCACTTACTTTTTAAACTGTGTTCGTAGCTTTTACTTTTTAAATTTGAACAAGGCACTGCCTGCATTGGTTCAGTACAAATTCTCTTTTGGCTCTTCCCTGGACAATTTGAAGGTGGCTCTGCTGACTTTTTTCTAATCCCCATGAGCTCTGCTTTAAAAGAGGTGCAGTAAGAATATTTCAAAAACGTATTGTGGTGGAATCCTTGAAGGGTGAAACTTGGCCAAATTAGTGTCTTCTAATGGCCCCATCCCAACTATTTTTCTAACCCAGTTTCAATATTGGTTTGACTTTTAAAGCCTGAAATAACTTAAGCTGTACAACTTTGCTACCTAAGGGAGACCTATTTGTTTATGAATCTGCATTTAGATCCACAGGGAGGCATTTTGTAGAGCTGTGCTACATGCTAAGGGCCACTGGTTCGATCTGCAGAAAAGAACTACCTCTTGTGTTGCTTCCACACTGCAGACTGCACTAGTAACTCAGTCCTTAGTACTCTCATTAAGCCTGTCCCTGCCCATTCAGAGCCCAACACCCCCCAGGCAGATTGACAGCATCATTGGACACCAGTGGTTTAGATATACAGCTGAGTATCATCAGCTTACTGATGGCTCCTGACCCTGTATTGGATGGTCTCACCCAGTGCCTTCATGTACAGTAGGTGTTGAACTGGAGGGGAGAATGCATTGAGCCCTATATCACCCCACAAACCAGGGTTTCAGACTCAACCTCTCTCCCACTGTCAACATCAAATGAAACCGACCATGGAGAAAGGAGAACTGACTGTCTCCCACTTCCAATCCCCACAGTCAGTCTGGAAGGATACCATCACTGATGGTATTGCAAGCCATGGAGAGATCAAGGTGTACCAGGATGGTTGCCCCATGCCCATCTAGGTTCTACCAGAGGTCATCAACAAGTGCAATCTATGCTGGCCTAAAAAACAACTGAAACATATCCAGTTAATCTAATTCCTCCAGGGCACACTGAAGCTACAACTCAACCATCTTCTCAACCTTCCACAAAGAAAACAGATAAGAGATTGAATAAAAATTGTCCAAGACTGCTGGGTCCAGTGAACGCTTCTTCAGGACGACATGAATTCTCTGTTGCATGGCCCCCTAATCCCATGTTAAGGAGGCCTTTGCCAGCCAGGAGAAACATGGACCTAAAAGGTGGTCAGGTTAACAGTCACAAGGACCCAGCCCACTTCCCAAGTAACAGGACAAAACTATGCCTTAGTCAACTCAACTGGATCTCTCCAACTCCAAGCAGATCTGAGTGACTTTATTCATCAGATACCAAGCACATTCTTCATAGTGGCTCTGAAGATATTCTAGTGATCCCTCCCTCCCCAGCAGGGAACACGCCACATTAAACAGGGCCACTAGCTGGAGCATCTGCAGTTGTGACAAGAGTGGAAAAATAAGTATGTTTTGTTGCCCCATGTTCTACTCCCTAAGAGAGGGTCTTACACATGTTTGGTCAGGTTTACTGTTCATCTTTCTCCAGCAGTACTATAGGTACCTAGCACTCTTCCGTTGTTTCATCTCCTAGAGCTCTTTGGAAAACTAGGGAGCAATGAACAGGGAGAGGCCATATAGAGCAATCTGATCTCAACACCCACCCACACAGAACCTTAGGCCTTGGTTGAACTGCTCACCAGATCCCCAAGAAAATGCCAAGCTCTGTCTAAAATCTGTCTGGGTCTATTAGTCACCTGGGATGGACCAATAACCTATCCCTCTAGCAGTACCCCAAATATTCTTCTGCCTACCTGTCAGCCCATTGAGGTACACCAGGTCAGGATATACAGTAGGCTATAATATCAGAATCTTGATAGCCTAACAGCATTTTTCCTTCCCTCCCGCTTATACCAAAGACTACCAAGGACCAGCTATCTTGAGTTCCCCTTGCTAGTCACCAAGCCAGTGGGAGCTGATAGCTGACTAGGTGCCTAATCTCCAATCCCCAACCCAGGGCAAACTAAGGTCCAATGATCCTGCAGGCAGACCAGCAAATAGTCCAGCAGATCATTCAGAGGTGAACCTGGCAGCCAGCAGATGAAAACTACTCCTTCAAAATGATCAGTTCCATTTGGCTACAAGTGCAGAAGTGCAGAGCTCAGGTTGGTCTGACATTCACACCTCTACCTGATCCTGTTCCCACTCCTCATCACAGTGTCAGAGTACCTACACACTCCAATCACCAGTTGTCCTGCTGGCCTGCTATGCTGTCCAGAAACGGTGGACCTGAAGTGTGCTGGTCCTGGAGAGCAGTCCTACACAAGAACCCATCTCCGTAGTGCTAGAATGCCACCTTCTCTTTCTCAGTACTTCTTTGCACTGGGCTGCCCCACTCCAACCCCTGCCAATCTCTGGTTCCCCATTGGCGTACACCTCCAATATTCTACTCAGCCCTCCCAATGAACCTCTCCATCTGCTGACTGAAAATGATATGCACACACCGCCTCCTGCTGTGCCCACCAACAACAATCACCTCCCCTCGGCTGCCATCTTAAGGGATCTCTCCGCCCTGGTCTATGGGACAGTAACAAAATCGGTTAGTACTGTTGTATCAGCAATCGCCCTGAGCAACTTCCTCCAAACAAAGTTCCTCATAATTTGGTAACCAAAGCCTTAAGTTGGGCTTCTTGCAAACTAGTCTGTCTTCAAAGATTAAGGCCATGGACCTAAGCCAAGCACTCCATCCCTTCTAGAGCTCATCCCAAGCAGGAGTCCCTGTTGAAGTGTGAATTGCATGCATTTAAGAGCTTGGAAATGAGGTTGCAAACTTATCTTTGAACTTGTCCTTGGGGACTAAGGTTGATGGACTAGGCCCGAGGTCTTTGGACCTTGGATTCAAGTGTCTCTGTCATTTTGGAACTGGGGTCACTTGTTATGCAGCGTGCTTGTCTGTCAATCCTGTTTATTTGCATCCCCAGATCTTCAACCTCTGTGTCTGCAAGTTAATCAAACAAGGAAGAGCAGGCTTTTACCAAACAGGATCCTGGCCTAGTTACAAGCCACCTGTAACAAAAGAAAATATCTTTAATTTTGTTCAGATTATTGCACCTCTTATCAAACAAGAAGGAACAACAATTAAGGCCATGTAGCTAAGCCAAGCATGTTGGAGATGTTAACAAATCAGCATGCCTCATTAGCATATGTATGAGTTACTCTAGAATGCAGACTCTATGTGTGAGGAAGCTGTTTATTGCCACTCCCACTTCCTCTCTCTCCCTCTTCCTCCTCCTTCCACTGTCTGAGGAGACAGCATGCTTTTGCAGCTCCCTCCATCTTGGCCACATGCATGGACCTAGGGAAGGATTCTGCCCCTATCTGCACGCAGCATTTAGCAGCTATGAGGGCTAAGAGTTCATTAAGTTTAGGGAGCAGAAGAAACAAAGAACCTTTATTTTTCCACTGAAGATGGATGTAACTGAACCAAGAATAAAAAAATCAGTAAGACTTGTTTTACTTTTAAACCTACTTTGTCTAAGCATGTGATTCTTTATGCTTGGGAGGGCTGAGTGTGTAAGATCAATAATCTATGTTTCCCTAATGTGCTCATTAAAGCTATTTAAGATAATATTCTTTTTCTGTGCACGGCCTCTCCGCTGTGTTAAGCTCTGCTCCATTCAGTGGTCCTAGCTGTCCACTACTGGCTTCAAAGCACTCCATCCACTTTCTGCAGAGAGGAATCTGTCCTGCTTTGGTTAATTTTATCAGCCAAAAAAGACAAGGAGCGACTGAAGAGATGCGTGCTGTTTTGGGCATCCTTGCTGCTTTGGGCATCTTCAAGACCCAAAAGGTGAAAAGCATCCAGCAGAAAGCAATGTGGATCTTAATGTTGCATCTCTGACTTGCCCCAGTATTGGCATCCAAATCATGGAAGGTGAGAGGAGCTACAATTCCTCCTTTCAGATTTTTTTGAATTTCTGAATAACTTTGATTTTCCATGGTATTAGAGATTTATAAATGATATCGCAGTGTGAAAAAGTTATCACCTCTTAGATTTAGTGACCTTTAGCAACAACAACTGCAACCAAACACTTCCCGTAATTGGTGATCAATCTCTCAAATAGGTCTGTAGGAATTTGGCCCATTTCTCCATGGCAAACTGCTTCAACTCAGTAACACTGGAGGATGTTCTAGCACAAACTTCTTGTTTTGGGTCCTGCTATTACATTTTTATGGGGTTCATTTCTGGACCTGGTTCTCCATGATCCCTTCTCCTGAAGATTTGCTTGCGGTGAAATGCAGTGTTTGGTTTCTGTCATGCATACAACCAGGGAGGTGACTTGACTCTTCCAGGAGGGCATGTTGCTCACAAGAGGTGTCTACGTGGGTGGGTGGGGTAGGTGGTGGAATCAAAAAGTCAAGTTGACCACACGGTTGAAGTCCTGTCTAACGGGTGCCTCTGGTTGTTTAGAATGACAGTATCAACTCTTGCAGTCTGCAGACCAAACAGGATAGATTGCGAATTCTGAACTAGGCATTCCTGTACATAAATTTAATTCCACATATACAGCAGTGTTTATGCATATGTTAAAAGAAAGCATTGTCTGATTTTTTTATTATGGGCCACAACGTAGTTTAACAAATGTCCAGTTCTTCTGTCATCATGGTGGGATGCAGCTGGCCAAAGAAACAGCCCAAAGCATTGGCAGGATCCAATGCTTTCATCGAAAAGATGGCAGTGCATGTCACAATGCCAGGTCTGCTCCTTTCAAACCTCCAGGTGACATCACAATGCACGCACAAAAGGGTTGGAATTGGCATCACTATAGCGCCCTGCTACTTCATAATTTGCCTTCCTTGACCTCCACCTGCAGTTATCGCTGGGAACAGCCTTGCCATGCCACCACCGTTTCCAGTAGGACATACAGAAGTAACACAAAGGAAAGCAGCCACATTAGGCACAGAAGAAGAGAGCTGGGTGGGTGGGTGGGTGGGTGGGGGAAGGGAACAAATTCCCAGCTGGAATGGAAGCCTGAATCCATGGCAGCTCTGTAAGTAAACATAAGCCCCGCAAAGCGCCAGGCAGTTCTGTTTCTCTCTTGTTGAGGTAGCAGTGGCAAGGGACTTCATGAAGCGTCCTGTGTTTATTTTAAGTTGACCATTTGCACGGTTGTCTGTTGGTTTCTTCAAAGCCCAGTCATTTTAGTGCTATCTCTGTTACCTTTGATGGGCTTTGGATCTGCTCCTGAACGGCCAAAATAGCTTCATCCTTAACATGTCTCATTCTTTAAAGGTAGATTAATTCTCCTCACTCTCTTTTATGTCAGCCTCAATAACTTAAGGTCATGTTTCTGCTATGCCAAAAGCCCTGTTAGGTATAGGTCTCTCCTCGCTGGCTTTCACTTACTCTTCTTGAGTAGCCTCTACAAGTGGGGTCTTGAGTGTCAGCTGCATTCACTCCTTTGAAATTTGATTTGTCCTGTTGGTCCCGGGGCCTGACTATAGGCGGATACTTTCATGTGACTATCCCAACTGGTAATCATGTGTATTTCAAGAATGCAGTGTAACAGAACCTGCTGGATTGCTGACAGCCACAAGTTTCCATGGATTCCAGAGCTTTTATTGTTCATTTGTTCTTCTACCAGGGGATTCACTGGGAACAGGTGGGACTGAAGTTCAAGAAGACAGGGCTACAGCCATGTTCACCGGGCAAAGAAGAAAAGAGCTCTCCAAGGAGACCCTGCTTGCCACAGGACCCAGCCGGTGCATCACGGGACTCTAGGATATTACCCAAGGGCAAAAGACTGACCAGCAGCTAAGCAGGCACTGGGCCATCGGAACAGATGGGCATCCATGGAGTAGCCAAGAAACCGTGTATGTACATCAAGTGTATTTTCGAGCTGGATTCCCAGCCAAGAACAGCTGTCCACCCTTAGTTTAGATTCCTATAGTTTAGTGGGGGATCTGCCATTGCTAATCCAACTTCAGAGCAGGTTTAAACTTTCAAAAATGTAAAAATAGCTTTTCCTGCCACAGAAGAAGAGCTTTTTTGACCTTCTTGAAGTTTGGTGTGTAGTTAAGAAGGTTTGGTTCTAACGGGAGCTGCAGGATCCTCTCAGGTTCCCTCATCGTCTTTTTGCAGGAGTGGCAGAAAACTTGGCTTTTCTTTGGAGCCAGTGGCTGGCAGAAGAAGGCTGGGTGGGCAGCCATCAGTCAAGAGAAGTGGTAGGGCACTCATGGGCAGGGTTGGAGAGGGCACAAAAGTATGTGGGGATCTGTATAATGTCTTGAAATGGCAGTACCCTAGCTTATTCAACCCAGGCGCTCAGTCTCTGGCTGCAAGGAAAATCTTCCAAGGAAAATATCGGAAAACACATGGTGTTTTGCAATTTAAGGTGCCCAGAGCAGGGTTGGAGCACTGGGCATTAAACACTACAACTTTGTTAAAGGCAGGATCACTGCCAGAACAGCGGTGCACTTTTACAAAAGTCTTAGCAAGGGAGCACGCTGCTTGCCAGTAAATAATAATATAGAGGGTTCTATGCTATACATCTATTCAGAATGCTTTCTCTGTATTTGTTGGAAGGATGCTGCTAAAGTGTTGAAGACTGGATGTCCACAAATGTGTTCAATGTTACATTTTAATTCTAGTGGCATCACATTCCAAAAATGACTGCAGATGTCAAAGGGACTGTAAAATGGACTGAGCAGCATTTCATAGATTGCTTTACTTCCAAAAAGTAATAAAGAAAACACCCACCCACCCACTAACTTTCAGTGCTCAGCAGTGGGGCAATGAATCAAACACACTGGAGAAAGATCAAGATGGCACCCACACTGTTCTTTCCCAGAACCTCAACATGAGCAGATGAAGCCAATTTTGCAGGAGGCGATCAGTTTCCAGAACAGATTTGCCAGCACACGACATCTGCTTGGAGAAGATGTCACATTTAAACTGGTTGTGCAAAGGCCAAACCATCCTATCTCATCAAGATTTCATGGGTTGAACAATGAAACAGTGAATCAGGAAGAGCACAAAAATGCCTCACATTTTTTGTCACATCACAGGCAGCCTTCACAGTGCCAGCAACATTAAGGGTCACAATCTTGAAGGCTCCAGTTTGAGCAGAGCTAGACTACTTTGTCCTCTTTCCAGTAAAAGAAAAGCATGGAGATGGAAAATGGGAGCAGACATCATACAGTAACAATCTGAATAAACGGTGTCAGAACAGTCTTGCAGTTAAATGCATCATATGAAAATAAAAATAATTAATAATTAAGCAAAGAAGGATATGCAAAATAAAACAATATGGACAGTAATAATTGCTTTGTAACTTCACAATGTTCTTCGTTAGCATTTTTCTGTTGTTTGTTATATTTAGAAGGGACATACAATGGACTCTCATAAAACAAATTCCATGGTCTACCATGAAGATTCTTCATGAGAGGTCTGGATTTAATTATAGTCTAACCAAAGTCTTCTTGGTCTTAGTTGCTCAAAAGGAACAGCTTAAAAATAGTTTTCCTATTTTACAGTACTTAAAATAAAGCCACGACACTCTTTGTTACCAACAATACCCAGAGTTATTTGAAACATGTTCTTTTCCTACCATTTTGGAATACTTCCTTTTCCATGCATTTAACAGTCTCTCCACCTCCCTCTCTCTCTTCACTGAATTAATCCCTTGCTAGAAGAGGACATTATGCTCACCACATTGCTATGTTTTTATATGGTATTGTCATTATTTGAAGTATTAATAGAAAAAGCCAAGTCTCTGATTGATGGGATTCATTAAACCTAAATTTCAATACCAGAGAAGACAACAAAAGAAGGGGAGAGAAAAGGGAAGCACAGTCTTTTTTAGTCTGCAGACTTAGGAATCTGTTCCTATTGGGGGAGTCTGATCCTACTAGTAGCAACCTGTCCCTTTAAGACCTTTTTCTCCTTTTCGTTCACTGCAAGAATACTTGGAGCACAGCTAGCAAGATGCATCTGGGACTCCTCCTTCCTCTAGGCCTTCTAGAAGAACTCTGCGCACTGGCCCATGCATATGTGTATCCTTCACTATAGGATCAGGCAAACCCCAACGCCCTAGCTCTTTGGAGAGTGGGATGGGACAGTCCTGTGCTAAAGGTTGGAGGGATGACATTGCTCTTGCAAGGCACCACCTTGACCCTGTGGTCAGCCTTTCTGGTTCTAGCAATATCAGTGTTTCTCAAGCAAGACTGCAGCCCTAGGCCTGAATCCAGCATGACTTACTGCAGCCATCCCCTACTGTACTGTTAGTCTTCATCTCTGGACCTGAACCACACGCTCACCCTACTTCTATCGTTTTCATCCAAATTCCCAATAATCACGCTCACAATCTGGCTGAGATCCATCCTTATCCAGCGTTTCCTTGGTCTCTCCACTGGCCCTGCACTGCTTAAGAGGCCCTCTATTCAGGGTCTCACCACTCACCATTGGGTCAATTATGGTCGTCTGATGGCAGGGTGCCAGAGATCTGGAGCAACAGATTAGCCTTGGAGCTTTATAAAAGGTTTCAAATCAGAAGAGATTTGTTCGTTCCGTCTCAGGTATATGACAACCTCTTCCACATTATGCCAGTTCAATACTGGATGTGGGTCCTGGGGACAGATCTAGGAAATATATCGGAATGGAAAGTTCTGAAGCCATGAAACTTTTCTGCATCCAAGTTCTGTTCAAACGACCGATTAATTCATCTTCGTAATGCAAAAGCTGGATTTGTATTTTGCTTTGAACATTTGAATTACAGAAAGGAAAAACCATCTGAGAGTGGGGAAAAGGCCGGCAAGGAAAAGGTTCAGGATTCTGTGCCTGAGACTTGTCCCATTTTAATTATTCCACCAAGACCTGCATGTCCTATTTTAAAAAAAAAAGAAAATAAACAATCCAGGAGGTCGATACTGTATATTTCTCTATAGTCATCTACGTCGGCTCAGAGCATCTCTGGAAGCAGCAAGATTCTCTGCAATCCAGCAGGACATGATCCCAAGAAAACCCTTTTAGCATTTTGGTGTCAATCAGACGCTATTCTGTGAGAGGTCATTATGGTTCCAAGAATGGAAGATGACATTTGAAATCACTGAGCTAATTTACATCAGGGTTGATTTGTGTTTGTATTAATCTCAGTTCTCTCATCAGACAGGGAGAAAACGAGATGTTTTTAACCAAGGCATTAAAAACTAACCAGTGTCAGTTCTTGGCAGTGCAAAAACTTTTTTTTCTGTACCGCGTGCAAGTGCCAGACATTTCGGTTATATAAAAGAATGAAGCTGGCAGGCTTTTCGAGGAGATGCAGAAGAAGTGAACAGTGAAGTTAACTCCGGAGTTAGCTCAGATTGGTCTGCGGCAAATCTACCTTTCCAAAATTTCTAACGAGGAGCTGTCCAAGGCCTATCAGTAACCATAACATTTTGGAACAATAAAATAATAAGTTATGATTAAGTAACCTCTGATGTGATCTTTGGATGCTTCACTTAACTAAAAAGGGATATTCATTTGCAAATCCCTTTTTCACAAACTTCTGGCTAAAGCGCATCCCTTGGGTGTCTTCTTGCAGCCCAGAGTATTACATCAAGGGTAAATTTAGCTATTTGCCATAGTGAGGATGAAGTGCAGCTCCAACTGTTATTTATACTGCAGCAAGAGCTGAAAGTCTTGATTCTGCTGTCTGAGAAATTGCATATGTTACCTCTTTCAAGCAAAGGAGCAGGGTCGTTTGGGGGGGTGTGTGTCAAAAAAGTCAAGATGGTGGCTGCAGCAATGCAAACAAAGCCCCGTACTTTTTAATGTGTGTCAGACATGCAATGCATGTAAGAAAGGGGCAGATCCTTGACAGCCCAGTCACAGCTGCCAATCTTGACTTTTTTGATCCACTGCCACATACTCCTGCAAAGGAGGAACATATTATGCACATTTTATAGGTGGGGATGAAATCAGTGAGCAGCATGCTCTAAAAAGGGTTCCAGGCATGGTTTTCTGGGGTGGTCAAGAAAGTCAAGATGGCAGCTGAAACTGTCTCTTTTTATCTGCAGTGCACATGCAACACATGTCAAAAAGGGGTGGTGCTTCATGTGGTCACAACCTCCATCTTGACTTTTTTGCCCCCTTCCCTGCAGATGCCCTGATTCTAGCATAGCAAGGACATTTAATTGAATAAGTAAATGTATTATCAGAGGCTTAAAAGTAACATTGTATTGTTGCATCTTCCAGTTCACCAAAATCATGGGGTTCCCTAAGAAGTCATGGACACTGGCCTGCGAATCTAAATCTGCTTCTAAATCTGTGTCAGATATTAAGACCTTTTACTGTTCTTGAGGTTCCCAGTTCATTCCAGCTGCAGTAAAACTCTTTTTACCATCTCTTTTACGGAGTGTCACTCAGTGTTTATTTGTAATGGTTACCTAGCCCAAACACTCAGTCTCACAAGAAGTTGCTAAATGAAATCTGATTTATACAGGAACTAAGGCAAATACAGAGAAAGCTGAGAATGACAGAAAGCGCGCCAAATACAGACTAAAAACCCTCGGCTGCAAACGTAACCCCGCCTCCCTACCAGCAGAGTCACCACCACCCAGCCCAGGTGCCTGTAACCGTCTTTCCTCAAGCCTGGGAAAGCAACCTTGAACACATGAGATAACCCAAACACATTCCAAGCCCGCAGCCAAGAGATAAGTATTCCCCAAGCAGGAACCGTCCTCCCTGCAGAGATGAAACACACATCAAGTTAATGACATGCGAAACGTTACGATGTACCAAGCACATTGAAATGGTGAACATGACATTATTCCAGATTCTCAAAAGCTGAGCAATATTCTTCAGGTACCTTGGTGCTGCTCTTTGTATAGAACTAGGACTACTTAAAGCTGTATTTTGGCTAAAGCTTGTTATTTCCCATGTAGGCTTGTCCCATATGTGTGAGCTGACCCCTTTATCTCGGAATGGGAAAAAAGAGTTGGAAGACAAGGTGCACCATTATGACGTCTCTCCTCATGCACCAATTACAGCAGGGGTTGACTTGGCCAGGAAGGACCTCAGATAAGAAGTATTTGGTATGGAGCATCAAACTGACCACAGCCTAGTTCTTGCCGAGGTCTTCTCAGGCAACCATGTTACCAGCTCAAAGCCTGTGAGATATCTTAATTTGATCACCACATCAAATTTGAAGGAGCCAGACACTCACATGCTGTAAAGCCCTCCAAACAGCAATGCTGGAAGGGAGATTCCAGAAAATTCCATTCAGGAATACCTTTGTCACCGTAAGTCAATTAAGGCACCATTAAGGCAACAGCCCAGGCATCAAGCCAATCAAGATGTCTTACACAACTTTATTACACCTTCAATAACTCAATATGTAGGCCGTCCTGACTCTTCTCATCTCAGTTATTTTTTAGTTGATCAGACCAATGCACTCTCTTACACCACCACCAAGTTCTATTTCATGGCCAACAAGATTCAACAGGATCTCACTAGGAACTGTTGGACTTGGTTAAACTTGCTCCAAAGTTAGTAATAACAATAACCGTCATCCCTCCTATCTATCTGTTTCTAGCTATATTTACAACAATGTATTCACTAAAGCCTTATACTGTAGCCTCAGTGTTCAGAGTGGTTTACTTGAACTAAGAAAGCTGCATCTGTGTTGGCTGCGCTCAGTCTAGACTTTTAAGTTCCCCTTTCTTTGATTCATCTTATTTTATCTTTTTATTTTATTTTATTTCTAAGTTTTATGGTATGTCAGTCTGATCGCTGACCAAAATAAAGTACTTTGAAGTTTCTGAACATTTTTCTTTCCCTGCTTATCTTTCTCAGATTTATTCTCAGAAGGCTTAAGAATTTCTTTGCAATTATTCTGGGCTTTTGTTGGAGCTATTTGTGACAGTGGGTGAAGGGGGTGACTATTTCCTGTTACCCGTTTTTCCATCACTCAGAACCCTCTCTGGCTGGCTGCACTTCACATTTGATAAGATTAGATCCCTTGAGATCTATTTGAGGAATAGGAAGGCAGGGCAGCTACAGATCTCTGGAGAGACAATTGTACAGTGAATGGCAAGACACGGACATGACCTTGCAGATGCGTAAATGCAAAAATATTACATCCCACCACTGGAAAAAATTCACCAAAATTCTCTTTTGCTTTGAAATAGATTTTGAAAGCAAATTCATCCAATTAAATGAGAAACAGTAGGGAAAATACTATATATATATATATATATATATATATATATATATATGTATGTATGTATGTATGTATGTTTATATATATGTTTATATATATGTTTATATATATGTTTATATTTATATTTTCTAGGCACATTCCTAGTTGAAAACACCTAGTTGAAAACACTTTGTACAAACTAATAATACGTTTAAGGGAAAATAGCACTGGGCCCCTGAATGCAGTACCGCTCTCCAAGGCTGACTTGAAAGGTAAGAGAATGAAAGATATGCTTCCGTGCTGATGTAAACTGCCTCAGTAGAGCATCCTTCCAGTGCACATTTATCAGAAAATCAAGGATTTCACCGACTCCAAACGTAAAGGAGTAATGAAAAAATCAGAAGCTCATGAAAGTGGATGCTTTTCAATAAAATCTGCTAGACTGATTTCCATCTCCAGTGGGAATTATAGGAGATAAATTATACTTTGGAGTTGGGGGCTGGGGCCAGGAGGGGGTGTATAAAATTCAGCATCTTCTTGCACTTAAACAAATCTTATTAAATTATTTCCCCCAAATAAAATGACAAATGCATACATATTTTAGAGGTATATACTTACTAAACTTATTTTTGTTGTAGCAAAACAATATGAACAGTAAAGTACGATCTATATTTTTTTTGTCTGCAGGAAATAAAAAGACTTTATAATGAACATTTTTACTATATTATCCCTCCTGTCTGATCTTCAGCTACAAAGTGCAAAGGGTCCGTAAATTGTAAGGAAAGTTTCTGATAGCAGTTGGTTGTGTGCTTTTACTGGAAACTGAATGCAAAAATTTGAAAAGTTAAAGGATGGTAACCCAGAGCTGTTCACCAACCTTTATAAAGATATTTCAATTGCTGATGGTTGCGCCTTAGTGCCAAATAGGGACTGTGTCAGGCAGGCCTGATGAAATCACAAAGTCACAAAGAAACAGAAGTAATTGAACGGTGGAACACGTACAAAAACAAGGGGTACTTCTTTATCCTCCCCTCCCCGATTTAAAATGGCTTTCTTACTTCCCCCTACTTTTTGTTAACAAAATGCTAACTGATCAAGTGATGGAAATTTACCCATTTCCAGTCTACTCTTTCCATATTCTGTATATATGCATGAGACACCACCAGCAATGAGAAAAGAGCAAGGCATTTCAAGGAAACCTGTTCAAGGAGGAAAACATGTATTGGCTTTTTACCCTTTTTTACACTTTCCCCCTGCACACACTCAGAGTCCTCCTCTTTGGGGGGAGATGGGCGGTAACAGAAAATTGAATAATAAAAAAAATAAAGGTTAGAATTAGGATTCTATTACCTTCATCCACAGAGACCACACTGACTGCAGCTCAATAAATCATTAAATCTCTTGTGCCTTTTCCTAGGATCAGCTGCCCTATGATCCTTTATGTTACCCAAATCAATTTGGATGTTGTTTCTCCCTTTTAGGGCATGTGTGTGTTGGTAACGTTATGGAAATTTTTTGTTTTATTTTAGGGAACTGGGAGGGAGCTAAGGGGCAAAACATGGCTCTACATGGCTCTACCCTTTAACATTCTCTTCCCCAGATAAACAATCTGACCTAATTGGGGGTGGCCAGATTTACAAGACTTAAGATTTGCCTCTTAAGCCTGCAAAACAAAAATCAGTCAACTCAGACCCACTCCAAAGTTGCAGAGGAGTTGCTGAGTCATCTTCTGAAGTTTGTATCATCAATAAATCTAGGAGGCATTCTCTATTCCTCTACCTCTTCATCTATGACAATGAGTAAGGCCCTGAAGCATGTTCTTGACTCTCCCCTTGATATGTCACTCCATATCAATGGGGAACCACTGAGTATCATTTTCAACCCAAGTCTGACTCTATCTAACTAGACATGAAAAAAAGAAAGAAAGAAAGAAAGAAAGAAAGAAAGGAAGGAAGGAAGGAAGGAAGGAAGGAAGGAAGGAAGGAAGGGATGGGAAGGGAAGGGAAGGGAAGGGAAGGGAAGGGAAGGGAAGGGAAGGGAAGGGAAGGGAAGGGAAGGGAGCAAGTTCACTGGTCTGCAATCCCCAAGTTATTGTTCCCCAACTTTCTGAGGACAGGGAGAACATTTGCCAGATGCCTGGTAGTTCATCTATTTTCCAGGATTTCTCAAGTATAATGGGTAGAGATTTGAAGACACTATCCACAGATTCCTACAGAGATGTGAACTGGGTCAATAACTATTCCCTGTGATCAAGCATGAGCTGGAATTCTCCTCCTTCAATAAGCTCAACCCAGTGGAATGCATACACCCTTCTCAGAGAAGACTAAGCCAAAATAGGAACTGAGTATTTTTGCCTTTTCTCTGTCACCTGTTATCCTTTTACCATCTTCCCTGAGTGGCTCATAGAGTGTTTCTTTTATTTTGAACATTTTTGACTTGAGAGCCAGATTGCTTTCTGAAGCATATTCTGGGAGGGTTATGTGATTCCAGAGGGCAGCACTAGTATAATAGATCATAACTGAAGATCAAATATTCCTCAGACTCTGACAACATTTTTTGAAATGAAACTATTCCAAGCCAAATAATTTAAGTTTATGGAACCTTGGATATTTCCTCATGAGGCTTTCATTACTCAATTGCTCTACCTTTTTCCCTAAATGTCAATGCGGGGATGAGTGTTCAGATGTCAAGATTTCCATTGAGATACTCCTGTATTTTCTAGTGCCTCTTCTAACCACAGCCAATCAATGAAGAAGAGAAATGAACATGTCTTTTGATTGGTAGAGTCAGAAGCTATTTGCTTGGCAGCATCCTTCACCATCTTGGAGAGTTGTGCTATTTTTCGTTGCCCTGTATTCCTCTTCAAAATTACATGCTTTCTTTGATCATTGCAGCATTTACCTTTATTTTATGGTATAAGGAAGGCAAAGTCTTGGTAGCTCGCTTGGCTCTGCATCCAAAGAACTGGGAGCTGAGAGGAAAACAACTGCTTGCCTTGTTCTGCAAATATGTGCATGAGGTCTTGCATGCATGTTCACAAGGATTAATGAAATGTGATCATCAACGAGTTCAGATACAGGTCTCACTTTGGGCTTGTGCAACAGCTTACAAAAGAGATCATGCATTAAGAATATTGAGGTTTATCCACAGACTTTTTTATTTGTTGGATTTATATCCCACGCTATTCAAGTTGACTTTTCACCCACAGTTGTCCAATTATGTAAAATCGCCTTGCTACCACATAAAAGGAATAGATCTTTGAACGCAAGGCATAATATTGAAATGAATTCAGGGCAAGTGTCTTACTTTTACATCTCACCCTCCAGATTGGCCCACTTTTCACTGAGATCTAGGAAATCGACAGGAAGCCTGTCCTTTGCCAAGCTGTCTTACATTAGAAGCTTTAGTCATAACATTTTTCATGGAAACAGTTGCACTCAAGTTACATTTTTGCACAGCCCTTAGTGGTTGTAACTGATTTTTAAAGACTGAATCAATGGAAATATGTGAATGCTACATTACGTACATTCTGACACATATAATACAAACTTAAGACCCATTTTCTGTAATTCCAAATGTAGGGCACAGAAGAATGGCCTTAAGTGACAGGAAAGCAGATGTTAGTTCAATATGAGGAAGAACATCTCTTTTATTATAATTAAGTATTTTTTGAAGAAGGACTGTAAGTAAAAAGAAATACAACGCATGTAAGAAAACAGAAAATAAGGTGGAAATAATAAAGTATGGGTGGTTAAACAATGGATCAAAGTTATCATAAAGGCTAGTATGTTCTAGTATATTGTTAAGGGCTTATATTGTAGAGCATTTCTTATCCTATCTCTAAACAAAACCCAAATATCTCTATGGAACTTTAAGCTGAATACACTTAGTTGATGCAGTACAAATCATTGACCAAACTATAAACAATAAGCAACACATTAAGTCAATACTGAAAGTTATAGATCAAATATATGGCACAAATCCATATATAACGTTATAATCCAAGAACGGTTTCCAGTTAGAATGAAATTCTAATTGGAAAAACATCTTAAGAGAGTTTTGTCAGTGGGATTAATGCCTCTAATCCTACAATGGAAGTGCTGGAAATTCTGCTCTTCTTCCTACACTTTGTAAGTTCATTCCTGCTATCAGTAAAATAGCTGCTCTTCTGCTTACTTTTTCTGACATCAAAACACTTCCATTTATCAATTCATTATCAGTGACATTTGGGTCAAATCAAATCAAATATCTTTATTATGGTCTTTGACCAGTCTTTACAATAGAAAAAGAGAAAGAGTTTAAGACAACAATTCATTATTGGGGGAAAAGAGGAAAACAATAAAACAGTGAAACAACATATCTGATTAAAAGTTTTGTGCAATTGTATGACTGGATAAAAATATTTGGCCACCTAGCATGTGAGTGTAGAGTCAGCATCCCTTAAAAGGAAATAAACATAAAATTTATCAGGATGACCCTCAAATTTAGAGATGATTGGGGAGATCAAAGTATGTCCCAAGAAATGAGATTTGGGTCTCAAATCTAACATTTCTACTCCATGTACAGCTTCCATAATTACTCAGTTATTTTTTTTTCTTTTTTTCTTTTTCTCTTTCCTCACCTGGGCCTTGATCCACAATGTAACACTGGGCACCAAGCAATTTAACATGCTACAAATTAAAGGCGATTTTCAAGAGATTCTCACACAAACTTCCATACACTGAAATAACTATAAATTGGAACAAAGTTATTGCTGGAAAATATTCTTGCAGAGAAGATCAGCTGGAGGATCATGGTACTGCAGCTCCTTTTGATGGCAGCCATTGAGATCCAAAATTTTATAAAAAAATAAAATGAACAAATGAACAGGATCACAAGAGAGAGCCAATTCTTGCAAACTTTCTCCATCTTAACATGAGATTTTGGCCATATCGTTTTTATTTACTTTTTATTTTTTTTCAAAAAATAGGTTTTGAAAACATATTTTTTAAAATTTAAATGTGGCTTTTAAAGTTGTAAATAACTTCTTAGTTTTAATTTAATCTGTCACATCATAAGAAATTATGCCCCAGTGCCTGCCACTGGATATTTAAACTGAAGATAAAGTGTTATTTGCTGTAACTTTTAAACTGCTCATTTAATAAAATATTTTTATATTTCCTATTGTTCTGAAACAAAATCAAAACACTTTGGATGATAGTAGTATTTTATATTAACATCCATTCACTGTTCTCTTTAGATCATGTTGCCCTAAGATCATTTGTCAGTGTAAAATATCTTCTGTATTACTGACCGTAGTGTCTGAATGCAAATACATTCCCCAGCACTTAGGATAGCAGTAACAGCTTTATTTATAGTTAATAGGGGCTGTCACTGCCTTTTAAACACAAATATAGCAAAAGTTGATTGAGGTCTCTTTGGATTAAATGCACTTGTCTTTGAGTGCAATTTTGAAGACACAAAAGTTGAACAGTTGGATTGGCATCAAGCAACATTGTTGAAATATCTGAGTGAGGACAGTAATAGTAATTGAGAGGATGATTGCCTCCATGACCTTGACAAGGAAAAAATACCACACTTAATTTCATTCAGCAAATGAGGAAAAGAAAAATAATGGAGCGTCTGATAGACAGACTGGAAAGAAATTCTCACACACCAGATGGCAAAATTGCTGGGTAGGTCCTTGGAGTACACACCAAGCTTTGGCTGAAGTCATGTTGGGCTCAAAGACTATTTATAGCGCCTTTCCAACCAATGGCCCTCCATGTGTACTGTAATCCCAATCATTCCCAACCAGCGTGATCAATCACAGTCCTCATGTAGGGCTGATAAGATCTTCCAGATTGTTCTTGAGATTGGACTCTTCTCCTGACCATGGAAAGCTGCACAAGGATACATTATTAAAAGGTGACATAAACTTTTCTGTGTACACTAATTGGCCCTGTTTTCTTCTATATCAGGGATGGATCAAGGTCAAGGTAGGGCCTTCACAGACGAAGCAGCAGTGATTTGCTATACAGTCAATTTGAATGGTTCCTTAACGGGATGAAAGAAGAAGCAGGAGGTGGAATTCTAAGTTCTCCATACAAAGGTTCAGAGAAAGAACTGAGGAGGAACACAAACTGTTTCTTATGTTGAACCTATGCATCTTGTTAAGAGTGATATGTGTGAAGATCCTCTTTCCCATGAGAACAAAAGATCTGTGAATCACTTGTGCACATAACTTCAGGTATCCTATCAAACTGCTACCACCAGTCAAAACCAAATTTGACCTTTTGTATCCTATATACAGAAATCCAGGTTTTTAAATATTATTTTCATTATTTTGATTTATAACACATTTTTCTACCCATAGGGCGTCCCATATGAACATACACGCGTAAAAGATCATCCAGTTCTGGAGTATTCTTAAAGTCCTGTGTGGCCCATGCTGAAAAAGTTTAAGATATTGGTAACTTGGAAAACTGGAAGAAATGTATAAATTATACCAACAGAATGATTTTGGTGGCTGATGAGAATGAAGAAGCAATTTTGGCTCCTAGGTTCTGCCTATTTGACATCTGAGATTGTAACAGGTTTCAGCTACAGAAACACATCTTCTAGGATGTATTTGAATCCTAAGAGATACGAGTGAAAAAATGTAATTAATAAAAGTAAACTAAGATGGCTGGAATCCTTCAGTAGCTGGATGTCTAGCTGCTCTGTGGGGTCACAAAATTGCCACATACCTAGTCTTCATATTTTGACCCTTTTACTTTCACTACTGTACTAGAAAACCTCAAGATACAACCCAAAAGTGCTTCTAAGCTCAGCAGTTCCACAGTGTTTTTATAGCATCCCTCAGGCAATCCCTGAATTTTGCATTTATTTGAAAACCTCAAGCATCTTAAAGGTATATTCTATTAAAAGCCATTGGACTCAGGATAAGCTATATTCCGATCAGATGAGTGTGGTAGACATTCAAGAGCTTCCCTCAAATACATCTTCCTCAGATCTCCAGGACCTGTGAACCACTCAAGCTGTCTTTGGTGATGATCACAGGAAACTCAAAGAATAGCCATCCCAGGAACAGATGACAAGAGATGTAGTTAGATGCATGAGAAAGCACATGGATTTACTTGGACACAGCAGAAGTGGAATTTAGTTCCAAGATCAAGTTGCAAATCTTTTGTATAGTAATGGCCACATAATCCTATCTGCATGTCTGTCTGTCTGTCTGTGGTCTGTCAGTCTCTCTCTCTCTCTCTCATCTATCTATCTATCTATCTATCTATCTATCTATCTATCTATCTATCTATCTATCTATCTATCTATCTATCATCTATCACCTCAATTACTGGAGTAACTCTAGGCAACTATGACTCCCTCCCTCCCTCTTTAGACTGAAAGCAATATTCACTTACCCACTGTTCACTTAATTATGGTTTTCTCAATTTTTGGGGTTTGCATCACACACTGAACCACAAGGTAACCACAATGGCTTTGTTTACACACCACAGTAGTCTTAAATATGGTGAACCAGTTCAACAAATTCTGCGAACATTGCTACTGTGTGAGTGTGCGTATAGACATGAAACACGTAGTAATGCAGTTATGCATGGATTTGGCTGAATCCTGAACAGGAAGTTGAAGCAGGCTCTTTGGGGCATAATTCTAGCTAAGAAGGCAAAGTAAAATCACTACAAAGTGAACAGTATAAGACCAGGAAGCTTGGTAGCTAATTTGCTGCTTTGAAATCCTGCAAAAAAAAGGGAGTTGCTACAGAAACTGTGCCAGTGTTTATAACAACAAGACTTTGGATAAATGTCAAAACTTCGCTCTATAAAAAATTGCTCTATTAAAATAGTAATAATAGTAAAATAGATATAATCAAACTCCATGCATATTATGGGAGAGAGCATTATTTATTCCCTCCAAAAGAGGCAGTTACTAGAACTCAGTCTTCTGGGGGAGGGGTCATATTTTTATTTTGAACTTCTAGTGCAGCATGAAGATAAAGAAGATAAGCTGTCATGGTCCAAGTTCCAGAAACAATTGTGTCCCTGGTTCAGAGTAATACACTTCTCCCCACTCCTTTGTTCACAAATCAATAAGCTGCCAATAAAATGAGTCTTATTTTAGATGACTCTTGTTTATTGATTATTGATGTGGCATAGGAGGAATGCTTTAAATATGCCATGCTGGTGCTCAATTTGCATGACATCGCATATGACAGAAACCTAGTGAAAAGAGGTGATAGTGAAGTTATGTCTATCATATATCGGAGGCTACTCTGGAAATCTACAATTTAAGTCCCTCAACTCCACCATTGAGTACAATAGATGGCAACTGAATTCAGAACGTTTCTCTTCGTTGCAATTGTTTGCCCAGTTCATTCTCTTTTGACTGGACTATCCCATTTGAGGGGACGCGGTGGTGCTGCGGGTTAAACCGCTGAGCTGCTGAGCTTGCCGATCGGAAGGTCGGCGGTTCGAAACCGCGCGGCGGGGTGAGCTCCCGTTGTTAGTCCCAGCTCCTGCCAACCTAGCAGTTCGAAAACATGCAAATGTGAGTAGATTAATAGGTACCGCTTCGGTGGGCAGGTAACGGCATTCCGTTTAGTCGTGCCGGCCACATGACCACGGAAGTGTCTATGGACAAATGCCAGCTCTTCGGCTTTGAAACGGAGATGAGCACCGCCCCCTAGAGTCGGACACGACTGGACTTAACGTCAAGGGAAACCTTTACCTTTACCCCATTTGACTTATATAAAACCATGAAAGGAATTGCTATTCTAAGCATAAAAATTGTGCTGGATATGAAAAGGAAAATTAGTGTGCATTGCTAGGTTGTTGTATTTATACACTACTCTGTTTGGAGATGTTTTCAGGAAACAAAAAATCCATGCAGATGACCCAGTCCAGTGTAACATCTTTGACATGTCTTCCACCACACAGATCATTCCAAAAGCATTCCTCTACAATAAATTCAACTTTAGTCTTTAAGTAGGGCTTGTCAAACAATGGGTTATTTACTGACAGTGACTTCATTTTGTGTAGATCCTCCAAGAATCTGGCTTACACTGCTTAACTTGCTTTATAAATCACCTTTTGGAATGACTGCATTTGGTCTCCGTTAGCCTCAGTCAGAAACCGTACATCTCCTTTCTGAAACACCAAGGAGAAGGCAGGAGTAGGCGTGTGTTCCAAATGTCAGTGTTTCAGTCTGCAAGGAGTCACATTGTTATCAGATAGTTTCCATTCAAGTCATTTAGAAAAGCTGGCGACGTTCCTTGGACTTCAAAGGAGAGGCATCAAGCGGGTATCCCGCCCAGGGAATTGAGCGTCCATTTATTGCCTGCATGTTTTTCAGATGCCACTGCCAAGGGTTAAAATGTTTACATACCCTCTGAATTCAAATGGCCCGTTACATGTCAAATGCCAATGGGAAAGACAGCTGGAGTATCTAAACTGAGTGCTTTGATCTTACTATCTGTAGAAAGAGGTCATTTGGTTTGCCCAAGAACCACAGACCTTTAGATGATCCATGTACGGCTCATGCAAGTATACAACTGCCTACATTTCTATTTGTATGTAACAAATTTAGATGTAACACCTACTAAATATTAATGTTATGCATTTCCTTGCTAACTCATTCTGTGTCAGGGTCAACACTAAACATGCTGTGCTTCTTGAGAATAACCCTTTGCAGACAGGTTGAGCAGCATGGCTGGATGGTGTGTTTTGCTAGAAGTCGAGCTTTGAGCTTTTCCTGAGCAGGAAGATACTGTGATTGGGACTTGGGTTGACTGTTGAAGGAGGCTGAGTTGCTTAGAAACTGAGGCTGTAATCCTGTCATGGGATTTAACTCACCAAAGATTGGGCAGGGAGATTCAAACTCAGAGTCTGAAGCAAGGAACAATCAATATATTGTGCAGGGAGAAATTTTCATTCTCCCAGGAAGAAAGAGGTGAAAGAGGAAATCACCAAAGGTGGTCAAAGAACCAGATAGTCCTGCCTCATCTTGGTTTAAAGGTGCCAGAGGCAATAAGACACTTTTGAGTTAAGGGTCAAGGAAATTTTATCCCCAAACTGATTAGACGGGTGCTGGATCATCAGAGATGACTGTTCTTCTCTCTTGGGTATATACATGAAATCAGTAACACATTTTAATGAAATGTGTCAGGCTTATGTTTCAAAGTCTCTGAAGAACTACGGTGTGCTACAGGTATTATGATTTTTCTTGCTTTCCCATAAACTGAATTAGATAGAGGATAGAGAGATAACTGTGTGACAGCCCATTCTGGGTGAATAACGGCAGGTGCAAAATATTAACTGAGCTTTGATTAGTGTGAATCTCACTCATAAAGAAACCCTGTGAGGTGCCACAGACTTTGTGGCACACAAATGGCAGGACAGGGGAGACATTCTAAGAGAAGTGGTGCTGGAAATTAATCTGTCCCATTATCAGCTCGTGCAAAGCTTAAAGAGGATTCTGCCCTCCAGGGAAGCCCCTTGCCCGCCCCGCCCTCCAGAGGCAGACGCCTAGCGATGCAGACAAGGATTCCAGGTCTTGCTAGGGACATGACACAAGGGCTGTCCTAGGACTGTTGTGTTTCTCCGTACTTCCCAATCAGATTAAGGGAAGAGAGTAACCAATTCTGCTCCCTCCATGAGTAAGGAATGCAAGTAAGCAGAAGCATCTCTGTAGGCTCTTGAGCTTCATGGCAGCTTTCCTTGTCCTGAAATGTAGACTCTCTGGATTTGTAAAAAGGGAGGTATCGGTCAAAAGTTCTTCTGAAATGCAAGCTCAGACCATTCCTAACCTAAGTCTCAATGTTGGTAGCTCAGCAGAAAGGAAAACATTAACAAAAAGTGCTGTAGCTGTTCTCAGAAGTTAAGAACCTGGATAGTACAGGATGGGAGACCACCACAGTTTGAGGAGAGGGCTGGAGGCCAGTCTGAGAAGTTGGAAAAAGATTCTGTAAGAAGGCAGTGGCAAACCATTGCTACATTGCTGCCAATAAAGTAACATGGAGATGGAGTTATGTTCAGTTTGAAGGAGTCTTTACGTTTCTTGCGTCTACTTCCTTGCAAAGTTCAGAACATAGTCGTGACGTAGAAATCTGATTCTGGGGCTGTGCCTGGCCCCGGACCAATTTCATCCTTTTACAGTCACATTGCTGTTTTTCCTTGCTGGGATTGGCCTACATGCATTGATGGCAGCACTGCAGGGATCACATGGTGGCCTAAGAGGGGATTTAACCCTTTCCTCCTTGCTGAAATCTACATGACTGGCTTCTGCCCATGCACAGTTAGTCCTCAAGGGAAGGGAAGCTCCTGTTATGGTCAACAGAAACTTCTTTTTCAGGGTTAAGAGCAGTCTTGAGGCTGGGCAATATTTTCATTGAGGTGAGGAAAGGGAACACCTTCCCAGGCTTCTACCTCAACTTAAAATAAAAACAATAACAATACAGTTCCAAATCCCTGGACACAGTTATTTGAAAATCAAGATACTGTTTTGCAAGGTGGTGGTGGGGGAATCCTTCAAATGTCATGTTCTGTTCCGCGTCTTTGGTTATAAGATGGTATTGAGTTATCATTCAATCCATGAGGGTGGTCTGCTACATAACTCCACCCCCAAGTATTGCGATGAGTATGGCCAACTAAGATTCTGGTTCTTTTTGCAGAGACACTTTAAGAAGCACTAGTGACTTGTTCAAATTGCTTCTCCTCCACCACCGCTCTCCCCTCCCCCCAATTAAAGCAATTATACTGTATGACTTTTCTAGGGTGTATCATGTGCATGGAAATCTTTTCTCGTACATCTTATGCATTGCCTGAGTGGAACTTTCTTGTACGAGTTGTGTGGTTCTCATTCCAAAATGGTTATCTAACTCAGAGTGGCCAATGAATCATGAGGTTTGTGTGGGTGGGTGGGTGCATGTGTACACGTGTGTGAACACATCCGGTTCTACTGTACTTCTTTATCCAGGGACACCCATTGTGATCGTCTCTCTCCCCAGCCCCTTCGTAGAGATGAGCTAAGTCTACCCCTTGGCTTTCTACACTCAGATTTTTCCAAAGCTCTCATGGAGATAAGTAAAAAAACAGAATCTCTTCTGTGATAGTTATTTGCATGGCAATCTTGTTTCCTGTGGAACTTCTATGCATTTTCTTCCCACCGACCCTCATATGCTCATGGGTCACCAAACATGCTGATAGCCAGAATGACCATCAAGGTCCAAAGCTTGTTCAAGAGTCTTAAGTAACCAGCCTGGAGAGTTCTGTTCCTGAAAACCTGGACGAAGGCTGGAAGCCAGATAATTTAATATTCCACAGAATGAGGAAGGAGAGCAATTTCATTTTCAGATCCTGTCACAGCAAGAGGGAAGACCGCACAATGTTTTATGGCTACCCTTACTAGGATTGAGAATCTTACTGTCCTGACACTTACTCTGTGTATGGATTTATACTCACAGCTTTGATTCTCATGGAATATATCACTGCAGTTGTAACAGCATGGAATAATGTTATTTATGAATGGACCTTGCTAAGAACCCCTGAAACAAAATTCCACGCCTTCAGTTTTTGTCCCCCCATCCCCCACCCCCCACTGTTCTGGCCTGCAGTCGGAGAGAAAGTGTGCTAGCAATTGTGCCGCATCAAAGTCTCCAGAGCAGAGTTTGAACGCATGTTCCTCATTAAGTTGTCACTCTCTGCTATTATTATGCTCACACGTTATAGATGGAGGAAACTCGTCAGCTTTCTCATAACCACTTGAGTTTTCCACTGCAGAAGGCAGTTGGTGCTTTCTTGCCTGTGCCTGCAGATACAGAGAACAGCATGACTTGTTATGCTATAATTTGTTCTTTGAGTTACAAAGCAACAGGAAATCTGCTTAGTGAGTCAAATTTAATCTGGGATGGAGCAGAGCCAGGGAACACTTCAGGACATAGTTTGAAGGTGGGCCTTTGCTGTCTAGCTCTACTTGAAGAATGACACCATTTGGCCCCCCCGAAGGTGAAAAAGGAGGCGGAAACTCTGAACTGTCCCATGCAGCAGTGGGATATGACAGAGATAAATTTCTCAGTTGTGCTTATGTTGTTTCCCATCTTGCTTTTTACGTGGTTTTTGGAAGGTATTTCAAATGGAGTTGTTTGAAGTGAAGGGACTTTTCTTCAGCTCAGCAAAACGCTAAATGACTCAATGACTTAGGCATTGCAAGAAATGACTTTGCAAGTTTACATGTTTTTCTCCTGGGTCTATTAATGATGACAAAGTATTTTTAAAGTTCAGGCATTAGTTACATGTTATTCATATATTGCACTTGGCCATATTTAAGATCAACGATTCCATGGAAACGAATAATATGAATTCAAGGGGCTTGTTTTTATTGAAGATCAGCACCTTATGATTTATTACAAAGTGTAAGAATTTCAAAACCGTTTATCCTATGACATGGGTATGATAAGATCTATGTCAGAGAAATGGTTACAATTTTCTCTGAGCTTTTTTAAAGTAATTCCTTAGATCCATTTTTACTGGAGATATTCCATTGAGACAAGGAAGTGAATTTTTTAAAATATTCACTTTTAGCTTTTGTTTTAGTTGTCTTCTAAAACATGAAAGATCTTATTTAAATAAGCTGTAGAATCATCTGGGAGGTTAGTGTAATTCAGGATTTATATTAGCAGAAATTACAAGACAGGAACGCTTTGAAAATATTCATTTTTTTTTTTTAAAAAGCCCTCAGTTAATACATGGCATCAAGATTTACAGATTTTTTATCATCTGGAAATGTTTAAGATTTTGTGCGCTGTAAGAGAGCATAGTACCACATTTATATCGATAAGTCTTAATGAAAAATAACTCATTCATGTAAAATTCAAATATTGTTTTACCCTGTCACTTACCACAAACTTATATTAACTTCCAATATAAGCTAATATAAGTTTGGATTTATAAGTTGCATTATTCCAAAATCAGTTCATATTTATATATTTTTTAAATTATTACCTTATTTTTATTATTAATTTGCTATCCCATTCAATGCAGTCACAATCTTTACATTAACACATTCCAATATGTTAAAAATGTGCAAAAGACTCAAGCACCTTGAGACTAATTGATTAATTCTGAAAACAGAAATTATTCTTTACTCCAAATAAAATCTAATCATATACATTATTCTGTAGTGTATTTTAGCCTCTTCACTGTTTACTGTAAAGTTACTGCTTATTACTATATACAATAAATATTACTCGTAGATAAATTATCTATTATCTATTATATTATACTCAAATTGTATACTTCTACAGTTCTTAAGTGTTTACATAATATTTTGATCTTGGACCATTAACTTATTCCAGTAATTTCTCTGTAGATAGTATAGAAACCAAACTGCTGGTGTATTGGCTTGTCTTTTTTAATATAGTCACTACTTTATTTATTTACTTTTCCATGTTATTTTTATTTTTTTGGTTACTTTTTACTTAACATTTTATAACAGTCAGTATTGTTGGGTGAAATGTAGTTAGAAGTTTGTTAAAAACCTTTGTCCTTAATGTTGTAAGGCTATATAATATTCCCTTCAAAATCCTATATTTTGAAGAGTTCCTTTAGAATGAAGGCAGAACATATTGAAATCTTCCTCCCTGGTCTTGCTAAAATATCTTTGGGAATGAAAAATCTCCTTCACAGATAAAGCTCTACGACAGTCATCTGTAAACTACTGCGAATCTGTAAACCAAAGAGCTCAGTTCTGTTACTCCATCAAAAGAAGAAAGGGAATATTTCTGATACGCAGTTTATCACTCATTGACAAACTCACAGTTTGCGTACGTTCCTATTCTTTCATTTATTTCATCTGATTTTTGCGTTATGTTGCTACTTGACTTTAAAAATTATCTATGGTGGGTATCTCTCTCTGCTTATCTGTGTTGAGATCCATTTATAAAGTTATATATTTTTCACTAATTTTGTGCACTATTCCCTGATCCATGCAGTTCTTCATTTCAGTTTGCATTGGACTGGGAGGTGCAAATCAACACGAGTAAACTAAATGCCCGTGCCCCCATTCTGAAATACTGAAATGAAGATCTTCAGGTCAAGAGGAAAGAAGCTGGTTAGGATCTGTCTGAGTTCAGAAACGGTCCAGGAGTTGTAAGTTGAATGGTATGCTAAGAAAGATCTTCTGTAGAATCCCAAGGGCATTTGGGCTCTTAGTTTGGCTTGGTTCGAGGAATAGGAGCTGAATTCTGGCTGGGCTACTGTGTGCAAATGAGAGGAGTGTTGGAGGCTGCACTGGAAACGCAAAATGTTTGTGTTGGGTGGTGGCAAAAGTTGCCACTGATCTTGCTCCAGTATTACCCAGAGAACTCGTCTACTTTCTCTGGCTCTCTGGGGTAAAAATGAAGGCACACCCACTCTTTTTTTCCCCTCTGCTTGCATAAAGTGATTGCTGCATTTATAAAACTAAACGGCATGTTTAATATCAGTTTTCTTCCCAAATTTATGTTTGCCTTGGATACATTTTTGTTTTGCTACTAAGTGCCCAGTTCTCAACATTCAGATTTTTATGTTTATCTTCTGAAACGTTCGAAATATCCATAGATCTCATTTTCCATTTCTTTTTCTTGTTTCTCACATGGTTGTAGAGTTTTATCAGGTTTAAATCCTCGATTAGCTACGATCCTCGCAATGTATTTTACTGTAAATCAAAGTGGTTTTTTTTTCCCAGAGCAATTTGTATCTCCGGTTCAACAGTATATAAGGATTCCACGTGTCCCCTAAAACAATCAATACAAATGTTTTTCAGAATTTCAGAACTCTCCAGTAGGAGTTTCAACTCTCCAATTGAGATTTCAATTCATTGCAACCAATTTTTAGGCTAGTTATTTAATTTCAACCAATTGTTAAGTTCCTTATTTAATTTTCCTAACTTTGCAATAGAAATCAAAATAGCATGACATGTCAGACTGACACATAATTTACATAAACGCTCTTACTCAGTGGAAGTCATTTAATAAAGCTATTATGGCTATTATGGCTGCAAGCCATTCTGTCTACATAAGCAAGAATTTATGTTCCTGAGAACTAAAGCATGTATAGATATGTTGAGTCTGTTATATGTGATTATACAAATGACTACCATGCTATGCTTCAGCCAATAATATCTGGTTCTAATCCCAACGTCATAAAGTGGAACATTAATCGTAGTTAATTGACCTGTTTGCAGCGGAAAATGTTCTGGGACCAAATTCCATCCAGAAACTAGTTCTTTTCTTAGCTGTACTTAGATATTTTCGTAATTTGTGGATACTGATATTTATTGATCTTTCGTAATCTCTTCTTTATTTTTCCAAACTTTAAGAAATGATTTCATACCTGCAAAGGGCCAAAACCAACACTCTTTAACCTGTTTACAAATTCTGCAGGAGTTACTAATCTGTACAATATGCTATTGGATGATGTTTTCTTTAAAACAAATTTATCTCTTTATGTATAAATTTTAGCAGTGGGATTTTTAAGTTATTGTTCACTGAAATCTGAGAAAAAGGCAGAACCCCAAGGCCTGAAAACACATGCACCTCAGATTTATGTAGTCACTCTTTCATAGAGAGCTTTTATATGTTTAGGTTCAAGATGAGGGTGAATAGTTACGTTAAAGAGTTTTTATATAATGATGCTGTTTCCATAATATTCAGCACTATTCTGACTGCTTTGATATTAAGTAATATGAAGAGAAGAGAAGAATGCTTTCATTTGTTCCTTATTTGTTCCAATAACATGCTTTTAAATACAACTCATGGAGTTAATATTGTCATAGCTATTAATAAATATCAATTTATTATTATTGGTAGTAGTAGTTAATAGCAATGTAAGAATCTGTCACCTTCAGTTTGTTATTTTTGAAAAGTTTCATTTGCTGAACTTTAAAAGGTGTTTTTTTTAAAGTTCTCTCCCTTGTTTTGATGGGGCGATTGAGTCAAGCACTGCATCTGGGGCTGTGCTGCCCTCTGTATTGAATTAGTATGACTCTTGGTAACTAACTGCTTGGGCTAGCCTGAAAAAGGACAGTAATTTCTATAGAAATCTATAGAAAGATCTTGGAGCATGGCCAAATTTTCTTGGATTGTAATTGACATAAGATTGCTTTTGGTTTAACACTGGAAATGTCTGTCAACTGACTTAGCGCTATTGAAATGTGATTCATTACCCACTTTATTCACTGTTTGTTTTTTTAATGGGCTTTTTTAAAAAAAAAAATTGGTTTGTATAACTGATATTTTGGTCTATGACCATACAGTATATGCATTGCTCCACTTTGGCTTCCAATTTTGCCAAATGTACATAGGTTTTGCAACTATCTTCCAGAATAGAAGCATATATTCACTAATATGTACATTTTTGTGCTGATTTTTCCCTAGCATGCATTTTCTTTGATGGGCCAACTGCACTGTGAAATCTAGAGAACTGTAAATCTCAGCTCTACTTTTGAAAATAGGAAAATAGTTAAAATTATATTCAGACTAAAAAAATTCCCCTATCCTTAGGAATTATATATTTACCTATTTAAATATTTCTAATTTGCTATTTATTAATAGATTTCATGGCAGGATACAGTTAATAAAACAGATCAACCTAAAGACAAAACAACTTCTCTAATTTGAAATACATCAACATACCATCAATTTAGAGAAACATTGATCAAATAACAAAACAAAACAACTGGACGACTATGCTCCTATCCCTAAAACACATGGGGAAAGGCTTGCAATCAACGTGACATTGAAAGAATGCCCATGTCAGCTATACCTCCGAGTGGGCAGGAGTGTATTCCACAACAAGGGATCCAACATTAAGACTCAGTTTTACTTCTGTCTAAATTGATCAGAATAAAAAGTCACCTTTTAATGTTTTTTTTAAAAAAAGCATTTTCTCTTCTTTATATATGCAGACACACATTCACATAGAAGCAGAAACTACAGACAGATACATACATAAAATGAATTGATGGAAGGAACATGTTTCTAGAGAAAACCACAGTGAATATAAAGCTAAGGTCCAAGTCTGAATTCTAAACATCTTAAATTCTAGATGATGCACTTAGAAAGCCTTTCTTTCTTTCTTTCTTTCTTTCTTTCTTTCTTTCTTTCTTTCTTTCTTTCTTTCTTTCTTTCTTTCTCTTCCTTCCTTCCTTCCTTCCTTCCTTCCTTCCTTCCTTCCTTCCTTCCTTCCTGCTTGCTTGCTTGCTTGCTTGCTTGCTTGCTTTCTTTCTTTCTTTCTTTCTTTCTTTCTTTCTTTCTTTCTTTCTTTCTTTCTTTCTTTCTTTCTTTCTTTCCGCCAGTCCTCTGCTAGTAAATAAGTTAACAATGGACATATTTGTTTGAAGGTGGCATCAGGTGAAAAAAGTTATGAAAAACTGTGTAGAGAAAATAACAAAATGTGAAAGGTTTTTTTACTCTAGACATACCAGCGTTCTGCTTCTCTCTTCCTTGTCCATCCACATGGGATCCCTTGCATAAGATCTATTTGCGACCCTAACTCATAAAGATTGTAGAACCCTGCTTTAATCTATAAGCATCTACTTTTGAACTGTGATTTATAGCTTAGTAAGTAGGATCTAGAACTGCACTTCAAGATACGCTTCTTAAGGTTTTAATCTCAATTTATCACAAAATGAGCAGTTTTCTTTTATATCATCTTCATCTTCATTAGGGAATTATATGAAGTGTAAGCTTTTAGTAGAGACCATCTTCCAGAAGATTTCCACTTTATTCTTTCTGCATTTATCCAGGAGAGGAGAGGTAAATTTGAAATGGAAAGCAATATTCCAGATATTGCTGAACTCAAGAGTTGTTCAGAGTAAGGGACTACTTGCTGGAGATATTTTCCACAAGCACAGATAAAAGGCCAGAATAGAATTTATTCTGAGTTCATTAGAAATTTGGGACTATCCTTCAACCTTGAAGGAAGTCCACAGAAAACCAAGGCAAACATGACTGATTTTAAATGGAACTGATAATGATATAGTTACCATTCTTCCATATCATGAATTACTATGTTTTGCCTTCAGGAAATAATTGATTACAGTTGAAAACCTATTTTACTTAAATTTGAGGTGTTTGGTATATTTGTAGCATAACTGAAAGGGTGTTATTTTAATCATATATATATAAATGTTACAGATTTAGTGCCTCTAATTTACAATGGGCCAAAAAGAACTACACAGAAAGACAGAAACAATAGTAACTTACAATCAGTCATATTGGTAGGAATGTAATGTAATTGTAATTATTATTATTTTTATTTGTGAGAAGGGAGCAAGCTGTACCTAATTTTTTTCTCTAATGTTTGTTATGATAACATATTAAAATTTAAAAATACATGGTTTGAATTTTTTGTTTGTCAAGTTCAATGAAATTTCATAGCCTGATTTGCATTTTTCAACATTTAAATAAATGTTTGAAGCAAGATCAAGAAGAAGATTAACCATACAGAATTTCCATCTATTTTTCAAAAGGATTTGATCCTAAGAATATCTAAATATCATGGTCTTTTAAGGATTGTTTTTCCCTTATTAATATTGCTGTTTTCCTTTCCTGAAACGTTGGACCAAGAGAGATTACTTTCTTCTGTGGCATCGTTACAAGTTTATCAAATGAGCTCCACATCATTTTTCTTCTTTTTCAACTTTTGATCATTTTATGTGATATTACTTAATTAACAGATATGGTGAATTTTGCTATGAGAAGCAGACATATTCTGAACCTCTAATGGGAAACGAACTTTTCCCTTTCTAGTGCTCCTCTCTCATCCCTCCAATCCATTTAAAGCCAGCTAAGATCATTCTGAAAAACGTTCTCTAATTCTGGCACCATTATATTTTGGGAAACATGTAGAGACACCCAATGAAATCTTTTTGGTTTCATTTTATTTAGACTTGTTCTGTACTGCAGACCAGGTACAGCTTCAAAGAAACTGTGTTACCTCATTCCCCACTCTAAATAATGATCTCAGTCATGTTCATGTTCAACCTCAAAATATCTTTTGAGTTCTTTTTGACATTATCTTGGCTGAAAGGAGAATTCCTAACTCCTTCATCTGAGGTCATTGCTGCTGTAAAATCTTGTATTTGTTATAGCCCAATAGTGCTCTACAACTTTAAAATGCTGTGTCATGTTACTATGCTATAAAGAAAATTTAAGTATTTAGTTTCTATAAGATTTCAAGAATATTTATACCCAGGAATTACTAAAGGAATTTAGCCATATGGTTTATTTATATTTGATACCCCCAGATTTTATTTATATGACTAGAATCTGCTGTTCCTTAACTGCTGGAAAAGGAGGCCAACTTTTTTATAAGAAAACATTTAAAAGAAATTGTCTTTATCTTTATAATTGATTGTTGTGCCTTTCTTGAAATACTGAGACACGTTCCTATCCAAAATTAAACATGACCCACTTGAAAGCTTCTTGCTCAATCTTTGCTTATTGTTTAGATTTTATCTTTATTATATATATATATTTATAGCTATTCCCCACATCATTTTAATTCTAGGAGTAGATTCTTTCCAAATTATTTCCGCCCAGATAAAATATGGAAGTGACAGTATTTTAAGGGAATTAAAGTTTCCTTTCCAACAACTGTTGTAAAATTTCCTAAACATGACTAATTCTGATACTTGTTTGATTTGACAAAACATATTACCACTCAAATCAAGGAATGTTGACATTTTCATAAGTTCTAGAAATGTTTGTTAGTTATTCTTGATGAAATTCAAATTAACGTTCCACCATTTCTATTGCAAAGAATGGCATTTAATAGCAATTGACCATTTCAGACATATTTTGACATTCATTCCAAAATAATTTACAAAATAAAAATGTAGACATGCTCTTATCATCCAATGCCTATTATAAACTCATTTCATTATACTAAGACTAAAGTGAATACTTTGTGCATTTTGATTATCAACCCAGTAATTATAGATTATTACTATAATTATTATAGGCACAATTATTATTATAATTCTGAAAGTTATGTGCATATTCCTCAGCTGAACATGCCTAAGTTTCAACATTATTATGGAGAATACCTAGGTAGTCATCCCCCATTCCCATCTTAAAGCAAATGATATGAATTCATAAAAGAGGTGTAATAAATTGCATAACTATAAATATTTAGGATTGGCTCCCAAAGTGAAAGAAGTACGATACTAGACTTAGTGCTCTCTGAGCCTTGTTGTTTTCTTGCAGACATTTCATTGCCAGATTAGGCAACTTCTTCAGTGCTTGCACTGAAGCTGTTGCCTAGTCTGGCAATGGAACTTCTGTGTGCTGGCCGTTGTTGCAGACGCCTTGTCAGAGACAAAACATCTAGACTTACTTGGAGCGTGGATTATTTACGAATAGCAAATAAATGTAAGATACTTAATTTTAAAATGCGTACTATTTTGATGAATATCTGATCTCAAGGTAATACGAGATGGAAATAGCTTTATTGTTAACAAGGGAGGGAGGGAGGGAGGGAGGGAAGGAAGGAAGGAAGGAAGGAAGGAAGGAAGGAAGGAAGGAAGGAAGGAAGGAAGGTTGGTTTACACTGCAATCTCACAAAACAATTGGAATTTAGAATAGGGCAAATATCTACTCCACAAATCTGACTATATGGATTTCTAGTCTTCTCTTGAGATATTTTCTTCTTGCACTTCTGTTTCAAAATATTAATAGATCGCTACCAGAAATCAAAGGAAAATTCTTTGCCTTGTTTGTTGTGGTAGATACGCAAAATGAGAGGCCAATCCATTTCCTTATCCCTTGATTAATTTGGTTGAAGCTGCAGAGGTCTACTCTGGGTGCTGGCCGTTGTTGCAGCGGCCTTGTCAGAGACAAAAGTTTTCTACCCTGAGTCTTGAATGAGATGGACTAGTTTCCAAAACCCTCCAGGTCTGTGTGATTTTCTGTGGGCATCTTCAAAAAGTGAATCCTCAGGAAACCTTGAGATGATCCACAGGCACTTCCTTTGTCAGCAGTGCTCAAACAGAGAGAGAGAGAGGGAGAGAATCAAGGCTGTGATCAATGTTTCTGGATGGCAGCTATGCTGTTTTTCTCAATGCAGTGGATAAAATGACTGAGTTTTGTGCGTAGGCTTTATTAGGCATATTTCTGTTTCACTGAGTGCAAATATCCATTTACTGCAATTTTAGTTCACAGCAAATTGTGAATTACATACGATAACCTTGAAAATGTAGTTCTGCATTCCCTGTACTGGCTGTCAGTGGGTGGTATAAAATGAACCAAGGGTTTATTACTGCTTAGAAGGACTGATGTTCTTTTGACATTCTGGATTTGTCAGGATGCATATACCCTTTTATATCCTGAAGCGTACCACAGAATATACCTAGAGAATTCACAGGAACATGTTTCGCCAAAGCAACATGCTTTGTTGCTTTTCCAGATAGCTCTATAAATCTCCTGCCCTCCATGGAATATGAATTTAGGTCCATGATGTTTTTGCCTGGATTTCTCTTTGGCACAGTGGAACAGTAAGATTTTGAAAGTAAGATAAGGTTGTGAATAAGCATCGCCTTGGACACTAGAGCAGTTTTTGAAAATAAACTGCTTTGGATAGGAAAGGACTTAATTTCAGCTCTGAAGCAAGTCTTGCAAATAAAGGGCTATTTTGGATAGCAAAGGCCCTTCATTTCATTCCTCTAAACCAGCCTTTCTCAACCTTTTGACCCTGGAGGAACCCTTGAAATATTTTTCAGGCCTCAGGGAACCCCTGCACATTCAGGCTCAAACGTAGGTCAGAAGTTACAACACTTTTATAATTGTTTCATGGGTAGGCCTGTATATATGTATTATCAGTGTTCTTACACTAAAAATAAAGAATGAAACGTACCTCTTTAATGCGAAGTTGCCCGAATTTGAAATAATTTTTTAAATAAATCATGATTTCCCAGGGATCCCCTGATGACCTCTCACAAAACTCAGGGTGCCATGGAACCCTGGTTGAGAAACCCTGCTCTAAACTGATTTGGAAAATTTGTACACAAGAAATCTTTCTTTGGCCATTATTTTAAATAAAAGAGAAAGGAGATAAATAATCATCTGGCTTCAGTGACTGACAGGCCCCTCAACGTTCTTCGGTTCTTCTAGCACCCAATCTTCAGACTATGTTGTAGCTTCTGGTGGCTTGTAGCCAGAAATTCTGCTATATATCCTGGCCATTCGTACTTCTTCTACCTCAGACAACTCTGCCTCAGACACTTGCACAATGCATCCAAAGAGCAGGAAGGCACATGTTTGTGCCTTTCTCTCTCCTTCCACTTCTGGGCTGTTATTGTGAGACAACTAGTTCTCCTCCAGAAGCATTTCTGGGGGAACAACTTGACCGGCTGAATCCAAAACATTTGGTGGGTATGCAAACGTGATTGGCAGCTCTTTAATACGGATGAGAATAAAACTCGGCCAGAAGATGAATAATTCAGTAGTTATATTGACATTATAGACTACAGTCATATTCACAAGCCTGGGGAAGTGAGGAAGGGCTTAACAGATCTAGCTTTAATCCCTACACATTTTGATGACTGTGCAACCTGTTTCAGTAGAGTCTGGATTACTGGTCATCTCCATACGGATCAGATCTGGCTTCTCCAAAGCTCTGCTCTGCGCATCATATGATCATGTGAGCAATTTATAGAGCACCAAGTTTTACTAAAGAACTATCTAACAATTTAAAAAATAAATTAGGAACAATCAGGAAAGGAGAAATGTAGATCTGCAACTTGCTGATGGCTTCTCTGCTCACATCTTTCCCATTTTCAGTGTATAGTGCATTTGTATTTAAATTACACTAGTTATTTCTAAATGAACCTATCTATAATCTATCTATATATGTAATCTCTCTCTTTCATACCATTTGCACTTTTGATATAAATTCATGTTTCTTTTTGGCATCTCTTTCAATTCTAGTCATAAAGTTAATTTGCTTAAATATCATCAGCTATTCAAGGTGAAAGGATTGGTCACTGCAACATAAAAAACAAAATATTACCTTTTTCAAATGCTAAAAGTGTGAGAACACTAACTTTTCAAAAGCCTCAACTGAAGCTTCATCTGAGATGTTGGACTGAATTGTTCCCATTGAGCTTTATTAAGAGAAAGGAATCCACAGCCCTGTTACATCCATTTATAACTTCTTATCAAAATAGGATTCACCTGCCCACCCGTATTAATTTGAGAACATCCACAAAGAGGTCTGTGCTTTAATTGATAGAAAGTTTGTTGATTTCTGATAGATGGGTTGCTATATAAGAATGTGTCTGTTTAAGTGTGTATGATTTATGGCCTTTTATTCTGGTTTTTAAAAAAGAAACTATCTGGTCAGATAGGGCAGACCTAGAGTATCTAGTGAATTCAATTTATTCCCAGATAAATAAGTACTGCATTTTATGATATATGTTCATTTGGGTCATATGCATGAATTATTGAGGGAAAAAATGTTATTTTAGCGTTAATTAAGGAAAATAAAGTTAAATAGCTTAAGACAATTTTCATACTTTATTACTAATTGTGTGTTTTTTGCCAAAAAGTTTGTTTAGGAGTTTTAAAATTTCATGTAACTTGTTACCCTCTAATAACTTCTAATTAAAAGGGCATTAAGGAGTTGAAAGAAGAGAAATATTAGGGGCCCAATGTTTCTTCTCAGCTACTATGAATATATTTTAAATCCCAAAACTGAAACTGCAAAAATAAAGCCTTCACAATAATTTAACAAAAGGACATCTATTTATCTGATAGTTAATGAAATTTCCACTGAAATTAATGGGCTGTTCTGAGCTCCTGAATGGCTCCCACACATTTCAGAGGAACCCCCACAAATATGGGAAGTCTTCCTCATGATAACATTAATCTGTGACCAGAGTCATAAATATTTGGACCACATTAAAAAAAAAAAGATATATTCATAGTTTAAGGATGACCTACTGTATGTCCAGATAAAATATTTTATATTTTCTTCCTTAACAATTTGATATCAAGAAAAGATTCCAGTCTAAGATTCATGGGAGTTCTAGAAAGGTCCATTCAAATTCTAGAATTCTCCATTCAAATTCTAGAACTTTCCCTTCGAACAGCCACTTCTTGATCATCTTTACTTTCAGATTTGTACAAAAGTACATCTTCAGAACATTCATGGATCTCTTGCCTTTAAAGAGCAACAGCATGATTGTGACAAGCCTGCAATTGGCAGAAAAGTGGTTTTTACTGTTCTCTTGAAAGGCTCTCCTCCAAGACTATGAAAGACTGATGATGATTAAGACAATTTTGCTTTCTTGGGGATATTGTTGCCTTGTGTGGATCTCCCATGATTGTGCAGACAGTTCTTTGAGGATCTCTGCAGAACAGCTAGAAAAGTGTTGATTGTGGTCTGCAAATATCCCCAGTAAGGCACTTTTTGTTTAGCACTCTGAGCCTATTTCTTCACAACTGATGCTTATAAGGAAACGTTAAGAATTTCGTGAGGCCATAGAGAGACATGGATTTCTGGATATTTCCATGTTCATAGTACTGAATAAATTTTATATTACCAGTTTTAAATAGAGAGAGACTATAAATATTGGTTCTACTAAAGAGTTATCTATTAATGTATATTAACTACAATTAATTTTACTCCTAACCAACACACATATGCGTGCGTGTACATACACACACAAATACACACATATCAGGAAGAGACTAATTTCCATTAAATCCTTTGGGACTTATACTTTTATAATACATATTTCATGCTCAAAAGCAAACAATAAAATATTGCAATTAAGCTAACAGTGAAAAAATACATATTTTTCCATGAGGAACAGAGAAAAAATTAATATTAACTTGTTATGTTATAGAACTTTAATTTCTTCTAGTTTTTAAAAATATTTCACTAGTCCAAATCTGTCAACATCATTCAGTTAAAATATGTATCTGAGCTTTCATATAAATATGTACTTTTTAAATTATGAAAACATTTCTTTTAACATTTAAATATTATTGTTATTATCCATCAGATATATTTTTAAGATATTACTTCTGAATAGTATATACTTAATTCCTACGTACACAAATATAAAATTAGATCCAAGAATTGAAAAATATAATTTTTGGAAAAGTTAATTGACAGGAGTGGATATAATCTTATATTCACTGTATTTTTAGAATATATTTTAGAATGAATTATTTCATGAAGATGGTAAAATCATATCTGCTTTGCTGAGGAACCACTAGAATTGTTGTGAATTATAAATGAAATCCAAATTACGTATTTTCAATAAAGGAAAGGATTAACAAGAGTTTGAGAATATGGAACTAAGTCATAAACACTCATATCTAGGGGGAAGATCAAGAAACAAAGTTTTTTTGTTCTATCTTGAATAATATGCAGAAAAAGAATTATTGGAATAAAAAGAAATTGTTATATAAACTTAAGAGAGAAAATAGTTATTACCTGGTTGTATGATTGCAGTATATAAAAATGTATAAAATCTGACATTGTAAAAACAAAACAGGAAAGTAAAATCTGTGTGAACAGAGCAGCTTGTGAAAAGAGTATTTGGTAATGTACATAAAGTTGCAAAATGTAAATTGTTTGTTGACAAATAGTACATTTCCTAATTGATGGCCCGGCCTAGAAAGATGAAGAAAGTTGTAACTGCATTATTATCTATAAATATCAGTACTATATTTACTACTTATGTACACTTCAGCTGGATTATCCCAGCTGGGAAGTAAATTTCACTAAACACAACAAAACTTGCTTTTCGGTTATGTTCTTAAGCACAATAATACTGACAATGAGCCAAATATTATATATTGCATAATTCATTAATATAGTTTATGATTATAACCCTTCTTCTAGAGCACAATTCAGAATTTAAGAAAAAAAGTATAAGGTAGTGCAGTTTAATAATGACGATCTAGATATCCAAAATTATGCATTTAAAAAAAATTACTTGGTTTCATCATTTTTCTCCTTGCCAAAATGTATGAGTAATTTAAAAAGTGTATGTATGTACACACACACACAAACACATACTGTAGGTACATAAAACAATATATATTGTTTTAACTCTTGGTCTCTTCCTCCAGACATTTTGCATCTCATTTCCATGTCCCTTCCTCAGTATTAACATAGGGTTTGATGATCTCCAGGAGAGATTTTCTAGATAATGCTATTGTTCTGTCTGATGACATCAAACTCTAGACCAACCAAAGGTGAACTTTAGTTTTGCAGATGAACTGAAGGGTAAAAGTGTGAGATGGTGACATGTCTGCAAACTAAAAAATAAAACTCTGCAACAGCTGTGTGGTATCAACTTTGCTTGATGCTGCAGAGACCTGGAGCATTACGCAAACTGACAAGAAAAGCTTTGATGCATTTCCCAGCAGGTGGTTCGGAAGGATGTATAATGTCAAACAGGACCGCTAGTTTGAGACATCAAGTTTCAGAAGATAAAAGGAAAGGAGATGACATACTGTACTTCCTAACAAGGGTGTAGCTAAGGTGGACTATGAGCATTGCTGCAGCCAGTTTCGCCGGATGTGCTAATGGCAGAACAGCATCTTCACATCTTGGAGCTTTAGTCTGGGCATCTAGGAAGCAAGGAGCTATTAAGGAAGGGCATTAAAAAACCCCACCACCCTGGCTGCAACAGTGGCATCCAGTTTCTCATGGCAGCCAGACAGCTTCCTCTTGAGAACATCCTTGCAGGCCAGGAAAGGCACTGTCTTCTTCAATCGCTGGTTTCTATCATCTGCAGTTCAGGGCTGTCTTTCATTAGGACTTGGAGAGGAAGTTTGCACAAGATGTCCTCTTGTTAATTGAGTGGAACTGACCACTTTCCAGGAAATAGCAAGCATAAAATGCTGGGCACGAACTACAAGCATAAAATGCTGGGCATGGTCCAGAGCCAATCGACGGCTGTTAGTCATATATTGCCACAGTCTGTTTCTCAGTGCCAGTTGCTGGGGAACAAAAACAGGTGTGTTGTTCTGAGCTCTACTTGCAGCGTTCAGTTGGCAAATGGTTAGCCATTGTGGGAACAGAATATGGTTGGCTTTTGTTGTAGTTCTCTTTGACTCTTCGATCAGTAGGCATTCTCTGCTGTTAGGGATGAAAAAAAGTTCCTTACACAGTTGCTGTCCATTGTGTGCTCAGAGTTGCTGTGTTTGCTGTTGTTGTTCCACACAATGGACAGCCATCATGCAATGTAGATTCCATTGATTTGGGTGAGTTTAACTTTCCTATGAGAATTATGACTGCAGTATCTGAAGAGTTCCCTCTCTTTCAATTCAGTTCATCCAGAATGAGAAGGACAGCCATGCTAAACTGGGTTTAAAAAGAACAATAAAGTATGAATTGAACTTTCTAATTCACATTTGTCCACTCTTTGTTTTAGCACATAAGAGGTGGGATACTTTTTATCATAATAAGTACAGCTAAAAAATTTTGTTTGATTGATTGAAATCTTGCCTTTTCTTCAGGAGCTCAAGTGGCAGCCTAATTCTCTTTTATCCTCACAACAACAATCCTGAGGATTGGTATCCTGTAACAAGGGCCAACTCCTGCATCTGGATAGGCTTATCAAATATATAGCTATAAGGCTGGAGAAACAAGACTGGGCAGCAGTACATGGAGTACTACTGGGCCATCAGCTGAACATGAGCAAGCATCTCATGTTCAGGAGATAGTACTTCACCTGATCAAAGTGTGGTTGTAGGGATCCTACAGTCTACTAAAACAAGCTGATTTTCCGTTCAGTAATTCTATCATGTCCATGATCTTTCCTCCAGCGGCTCTTAAACTTCTTGAGGTCATCCCTCAATTGTTATATGGGAAACATTGGACCATAAGGCATTTATTTTTGAGGTTGGTACTCCAAACATCCAAAAGTGTATGTTTGGCTTGAGATAGGACTATGCAAAAAAGAGATTAGAATATTGGATTGTCTTTTTTAACTGTTAGTTAAATTAAGAGCTAATATTATTCTGTAATGTTAGTTCCCTTGATGTTAATAGATACATTTAATTAATTATTTTGTTGTTGTTTATTCGTTTAGTCTCTTCCGACTCTTCGTGACTTCATGGACCAGCCCATGCCAGAGCTTCCTGTCGGTCGTCAACACCCCCAGCTCCCCCAGGGATGAGTCCGTCACCTCTAGAATATCATCCATCCACCTTGCCCTTGGTCGACCCCTCTTCCTTTTGCCTTCCACTCTCCCTAGCATCAGCATCTTCTCCAGGGTGTCCTGTCTTCTCATTATGTGGCCAAAGTATTTCAGTTTTGCCTTTAATATCGTTCCCTCAAGTGAGCAGTCTGGCTTTATTTCCTGGAGGATGGACTGGTTTGATCTTCTTGCAGTCCAAGGCACTCTCAGAATTTTCCTCCAACACCACAGTTCCAAAGCATCTATCTTCCTTCTCTCAGCCTTCCTTATGGTCCAGCTCTTGCAGCCATATGTTACTATGGGGAACACCATTGCTTTAACTATGCGGACCTTTGTTCTCAGTGTGAGGTCTCTGCTCTTAACTATTTTATCGAGATTGGTCATTGCTCTTCTCCCAAGGATTAAGCATTTTCTGATTTCCTGACTGCAGTCAGCATCTGCAGTAATCTTCGCACCTAGAAATACAAAGTCTTTCACTGCTTCTACATTTTCTCCCTCTATTTGCCAGTTATCAATCAAGCTGGTTGCCATAATCTTGGTTTCTTTGAGGTTTAGTTGCAAGCCAGCTTTTGCACTTTCTTCTTTCACCTTCATCATAAGGCTCCTCAGTTCCTCTTCGCTTTCAGCCATCAAAGTGGTATCATCTGCATATCTGAGATTGTTAATGTTTCTTCCAGCGATTTTAACTCCAGCCTTGGATTCCTCAAGCCCAGCATGTCGCATGATGTGTTCTGCGTACAAGTTGAATAGGTAGGGTGAGAGTATACAGCCTTGCTGTACTCCTTTCCCAATCTTAAACCAGTCTGTTGTTCCGTGGTCTGTTCTTACTGTTGCTACTTGGTCGTTATACAGATTCTTCAGGAGGCATACAAGATGACTTGGTATCCCCATACCACTAAGAACTTGCCACAATTTGTTATGGTCCACACAGTCAAAGGCTTTAGAATAGTCAATAAAACAGAAATATGTTTTTCTGAAACTCCCTGGCTTTTTCCATTATCCATCGGATATTGACAATTTGGTCCCTAGTTCCTCTGCCTTTTCTAAACCCAGCTTGTACATCTGGCAATTCTCGCTCCATAAATTGCTGAAGTCTACCTTGCAGGATCTTGAGCATTACCTTACTGGCATGTGAAATGAGTGCCACTGTTCGATAGTTTGAACATTCTTTAGTGTTCCCCTTTTTTGGTATGGGGATATAAGTTGATTTTTTCCAATCTGATGGCCATTCTTGTGTTTTCCAAATTTGCTGGCATATAGCATGCATTACCTTGACAGCATCATCTTGCAAGATTTTGAACAGTTCAGCTGGGATGCCATTGTCTCCTGTTGCCTTCTTATTAGCAATGCTTCTTAAGGCCCATTCAACCTCACTCTTCAGGATGTCTGGCTCTAGCTCACTGACCACACCATCAAAGCTATCCCTGATATTGTTATCCTTCCTATACAGGTCTTCTGTATATTCTTGCCACCTCTTCTTGATCTCTTCTTCTGTTAGGTCCTTGCCATCTTTGTTTTTGATCATGCCCATTTTTGCCTGGAATTTACCTCCGATGTTTCTAATTTTCTGGAAGTGTTCTCTTGTCCTTCCTATTCTATTGTCTTCTTCCACTTACGCACATTGCTTGTTTAAAAATAATTCCTTATCTCTTCTGGCTAACCTCTGGAATTTTGCATTTAATTGGGCATATCTCCCCCTATCGCTGTTGCCTTTTGCTTGCCTTCTTTCTTGGGCTACTTCTAGTGTCTCAGCAGACAGCCATTTTGCCTTCTTGGTTTTCTCTTTCTTTGGGATGTATTTTGTTGCTGCCTCCTGAACAATGCTGCCAACTTCTGTCCAGAGTTCTTCCGGGACCCTATCTACTAAGTCCAGTCCCTTAAATCGATTCTTCCCCTCCACTGCATATTCCTTAGGAATATTAGTGAGCTCATATCTAGCTGATCTGTGGGTCTTCCCTAATCTCTTTAGTCTGATCCTAAATTGTGCAAGAAGAAGTTCATGATCTGAACTACAGTCAGCTCCAGCTCTTGTTTTTACCGACTGTATAGATGTCCACCACCTTTGGCTGCAAAGGATGTAGTCAATCTGATTTCGGTGTTGTCCGTCTGGTGAAGTCCATGTATAAAGCCTTGTCTTAGGTTGTTGGAAGAGAGTGTTTGTTATGCAGAGTGAATTGTCTTGTCAAAATTCTATCAGCCTATGTCCTGCTTCGTTTCGTTCTCCCAGGCCATGCTTACCTGTAATTCCAGGTGTCATTTGACTGCCCACCTTAGCATTCCAGTCTCCTGTGATGAAAATAACATCTCTTTTAGGCGTGTTGTCCAGTAGGTGCTGCGGATCCTCATAGAATTGCTCTACTTCAGCTTCTTCAGCATCTGTGGTTGGGGCGTATATTTGGATCACTGTGAATTTGAACTGAGATCAATCTATCATTTTTTGGATTGTATCCAAGCACTGCTTTAGCCACTTTACTATTAATTATGAAGGCTACTCCATTTCTTCTATGGTCCTCTTGTCCACAGTAGTAGATCTGGTGGTCATTTGATGTGAAGTGGCCCATTCCAGTCCATTTCAGTTCGCTGACGCCCAGAATGCCTATCTTTAATCTTGACATCTCACCAATAACCACATCTAATTTGCCCTGGCTCATAGATCTTACATTCCAGGTTCCAATGGTGTGTTGATCCTTAGAACATCAGATTTGCCGTTCACCACCAGCACCGTCGGCCGCTAGCCGTCCTTTCGGCTTTGAGCTAGCTGCGTCATCACGTCTGGGGCTAGTTGAACTCATCCTCTGTTCCTCCCCAGTAGCATTTTGACCATCTTCCGACCTGGGGATCTCATCTTCCGATGGTATACCAACATATCTCTGGTTGTACTGATCCATTTAGTTTTCATGGCAAGAATACTGGGGTGGGTTGCCATTACCTTCCCCAGAGATCGCATTTACTCTGACCTCTCTGTCATGACCTTCCAGTCTTGGGTGGCCCTTCACGGTTTAGCTCATGGCATCATTGAGGTGCTCAAGCTCCAGCACCACGACAAGGTAACGATCCTTTGCTGAAGTTAATTAATTATAGAAATGATAAATTTAAATCATAAATAGGAATCCTGGTGCCACTGGCATTGGCCCATTGGGTTTACTTACTGCTAGGTTTTTAAAAAGCAAAGTTTGTAATGAAACATCTCAAAATTGATATTGATAGATGGAATAGAAAAATCTAGCTCAGATTTCTGACCATTGTAAGAGTTGGCAGCACATATGTAAATGGAAAATGATTTTATTATTTTGTATTAGCAAGATTTGATGCCCTCCCTTCAGTACATTAGAAGGAAGATGTTCTTCTGGTATGTGCACTATTGAATGCATTGAGCACATTGTGCACCTGCCATTTCTGCCAAGACTCAGAATGAAAATTAATTTCACATCTCTTGGAAAAGGTTTTGGGATGTTCACATGAATTCTGTATTACCTGGCTTTTTAGCATTGAAACCACCTTTAAAGTGGAAGAGTTCTGTGTGGTCATCTCAGAACAGGCCATGAGTAAGTAGCCATAAATAAGTCATCACATTTAAAGTCTTTCTCCCTTAAGATGTTTAATTTAATTTATGCACTAATTCCTGGACAAACTATGAGCAAGGACTTTTCAGATACACAGACTGTCTTAACAAATATATATTTTGTTAACTGGTTGAAACCAAAAGTAGCGTAGCAGGTTGAAATTCAAAGAAAGAGATCCATTTCCTAACAGAAATTGCTGTTAGGCAGCAGGAGACTTCCAGTGAGAGATGGTGGACTTACCTGAGACGCTTTAGAGAATTTCTGTACCGAGCATGGTGTTAGAATAGATAATCTTCCAACACATTTACCATATGATTTCTGGGTCAGTTTCAGGAATGCCCACAGCGCACGGTTAAAAAAAAGGGAAGATGGTGGCCACAACAGTGCAATCAAAGCTCCACATGTTTTGTGTGTGCATCACACCATTGTGGCTGCCATCTTGACTTTTTTACCATAACCTGTACACATCTGGTTGGTGTGAACATTGTTTCCAACAATAATAGGCTACCTTTGTTAAGTCCAATGCATATTCCCATGTCTATTTAGAAAATAACACTATTCACTTCGCAGAAATGACCATAAAAGACTTTTTCAGTTACTTCGTTTGTCCATATCCTACAGGTAGTCTTCGCTTAATGACCACAATTGAAACCAGAATTTTGGTTGCTAAGCAAAGTGGTCATTAAGTGAATTCAACCCACTTTTATGACCTTTTAGTGGCAGTCATGAAGTGAATCACTGTGGTTGTTAAGCGAACCATGTGGTCATTAAGTGACTGACATGGTTCCCCAATGATTTTGCTTGCTAGAAGCTGTCGGGGAAGGCCAAAAATAGCAATCAAGTGAACTTGGAATGCTACTATGGTCATAAATGTGAACCGGTTGCCAAGCGCCCATATCATGATCATGTGACTGCAGGGACACTGCAACTGCCCTGTGAGTAAGTTGGGTTTTTCAGCACCGTTGTAAGTCTGAACCACCACTAAAGGAATGGTCATTAAGTGACGACTACCTGTATTTAAAATTGAAAGTTTTCAAAGCTCCACAACTTAAACATTTTCTGAAAGGAAAACTAAAACTAAACTGATTCAGCAGAATTTTGGGACTGGAGGGGGAAAGAAACAGCCAAAGATGCTTAAAGGATGTTTTCCTGGTGATAGTTTCAAAATGGAAATCTCAGTTCTTTCAAGAGAAGGTGGTTTTTAGGGCAGAAAAGCCAACAAGATGCTTAATTCAGAAAAAGAAGGAAGAAAGCTAACTTAACAGACTAAATAATTATGAGTATGATGCAAATCAGGAGAATTGCATATTCTTAAGGCAGTTACATTCATTTTTTAAAAAAATTCATTCAGTTGTGTCCAAGTCTCATAGACCACCTGGATAAGTCCCTGCAAGTTTTCTTGGCAAGATTTCAGAAGTGGTTTGTCCTTGCCTCCTTCCTAGGGCCGAGAGAAAGTGACTGGTCCAAGGTCACCCAGCTGGCTTTCATGCCTAAGGCAGGACTAGAACTCTTATACCACGCCTGATTGGCTCTTGGGCCGAGAGAAAGTGACTGGTCCAAGGTCACCCAGCCGGCTTTCATGCCTAAGGCGGGACTAGAACTCTCAGTCTCCTGGTTTCTAGCCTGATGCCTTCACCATTACACCAAACAAATATGCCCTAATTCACTGTTAGGTTATGAACAAGGCATGTCAACAATCACAATACATGAAGACATACATTTTTTGCTCTGGCCCTAATCAAAATTTTCCATGAGATAAACATTACAACGCATGTCTGTTTTAACTGATTTATCTCCAGTTTAGAGGATCGCTTTTTCTCTGTTTTAACTGAGTTGCACTTGTAGTGTGCCTAGCTGTAGTGTCCCATTTGTGTTTAGTGCTTTATTGAATGAATGCTTCTCAGAAATTGGACATTTCCATCTCTCTCATCCTCTATATCCACAAATGCAGATATACACAAGCATCACACATCAGAAAGCAACATAGGGGGATATCTGATGAGCATGACTGTGGAACAAGTATGTGACTCACAACTGCAACGCTCCAGAGGGTGAACCATGGGCCAGCCCACTGGGTTATGAAATCTCTCATTCTGGGGGAGTGCCCCACAATGCTGAACATCTCCTTTAGGAAGACTTTAAAGAGTTTTTGTAGAATCAGAATGAGAGGAGGGGGGAGGAGAAGGAAGGGTCTTTTATGATTAAGAATGCAAAGTTAGGTGTTGAATAACTTGACACTGAACTCAGGAGCAGTTATAAACTCTTCAACCCTTTCCACCCTGTGACCATAAAACATCAGGAATCTGAAGCAGAAAGAAGTAATTCAGCATGACATGCAAGTCCTACACTACTTTGGAAAATGCAAGAATTCAGTCATATCAGATGCAGACTCAAATCCTGCCTGAAAATTAGGAAGAAGAAGATGGGAGAGAAATTCCAGGTGATAAGATTTGGTATGTGTTTATTTTCTGTGTAGACCCTGTGTAAAAGCACTTTACTGGGGTTACAAATGTTGTTTTAAGGTTATGCTGCATCTGATAATGTCCAAGCAGGTTGTTATTCTAACACCAGAAGAAAATGTGGTAGGTCTTCCACCTAAGTGAATAAAGAATGAACAGATTAACCTAGTAGAGGAGTGGAGAAGGTAGAAGCTGTGGAGGAGCACTGATCTGCAATCAGGATTGTAGAGGTGGCTCTACAAATTCACTCCCCACTCACTGACAAGATTGCCAGACCTATACAATCATGCCTGGTTGCAGCTTCTTCATGGTCCAGTTGTAAAGATGTTGTCTTTGGAAATGGAGAACCCCTGTTTGCAAGCAGTCACATTTCACATTGATCTCAGTTACCACCCAACAGTTGAGCACTGATTAAGATCTGTCTATTTATCTACTGGTCTGGAAGAGAAAATTCTGATTGGCTGTCAGTTCTCTGCAAGTGCTAGTATCTCACAGCACAGATAGGCCCACAGGGCCCTGGTAATTGTCAGAGCATCTGAAACTGAAAGCAACCTTTTGCTCTTTTTCATATGTGAAATGAGAAAACTTTTTTGACGGAGGAAGCACAGAACTGATCCATGAGGCCCAATCCACCAGAACATTTTCTCAGGGAAACTGCTCTGAAATTAGAACTCCAGTGTAGAGCCCTTATTAACATGAGTGTCTGGAACAAGTCACGATGGTATCACACGTGTCACGACATCACACAGATGATGAAGATTATGTCACTTGTTTTACGGTATAAGAAAAGAATCTTGAAGTCCTGATAGAGTTTATTTCCCCCCCACCAAGGAGGATCAAAGTTGGCGATCCTTTCTTTCTCAACCCCTCTTCTCTTTCACAGAGAAGCTGACGTTTAACAAAACCACTCTTTTTATATCCCTACTCCTCTATGCTTAGACAAATATGAATCCCTCTGAACTCATTTCCTTATGTCATGATTGCTAATACTTGGAGCCTTTGGCTGGAGGAGGGCTTACGTTTAATCATACAGTGCCCATTGGAGAACCCTTTTAATGGACCACTGTTCATCTTCCACACTTCTTTCAACCTTGTAAAATCCATCAGCTGTCACCAGCTCAATCTAGTTTTAGGAGGCCTCAGAGAGTTTGAATCAAGGTGAATCAAGCCAAGGCTTTCAACATAGGTGTTATCTGACTGCTTTTTTTGGAAACCGAAGTGAGATCATTGCTGACCATGCCTGCTGCCATATTTCAATCTGGGTTGACCACGGGAAAGAGAAGTGTGTCCCAAAATGTCAAGATGGTGGGCCCAGCCACATGATTGAAGCCCTGGCTGTTTTTTAGGTGTGTTGTGACTGCCATCTTGACTTGATTTCCCCGATTCATTCTCTAACTATTTCACCAAGAACATATGCTGAGCTTTCGTCTTTTATTCACAGGTGAAACCCGGAAAAATTGTGAAGTTTTGGTAGCTGGATACTGTATTTTGCAGCAAAAAGTCACTATTCAAAAGTTTAATAAAGTACCCCTTATGTTCTTCTGTTGACAGTTAATTGCCTGCCAAAACCCAGTGAAATATTTTGATTCAATGTATATGATTCCACAGAATAAATGTCTGGATAATATAATGAGATATTTTTAATACTTTGGCCTTACAAGAAAGAGAAGTATCCTTGGATCACCAGTTCAGGCAGAAGGTCATGGGACTCTCTGGAAACAACATGCTAAGCAGCAGACCTCCAGAAGAAGATGAAAAGTCTCATTCTTCTCAAATGCTCTCTTTCAGTGGTCTAAATGGCTGGTTTGTTTTTGGAAGCTTGGTAGAAAGAAGATTCCAGCAGTTGCTACTTCAGTGTTCTCTGCTGCAGAAAGTCTTCTGCCCAGAGATCCTCGTGATGGTTGATAAGTGAGTAGAAAGTGAGTCTTTTCCCACAGCAGGTGCAGCTGCTGTCTCTGAAAGGGGTGACAGGCACCATTTCTTGGTGGTCTCAAGGAGAAGCAGAGCAGATGGCTTCATTCCATCTGCCCCCAGTTGACTCCCTCTACTGCCTATTGGTCACAGACCAATAACAGCAAACACGTTTCTTCCCTTCCAGTTTCTGTAAGTGTTCATTTTACTTTGTTTGAATTCTTTCATTGCACATTCCCATTTCAGGGAGTGAAATTGGACCAGCTGGTGAAATGGCAAAAATAATTTGCATTGCAAATTCAACATCAAATGCATTTGCTTGCTAAGGATAACCTAATACCTTATATACTTGATCAGGAGCAGATTTTTTTTTTAAAAAAATGCTTAACGCACTGGCAACTTCCTACCCACATAGAAACAGATGCAGATTTCCAAATAAATGAAATGTATGTAAGTATGGTCTTCCTTAATAGGTTATAAATTCTATTAAATATGTTTAATATCACTTACAGATTTGTTCCTGTATTTTAAATAGCAAAATTTAAATCCTTATTTTTCATGGTAAAAATTCAAAGGTTTTAGTTTAGACTATTGGATCTGAGACTTTCTGGACTAAGGCAGCCTAGAAATGTGTTGAAGGAAGGGAGGGTGGAAGGGAAGGAGGGAGGGAGGAATTTCTATTGAGATTGCAGGATGGCAGCAAAATACTTGAGTTTTCTATATCTCTTTGCTGCCATCTAGTAGTGGTCTGGATTGCTCCAGCCCAGATATGGAGCCCTAACTCTCAATCTAGGTACTCATAATTTACCAGATTTCTCCAAGCTCAGCACCTGCTAGATTCTGCATTTTTTCCCCAAGGTGTCCATTATATTTCATTTTATTTTGATGCACATCTGAAATGTAATAGTTGGAATGAAAGAGCCAGCACAACAGAGGCCCTCTATCTTGGGTTAACCCCAATATTCAAATTATTTGAGAATCGTTTTTGCCTGTTATCTTTCTAGACCAGGGCTGGACAACTTATGTCACATTGGTTGCATATCTCCTCAGCCCCACACTTTGGACCCCAGAGTCCCCCAAGTAAGTTCATAGAATCCTAGAATTGTGGTGTTGGAAGAGATTACAAAATCATCTAGTCCAGCCCTCTGCAGTATACAGGAAAGGCCAATCAAACCATCATCAAGAGGTAGCTATCCAGCCTCTTCTTAAAACCCCCCAGAGATGGAGTACCCACAACCTCTGTTCCTACAGATCTTTAGGAAGTTTCCCCTTATATTTAAACAAAATCCAAGTAGCTGCAATTTTATACCCATTATTTCTGGTCCTAGATCTGTGGCAATGAAAAACAGTTCCTGACCATCTTCTCTCTGCAACTTTTTATGCACCTGCACACAATTATCATGTCTCTCCTTGGTCTTCTTTTCTCCAGACTGAATATTCCCACTTCCTTCAGGCTGTCTTCATATGGGATGTCCTGAAATTCCTGCCATCACCATGAACCTGTTCTAATCTGTCAGCTTTTTTTTTAATCCATTCAATCTTGTCCGATTCTTAGAGACTGCCTGGACAAGTCCCTGCAGTTTTCTTGGCAAGGTTTTTCAGAAGTGGTTTGCCATTGCCTCCTTCCTGGGGCTGAGAGAAGGTGACTGGCCCAAGGTCACCCAGCTGGCTTTGGGCCTAAGGCAGGACTAGAACTCCCAGTCTCCCGGTTTCTAGCCTCATGCCTTAACCACTACACCAAACTGGGTCTCCGGTCTGTCCATATCCTTCTGGAAATGTGGGGCACAGAATAATAGCCAATATGCTGGGTCTCACCACTTCAGAGCATCAGGAAATGTATTTACTTACTTACATTGATTTAAAGAACACCTGATTCCAGATGACTCTTGGTGCTTCATGTAATAAAACAGCAGAACAATAAAAGAAAAACAGGTATGTGTCTGTAAAGATCAAATAATACAACAAAACAAAATCATACCAAACAAAATCTTATAGGGGCTGACTCACCACCTAGTCCTGCTCACCCACCATGGAAAAATAGCCAAGTTTACAGCGTCTGATGGAACATCATCATGATGGGAGCTGAATCTCTGAAGGGACGTTGTTCCAGAGGGCAGCTGCCATGACAGAGAAGGCATGCCTCCAAAGCCCTGATGGATGACACTCTTTAACAGAGGGGACTCAAGGTGTACCCACTGTGCCAGATCTCACCGGATGGGCAGACACCATGGGAGATAGGTGGTCCTTCATAAAGGCCCTTATTGGTAGTAACCAGCACCTTGAACTACACCTGGTGATCAAATGGCAACCGATGCAGCCCATGGAGCAGTGAGGTCACATGGGCATGCCAAGGTATGCCCATCACTGCCCATCCTGGTGCATTCTGAACCAGCTAGCTTCTGGATGGTCGTCAACGGCAGCCCCAGGCAAAGCCCATTGTAATAGTCCATTTGTGATTTTTGTTTCACTTTTTTCTTTGTTTCATGTATGGTTCTAAAGGGGCAAATAGGTGCCTTAAGACTTGCAGAGACTGAAGGCAATTTTTAGCACCCCAAAATAGTCTTCAAAACTCTTGAGAAATTGAATGGACATCTCTGATTGTTTGAAGGCTGGAGGGGAAATGGCAAAATTTGGATTGCTTGAGAGTTTTAGCAACCCATTAATGGAACAAATATAGGGACTTCATTTATGGGGGTGGGGGTGTTGCAATGGTTTTGATATACTGTATATCTTTTCTTTTTTGAAATAGCTACTTATATAAATATGTTGATTATTAGAGGAGGAGGTCCAGAAAATTCCAAGGATACTTAATTTTTTTATTGTAGATATAAACAGCTACTTTGTTTCTCATCCTACATTCTGTCCACATTCAGAAATGATTTTTCAAGTCCCCCAAATGCACATTTCACAATGCTGTCCTTGAAAGAAATGTTGCTTTGCTACTGACTGTAAGCACCAAATTTGGGGGCAGACAGGGCCATCTGCAGGGAGAGATCAAAAAAGTCAAGTCGGTGACCATGACCTCATAATTGAAGCCCTGCCCCTTTTTAATGCAGTGACACACATAAGGAAAGGGCAGGTCTTTAATTGTTCAGCCATGGCTGCCATCTTAACTTTTTCGACCCTTCCTTGCAGATGTCCCAGGGTGAGGGGTAGGGAATTCCCTTCTAAATGCTTGAGAAGGTTAATGGAAGGAAGCACTTTTAATACACTATGGAGTATGCTTATACAAGAAGTTGATTCCAGCTTGTGAAAGCTGGAATTTGGCAGATCTAAAGTACAAATTGTGTTGGTTGGAAATGAGGAGAAAGTTTCCCTCATGGAAAGTTACAGAAATATAGTAACCGACCCTGTGAGTCAGTGAAGACATCCTCAGATGACAGATTGGCAGCGGTCAACGTTTTCACCCTTTTAAATGGTGGCCCTGGGGGGTTCTAACAACATAACTCAAAACGACATATTCTGAGCCTTATTTTCTCTTCAAATAAATAAAAAATGAGAGCGGGGTTATGTCCGCACAGTACATTTCTTGCTTCTGTAATCAGAAACAGAATCTTCTGCAAAAAAGAAAACACGAAATGTTTGGGGTTTTTCTCTCTCTTTTTTGAAAAAAGAAAAGTTCAATTCATATGCCTTCACATACAGGATATTTCCTGCTTCCAAGTTTTTAAAGAACCTTTGGGAGAAATGAGGAAACTCCATCAAGTTCAGCAAGTAATTATTAGAAGGGCTAATCAGATCAACCTCAAGTTGGTTTAGGACAAACTTTTTTTTTAATTAAACCAGTTATAAAATTAAAATGAGAATATCCATAAAATTGCTGTCCTGAACTCCTAGTTCTGCTGCTTTCAACTAGGGATATACTGTAGATTGGCATTATTGCTCTAACCACACAACTTGGATAGATCCTGGGCTAGGTTGGCAGCCCCTTCGCACTGGACATGATAATATGGAGGAATGAAGCAAGGGACATATATTTATTTCATTTATATCCTACCTTACAACTCAGGACAGAATACCTAATGCTCCCACCTCCTGTTGCGATCCAGCAATAGGAGGAGGGAATGGAGGGGGAAGAAAAGAGAAAGGTTATATGGATGGGAGTCTCTGCAAATGATGGGTTGAATGCGTAGTGATTGTGAAGATGGCGTAGTTTGCCTCCTCTGAGTGGGACCTTAACCTGCCCACCCCTTGTGTTTAACCATAAAGTGAACGCTACTTTAACATTGTTTTATTTAGTACCTTTTTCTTGGTGTTTCTTGGCAGTCTCTCAGTTACAGCTCCACTATGACAATGTCTCCTCCCTCCCTCCCTCCCTCTTCCTCCTTCCCACCCTCTTCCTCCTCCTCCTCCTCCTCCTCCTCCTTTTTTATTCTTTGTTATGCAGATTAATTTCCATTCTTTTGGGGTCTTCCCTTAATATTTTATGTATGAATTATGAAGGATCTTATGTTTACAGGCTGGTCTAAGGCCATAATAAAGTCATTTACTTACTTGCTTGCTTGCCTTTTCTGTTTTAGGGACATCATACCTTGTCCATATACAACAGGGGTCTATAGGCGGAGTCAAAATCTGTAAGGTGGCACACACAGCATTGCCATCCATTGATGGCAAATGCATGTATAAAACCGTGGGGCTCGGATCATGATGCCTCCACCATCTGGAAGCTTTGGACACCCTCCCTCCATCTAGATGCCCATGCTCAGTGGGGCTCAGAATCCAAGCCAGATGATCAGCAATCAAGTACACATTATCTCTTGGACATACCTGATGAAAACTGCTAAGACGTTTCGGCAACCCCTTTCTAATTTACCACGTTGTTTCCCCTCTCACTACTGCCCGTTGAACATTATCCTCTACTCTGGTATTTCATCCATGGCCTTAGAACCCACTCCTTTTGAATTGGGGCGTCCTCTTCCACTATGGAATGGGGGCTGACCACCATGCATAAAAAGGTCAGTGGGAAATGGAAGTCCAGTAGCTTGCCTACATACTCTATGATACAAGGAAGGGGCGTTTTAGTGGCATCGCTCTTTCCCCTCATTTGATCCTGATGAATCCCTTGATCAGCCTCTGGTCAAAGCATCCCTGTGGGCTACAGAGTTTGTAACCTCATTCTGAGAGTCCCTCACCTCAGTTTTACAAATTGTTCATCCCTTGGCCAGAAAGAAAAGTATGCAGCTGTAGGTATGCTGTACACACTAACCCATGGTCCAGAGACACATTAATCATATAGCTTATGAAAACAGAAGCCTTAACCCAGACATCATGTGGCTTGATTTTCTGGCAAGGAAAATGTAGAAGAGAGAGACCTTTTTAGAAAGAGGGCAGTGCAAAGAAAAAGATCAACAAAATCCCGGATTGATTTATATTAGACTATTAAGGCCAAGAGCTGCAGGAAAACATTTCAAGGAAGGCACATGCTTTGAAAGGATGGTATTCTATGTATCTAGAATCAGCCAAGACCTTTGGCCTTAGGGTCCTGGGCACGATCATAGCTGCAAGATATTTGACAGTGAAGCAAACCAGTTGCACAGAGTGAGATCTCTGGGGCATCAGGAGAGATCCATGGTTGCCATCCAGGGAATGAGGAACTCTGCAAGCAACTAATCTAACTAATGAGATTGCAAGGCCCTTGCCCAGTTTGAAGGTTGGCAAATTGTCGCCCACCATCACCAGTGGAAAAAGCCAGTGTTTTAAGCTGAGACCCTGTCACTCCTGAGCAGCAGGTGAATATGTCCTGAAAACCATTTCAGACCTTAGGCTACATCAAACCTCCATAAAGCTATATCCAATAAAACCTATGGTGGGGGGGGGGGGAGCATCGGTTCAATCATGCTCTCAGGACCCTTTTTTACCAACTTTTGTCACTCTCAGCATGTTGCTTTTGACACTGTGGAGAGAATGCTGCATTCATGAACATCTACTGAGCACCTGCAAATTGAGGTGGAACATTTCATTGATCTCAGTCATTTTCCACTGCATTGTTGTTGCCTTTCAGCCTTTCCTAATCTGAAGGCTTAACTAGACTGGTAGCTGTGGGAAATACAATTCTTCATCCTCATTATTTGAACCTCTTCTACTTTCCTGAAGTACAGAACGAGGATATGCACAGACATATTTACACCTTGCTAATTTTTCATGAAGGAATCTTAGCTCTGGTCTATAGGGAGTTAACGTAGATGGGCAATATGTATTTTATGCCTACTGAGCCAAACTGTTCATTGAAGTAAAAATAGAGACTGGAGATTCTGCAGCCAGGATGATTCCACTGAAATTTCATGGTGGAACTCACTAGTGTTACAACTGAATTTTCAAGAAACATGAAACTATTCTCATAGGCGGTGTTGCTTGCCTGATCCTCTCGCTCTTTCAGTTACATCCAAGTTCTTCAGTGTGCAATATTAGCTACAAATCTGATCAATTCCTGGAAGGAATGGAAAATGGTTCAACAATGTGAGAGGAAAACGCAAAACAATAGATGGTAGGAAAGCCAAGTGAATAGCTAAAGCCATATTTTGTGACTTCCAACTTCCTTCAAGTCTTCTTGATTTCTGAATGTTCAGTCAACACCATTTACGCATCTACCTACCTTTCTTTGAAAGCTACAAGCACCCTATTTTTCAGCTAAAAGAAGTTAATATTTTTTCAGTGACAGAGTTCCATTGGTCAGGAGTTGAGAATACACAGCCTAGAAGCAAGCTATTTAAAGCTTTTCTGTTGACTTAAGGCTTAATCAGACCAAGAGGGAGTGTAGCAGAAACTAGAGTCACATTGCCTTTCCTTCTAACTATCTTTCCATCAAGGACTTCACCAAAGCCATATCCTGCACTCAGATGTAACTTAAAATGAAAAATAAAAGGATAATCAAAACGGAAAAATTAAAACCCTTTTGGGGGAAATGAAGGAAAACAGAAAGGATTTCAAAGGCTTATAAAACTCCAGGTCTGGCAACTGGTTTATTTTCCATGGAAGTAGGTTCGGTATAGTTTTTGGTTCAGGAACGTAATGAATGCAGTTTAGTTTCCATCCATGGATTTATGCCCTCCATTCAGTTCTTAAGGCAGCTCAAATTTCAGGACATGGTGGAGCAGGCCAGCACGGAATAATCTTCCAATGAATGCTAAGGAGTAAATTACATTTTATGTTAAGTTACATAGCATGTGGCTCCTCCCTCTACTTTTTAGTTACTCCAAAATAATCATTTGGAGGCTCAGTCCAGGTTGGGACCACCGTCCCCCTCCTACCTAGGTGAGGACAGCAAGCAGAAATTATTTTCCCTTCGGTGGACATGTCTCTGGAAGACTGGGTTATGTCTGTGTGTGTGACCCTGACAACAGTTTTTTAGTCCTTCCTGTCACTTGAGCTAAAGAAGGAAACTTGGCAGGACATTTGCCAATTTCACCCTGTTAAAAGAAAAGCCAAGAAACTTTGCATTTCACCAAATGTCAGCAATTCAAGGTAGATCAGGCCAAGAACAGGTATTGTTGTGAAGTATTTCTCTTTATCTCATCTTATACTAAACAAAATCAAGGCGAGGTTATTTTGAGTTTCTTTCTCACATTTCCTTATTTTCCAAGACTGTGTAATCTCTGCTACAAGTCCTCCCTTAACGGCTCACACATTCCTTCTCTATCCCCAAGGTTAGTTCTAAATTCTTTTATACCATCCCCTTACCAAACCTGAAAAAAACCACACATGCACACAAAATGTTCAGCCTTTCATGGTAGGTACCCCAACAACCCCAGGATGAAATGGTTATCAAGAGAAGAAAGTGGGGACTAGAACACACACCAGCTAATTGAAGGAAAGTGTGCAAAACAGGCTGAGATGAAGCTGGTCAGCCAGACTGCCCTGCTTGTACCAGAAGAGGGGAGAAAACTCTACTTTGGATGCTGAATTAGGTGGGGATTACTCTAATCGAGGACAGCTCAGGACAATGTCATCTGTTCTGCCTTCCTGAAATGGTAGGTGACCCATCACTGTGCTTGGGGCAAGCAGGAAGTGCATGACAGCCCACAGAATATCAATATTGCTTCATTTTTAGCCATTTTAAAATCAATCGTTATTCAGTGTAATCTATATTACAGTTATTTTGTAGTATAAATGTGGTTCATATCCCTGAACTATCTAAAGAGTTAAATAAGATGATGAAAATACTAAAGCCAGGAAGATAACTGGGTGAGCTTGATCTAATTGCAGTAAGGCTATCCTACATCCCAGAATTGTTGTGAAACACTGGTGTATAATTCCATGTTAATTGATCTGAACTCTCTGGAGGAAATGAAGGCTAAAATAGCGTCCATTATAATTCAGTAATAGCTCCAGTGGAAAAAGGAAATGTACATTGTTGGCAATGCATAAAAGCATTCTGAAGGTGATTCTTAGTCCACTGAAAATTAAGCAAACTTTTTTGGACAATGCACCAACTAAATCCATCTCCTGAAACCAGGGGCTGATCCCCCATGGCAAAACACCACCATATTCTTCTCCAACTTTCCCTAACACATCAATTAATGCTAGTTTTCTCCTTCCATGATCTTGCTAGGATCTGGATAAAGGCTCTTAGAATCATCCTGTTCTGTATTGAAGCCAGCCTGTAGTTAAGAAAGCAATGTGGGGCGGTGATATTTCAGGCAGACTTTGGTTTTAAAGTCTGTATCATGCTCAGAGTATATGGCAGGTGATTATGGGTGAGTATGGTACTTTTTTGGAGGACAGAGGTAGCCCCTCCCATTCAAGAAAGTCTTCTACCAACGCTTGGAACTTTTGAAGTAGAATCAACCTACTAGTCACAGGGACTTTTCCTTGTTCATTTTCCCCACCTTCATCTTTTGTTGGAAAGCTTCCAAATATTCCTGTGTGTGACTCTCATTTAACAAAGAGCCTTTCTGCAACGGAATATACAGACTGTTTGTTGAGCTTGTACCACCATTGCACAGAGCAGCCAGAACTCCAAAATTATTTTGAGATCTGCTTTGTTTTCCTGTTATCTTTTGGCTTCTCGGTGGGAAACAAACCAAACTTTTTTTACTTCTGACCCAGATACATTTAGTTCCTCAAGCTAGAAGTGAAAGAGAGGGAGAGGGAGAAGGCAATTCAAGGAGAAGTGCAGGGAAAAGCTATCTGTCACCTTATCGAAAAGAGAGCTTTGTCCTTATTGCTGACAGTGTAAATGAAATTAACTTCTCATTGCAGAAGTTGATAAAGAAATGCCGGTGAGACTAACTACAGCTCCTGGGCTGATATATGAATCAACATTCTGAAACAAGATTTGACCTTCACACGTTTTTAGGTTTTTTGAAGATATGCTGTGTTGTATGAGAGACATTTGGCAGGAAGTCAGAAATATTCTCAAAAATATTTCATATTATGATTTGTTATAGCATGGCAAGACATGTTTAACCACTAATGGTGAAATTAAAGGATATGGAATGAATAACTTCTAGGAATATCCAGCAGAATTTCTTTGTGGTCCAGTCTGGAGGATTCACGCACCAATCAGATCTAGCTGTGCACGACCTCGTGGCTTTCCTCATCTCCTAGTTACCCACAAAATCATTTTGAAAATTATAATACTTCATAACACACACAACATTAAACAGGGCTGTAATCCTAACATACATTCAATCCTACATTCCACGGATCCTTTTTTATTGTCTAAAAATATCCAAAGTCAACCAAACTGGATCAGGATTATGGCACTGAGGAAGAAGGAGGTGGAGGATATCCAGCCTAGGATCTTTCCTTCATGGTGGCCTCAAATAAGAATTCATTCGTTCATTCATTCATTCATTCATTCATTCAAAATGGGACCATAACTATGTGATTGAAGCCCCACCCTTTTTTACATCTCTCATAATGTGAGTTAAAAGGGGTGACACCCCCTGCGGACATCTCTGATGAGATCAAAGTGTGATATGATCTGAAAACCTTTTCTCTCATGAGCATAAGGATGACAAATGTATATTTGTATACATTCTTTTTTCAATCGGTATTTTTATTTTTGTATGTTCTGTTTTTATACTTAAAGTTTGTTAACCCATCTGACTGCTTACGAGAGCAGAAAGGTAGGGTATAATTCACATGGATCAAAACATTAAAAACCACAGAAGTTACATCCATATACTTACAGGCACATTTTGTTCATGAAATGAAATGGATTAGTGCAGAGTCTAGGGGATTCAGCATGAACATGTGGCATTCATCAGCATCAACCCAAGACAGCAAAGGGTTTAATGATCTTTGATGATCATCATCACATGAACATCCTTCACTACAATGGGAGGGACACAAAGGGATCAGAAAATTGTCTCCAGACATGAGACTTGAAGAGGAAGAAGGAAATCTCTATGACTATGCCAAATGCAAATTATTAGAGCTGTTGTTCTTTTCTAACAGTTCCAGGAGAAGGGAAGTCTCTGTAAATTCATGTTGCAGAGCCCTTCAAAACAGCCATGTCAAACCTACCAGAGGATGTGACTACCTCAGCATTCCAAGGAAGGGTGTTTTGCTTACCACAATGCATTTTGAGGCACATCCCTACACCCCAACTTATAGCTGAAACTTTTTAATATGAACTGTCAGAATATAATACAGTACTTGTGCAACTAAGCCCTGCAAAAGGGTGGGGTTTTTTTTGAGGTTGCTATGTTCTTAAGAGAATCCTTTTGCCTCAGACTTAGAACTAGAACCAGCAACTTGCAATTTGACTGAACATAGGCAGGCATCCATTTCATATCTCCTTCTCAACTCAAGAGGACTTGTTTCATTTTATATGATGCTTTTGGGGGGGGGGATTCCCATCCTATAACCTAGCTCTGGTAGGTCTGGAAGGGAATTCCTTTCAAGTTAATCCAATGGGTGTTATGGCTGAGAAGGAACTTGAATCCAGCTTCCTCTTAGTCTAAGTCCACTAAGGTCATTCTCCACTCCATAACAAGAATAGCAAAAGAACTGAGATCTAGATTGCATGGCGAGTTCTCTGTTATTTAATGACCATATGTTGGACATTTGCAGAGATCATTCCTGCTTTAAGCAATCACAACCGAAGCTCCAAATACATTTTTCCCAGCCCATGACAAAGGCGGGGAAACTCCAATTGTGAGAATGCATCGAGCTTTTGGATCCCAGCCTTGGTATCTGGATTTCCTCAGTGGTGAATGGATACTCTGGAGCATTGTTTTAAAAAAATGTAGAAGTTCCTAGTATCCTTCTTTATAATATCAATACCCTCGCTTGAAAGGGAAGTAGGATTAGCTCAGACAAAATTACCAGAACGGCTCACATTATTTTTCTCATGATGTCATATGGATTCCAGCTGGGCCTTGAAATACAATATAAACACTCCGATGATGAACACACAACACTTCATTACAGTGTCTGTTAAAATAAACCAATAGAAGCAAATAAACCAGTATTGTATCAAAGGCCATTGGCAAAACTGAAACATTCATGGCCCAACTCATTTGTTTCACCCACCTGGATGGGAGGATATATGAGCCACATATATAATGAGTTATTAGGCACTGATATGACATTGACCAGGACATGTCTGGGAAATCAAAGGGCACAATGCATGTGTACACACACACACCTGGTACAGTGTTTGCTTTCACAACGGGACTGAAATGAAATTAATACTGAAGTCTGAAGAACAAAAGAAAGCAACTGCCAGTTATAAATTTCCTTTGCATTATTTATGGGGCATTAAAATTTTGAAGCAATGCCTTCCTCTGCTTGTAGAACCTGGAAAATGTCACTTCATGGCTTGGAAAACTAAGTTTGCTAACCATCAAGAAATATGCAATAACATCGATTCACTTCCCAGCACTTTATGCTATTTGGACATATTATTGATGTGCTGTTTTATAAACTCTGTCACTGACGTAGTGTGATCTCAGTTCTCTAGTGGATTGGGAACATAAGCAAGGAATTCAAAGGATGCTGCACTCTCTACTCTCCAAACATTGCAGAGATAAGCAGAGGACTCTGCCAAGCTACTAAAAAGTACATATCAAGTTTATTTGCACTGTTAGAGAGCTTTGTGGCTGAGACACAACATTATAGCATTAAAAGAAAGGCCTTGGTGTGGCTCTGAAATGGCTGGAAGTTACATCAGAAAGGCAGTTTTGAAGAACTGAGGGCATGGAAAGTTTCTAAACATCCTATCTATAAGAAGGAGAATGGAAACTCTTGAATGGTGTCAGCTAAAGATAAATTAGGATATTTGGGGTGAACCAGAGATCCACATAACCTATTTCCCCAGATATTTTCTGCATGTGCTGCTTTGAAAAATGAGGAATAATGCAGAAGTGATGGAAACACAATTTTGGCTTTGACCAAAGGTGATGAAAACAAAGATGCACTCAGCTACTCTTAAGGTTTCATCAACATGAGTGCCTCTGGAAGAGGTCTTAAAGCAATCAAGAAAAAGCGTACAGAGTAAGAGAAATTTTCCAGAACCACAGATGTAGCCTGTTTTGACAAGCAATCATTGGGTGCTCACAGCCGCCATCTTGACCTTTTTGACCATCCCTTCTCTAGCAGGAGCCCTGGCATGAAACGACTTCATAGTGGCCAGGTACCGTGCAAGTTTTAAACTCTTGGGACACCCTTTAGCCACTCCAAACAAAATTTAAACAGGCCACATCTTTGGACCTTGCCCAATGGGGAACTCTGGGGGTACAAAACAAAACAAAACAAAACAAAGATGGCGACCGCGAGCAGACGCCACCCTCCATTCTAGGGGCGTGAGTCCCAAATTACCTCAAACCCTACAGCCTCAGCTTGTTGATCGAGGTTTTTTTGGGGGGGGGGGTGAATGGGACAATCTGAGCCCAAGCTTGTTGGGGTTTGGACGAAAATCCCCCCAGATAGAGCGGTAGGAAGCAGTGGGCCTTGATGGGCTCTGACAATGCAGTGGCCTCCCACCGGAGCAGGAGCAGTTGCTCTTTCCTCTGAAGACCCTGCCTTTGCCTTTTTAAGAGACCCCAGATGAAGTGGGGGGGGTGACAACACATTCCTTTGGCAGTAAGGCCCTGCGGTCTTTGGCAGAATGGTAAATCCCGGCATATTAAACTGGCCTCGGAGGTGCAGCAGATCCTGGCCGCGTGGTGGCCCCTGGCAGCGGGAGGAGCCTAGTAGCAGTGGACCGTCCTCAGTGTCTTGGCTGGCCTGGGTGATGAGTGGGCCTTGGCAGCATGGCTTGGGGCACGAGGCGGCAGATAGGCGACCCGGTTGTGGGGACATGGAGGACCACAGTGTGACGGAGCGATCTGGGCGGTCTCTGGGCCGGTGGATTGGCTGGTGGATTGGTGCAGCACCACAACAGATTTGGATGGTGAGGTGAACTTGGGGGAGATTTAAGGACATGACCTCAGTGGAGTGGTGGCCTGAGCTGTGTAACAAACTTTGGAGGACTGTTTGGGGTCCCCGGACTTGGGCACACCCTGAAGCTTTTAACACTTGCATTGGGTGGACTTTAGAACAACTGGATAGAGACCACAGAGGAATTTAATTGACCATCCCCTCCCAACCCTCCTAAGATACAATCGGCTATTGGGGATCCCTGAATGGTGAATGGTGTACTCCCTCTCAAGCGTGAGAGACACGAGAGGGAGCACAGGTTGGATGGTGAGTGCGAGAACACTCACCTCTTAAGTGAGAGGCAGGAGGTGAGGAGTAGTGGATGGGGTGCCCCGCTGCTGACCAGTGAGACAAGTCGAGGGGGGACGGTGAGTGAGTATATGTGCAGTGGTTGTGCTCTCTCAGTGCCGAGAGCATGAGCTGGTGCACTGGGGGGGGCCTCCATCGCCTTGTGGTTGAGTGGGAGCATGGTTGTGTGAATGAATGGAGGGATCCCTATTTTTAACCAGTGATCTCAGGAGTTCAGGAGTGGGAGCTAATGGATTTCAAGACTCTGGGGTTGTAGGGTGAGGCAGGCTATCGAGGTGGTGATGGGCAGGGGACAATATGGCGGGAGCCGGAGGGCGGGTCATCTTAGAGGAAGACGCCCCTGGTGTTCGTTACCTGTGGCATGTTACGGACCTCTGTGCTCAAAGCCAGGGCCTGGACAGCAGACTCGTGGTTGCCCTGACTTTTGGCTGCTGCTTTGTAATGCCAGGCCAATAAACAACAAGGCCCCCCTCATCTGTGATTTGATCATGGAGGAGGGGGCAGACCTGGCGTGTATTACCAAAACCTGGCTGGGCTTGGAAGGAGGTGTTGCTCTTTTGGAGATATGCTTGGCTGGATTTCGAGTTTGGCACCAGCTGAGACCTCTTGGCAGGGGAGGAGGGGCGGCTGTTGTCATCCAGGAATCCCTAGTGGCCGTCAGGGGCTCTGCTCTACAAGTGGTCAGGTGTGAGACCCTGTTTTTCAAGCTGGGTTCCCGAGAACAGTTGGGAGTGTTGCTATCGTACCAGCCTCCCTGCTGCATAGCAGCCTCCCTGCCTGAGCTGCTGGAGGCCATCTCGGGGTTGGAGGTGGAGTTTCCCAGACTTATGGTTTTGGGGGACTTCAATCTGCCTTCCCTGGGGTGGGCCTCGGAAGCAGCTCAGGAGTTCATGGCCACCATGGCGGCCATGGGCTGTCCCAGATTATTCAGGACCTGACTCAAGACAGTGGCCTCACTCTGGACTTGGTTTTCTTGTCAGAGCAGTGGCAATGTGATCTGAGGGGAGAGTTAAATCTGTCCCCTTTGTCATGGTCGGATCACACACTGGTGACCTTGAGATTCTCCTATGCCACCCCCCTCCGCAGGGAGGCAGGACCCATTTGACTGGTCCGCCCATGGCGACTGATGGACCCGGTAGGGTTTCAGAGGGAGCTGGGGGTTATACCCAGTGATCTGCTGCTTGGTCCAGTGGAGGCTTTAGCTACTGCCTGGAATTCGGTGGCAGCTGGGGCTTGGACAGGATCGTGCCTATGCAGCCTTTCTTGCTCACCCAAACCCGTGGTTTACGGAGGAGCTGAGGGTTTTGAAGAGGGTTAAGAGATGCCTATAGCACTGCTGGAGGAAGACAAAGACTGAATCTGACCGAACACAAGCTAGAGCCTCTATTAAGACCTACCTTGTGGCGATAAGAGTGGCGAAGCGTCAATACTTCTCCACTCTTATTGTGTCCACAAAACCCTGCCCGGCAGTCCTGTTCAAGATTACCCAGTCCATCTACAGGGTCGTGCTGAGGAATTTTCTGGGCATCTGCAGGATAAAATCACACAGCCAAGTCTATGAAGATTCATATTATTTTATACTTTGAATTTCTCTATATAATTTTGCAAGCATTGAGACCAAATACTTGAAGCCCCAGTATGATAATGTGTTTCTGAAACCAAACTGAATAGCTTTATTTAATCACTCTATGTAATACATTTTTACAAGCAGAATATGAAATTATTTTTGAGTTCATCGTCTTTGGGAATAGAGGAATATTGTTTTCAAATGAAATGAGTAAACATATAGGATTTATTTGCTCACTTCCCATGACAGGTAGATTTTGACATGCCACCTGTGAAAGGAAAGTTTCCAATTTCATATTAAAAGAACATTACACCCATTTAATTCAACTGGACTTAATTCAGAGTAGACATGCATCAGACTGTGCTATGCAAAAAGTTATTTTAATCATATACTTGCCATAAATACAGTCCTGTGTACTTTAATTCACAATGGTAGGCAAGAATATATGGATGGCGGCTCAGCACCTAATCTCTGGTAAGAAGAACTGTGCATCTGTTCCGTACATTAACGTATAACATAAATATTGTGTAGCATGCTGGGGGAAGATGGGTAAATCAGCGCTAAGTAGCAGAATCCTCTCCACCCTTAAAGTGCCCAGGGCTTCGAAAGAATCAGTGGGTTGCGGTGACAGGAAACTCTCCAAAGCAACCAGAAAGCCATTCATTTGGGGGGGGGGGAGCTACACTGGGAAGAGCCCACTGTCTATGTAGCCCCCCAAAAGAATGTAGAGTTCTTTTTAGCCCTTCAAGCAAAGATGTACTGTATCTGTGTCTTTACATTAGTATCCCTAACATTCCCACATGAAAGAAAATCAGACTGCCCATCCCACTTAGATATCCAACTATCTTTTGACTAGGCTGAAACCATTTCAGTTGGACCTAAAGACTCTTTCAATCCCTTTTACGGCTTGCACACTTGTAGTTCAGACCGGCATCACCTCCCTTTCACGGTATAAACTTTTGACTCACATTTTCTTCCAAATGCCTTCTCTTTGTGCCACTTCCCAAGAATAGGAACGTGTGGTTACTGTGGCAGGGGATATACAAAGAAATAAATATAGATATGCAACACAATTGGAGGTGACTTTGAGGGGTTGTATTTGAAGTTCCCTGCAGGGCCCCTTTCCATATACAAATGTTCCTTTGAGAACTTACAAAGAAGCTCTATATTAAAGCGTTCAGTCTCTGTTTTAATTAATTAATTGATTGATTGATTGATTGATTGATTAATTATGTGTTTTGATGTTTCATGGAACCCTAGTGTTCCAAACACTAGGCTATGATTGGAAAGAGAATGGTAAAAGTGAAGGCTTGACTGGGCTGTCCATATTCAACTTCTCACTAGGGCCGTCCCTTTCTCCAACAGGTCTAAGCCCCTTCAACGCTGGTCAATCACACCAAAATATATGGAAGTAAAGCTTGTTGAAGAAAGTAGTATTACTCTATTGATCTGTGGTAGGCTATAAGCTGACGAGAGCACTTCTTAAACAGTAAGTAATGGACGCAGAGCAACATTCTGATGTAGGTAGAGCCCCAGACCAAGCTGAAAGCATACGCATAAAAAGGGGGCAGGGCTTAATTTGTGGGGCTGAAGCTGCTATTTGGGTTTTTTTGACCCCTTCCACTGATGCCCCTGGATAGGTCTGATTCATCCCATATCTCTAATCCAATTTTATCTTCTTGATACCTAGCTTAATTTTTTATGGTTTTTAAGACATATTTTTGGGTTCCTTCAAGTCAGTGTTGACTTCTGGCACCTTCCTGGACAAGTCCCTGCAGTTTTCTTGGCAAGATTTTTGGAAGTGACCTACACTTGCCTTCTTCTTCCTGGGGCTGAGAGAGAGGGACTTGCCCAAAGTCCCCCAACTGGCTTTGTGACTAAGACAGGGTTAGAACTCAGGTTTCCCTGCTCCTAGTCCAGCAACTTAACCTCTGGACCAAGCTGGTTCCTTTGGTTAAGAATGTGTGACAAGCCTAAAATCATCCAGCTGGTTTTTGTGCCTAAAGCAGGTCTTGAACTTGGATTTCTCCACTTGTACATTGGTGCTTTAATCAAAAGACCAAATTTGGTTCTGTTAATGCCTGTTACTTTTAGCTATTTGGACAATCTAGACTATTATCCTGGTATGCTTTTTTATTATAGCACATAGTCATTATCATAGACTTAAGAATTTAGTTCTAATTAATCTTATAATGTTTTATAGTTCTGAGTTTTATAGTAACTTCATAGTTTTTACAGGATGTTCTATGCCACTACTTCATAATTCTAGAACTACCATTTGCATCAATAGTCGTACAGTAAATCTTGAATTTTCTAGTCTATGTTTTTATCTTATGCTGGGCAAAGACCAAAGTAAATTAAATACTATAATAATATGTAAAAACAGCTCTATAATAAAATGGAAGGAGACAAGGTTTCAGCTATCTGATGAATTCCATACAGAGATCCTTTATTTCTTTACAGCTGCCATCTAAAATGGAAGGGAGAAAATGCATTAATGCGTAGATGCCAACTCACTGTCCAAAAACCACTGACCAGAATCCACAAAAGTTTCAGAAAATATTTAGAGTTCTTTCATGTTACCTCTGTGGTTCTTCTCACATTTTTGAATATGGAATGTAGTCATGTTTCAATAGTTCTGAGCATTTTAAAAAAATATGTTCATGAAAAAATAAAAAAGGAAACTTGATATTCTTAAGATTTCAGAGTCAAGAAATAGAGGAAAATAGAATTTTAATCCAAACAGAACGTTCTTAAGAGATATCTGGAAGACTGAATGAGCATAGTGTACAGAATTTAATAACCAGAAGCTAACCCCAAAACAAGACAATTTACTAACAACTCTCCCTTGTACACAGTCCCCATATAGGGACTGTTAAGAATCTGCACCAAGACAAAATCCTTACTTATTACGTAGATTGTTGGTGGCCGGGGTTGTCAGGATTCACTGCCAGGTCAACAATGCCAATGGGACATGTAGGTAGGCCAGATGGGCTTTAGCTCTTATCTTTCAGCTTCAGTCCATCACTAAACATATGTACTAACTCAGAGAAAATTATTGGATTTGCACAACGTAATCAACCTCAAACCAAGGTGAACAAAGAATGACATACTGGGCCCCCACTAAATAAACCATATTATGATGTAATGTGATGTCTTGGCTCACACACCATGCTACAACAGTAGCTTCATTGTCATAAGAATCTGAATCCCAAACTTCACAACTCCAGTTTTTCCTAGTATTGTGTGTTTATGGGAACCTTGCCAATGGGATGCAATGGATGGATTTAAACCAGCAATTACCCAAAGCCATAGGCTTAAATAGAGGGACTTGAACAGGTAACTCTCTCTTTTACTCAGTTGCCTACCTTACCTATATACAGTTCAGCTCTTACAACTGTTTAGAAGAATGTGCAGAACGTAGAAAATATTTTTGAAAGAAATATTTGAAATATTTGAAATCAAGAAGGCATTACACCAGAGTTTCAGAAACAAAATCCACTCCTCTAATAGTTCTAAAACATTGGTTTAGATTTAGAGAGCTCTAAACTAACAAGCCTGTACATGTTTTAGAATGAGCTGACTTCTCTGTTTCATCACAATCCATCTCCAGGATTAAAAAGGGACAGAAAGTATTATCCTACCTGAGTCATCAGTGGGCCAAGTCATCCATGGACCGAGTCTGATGTATTTTTTTGCAGAACATCAAAGATTGGGGGCTATCCTCATAACCGTCTCATTTTACACAGATGGAGAGCTTGACTTGTTCCTTATCTTGACACCCGTAAGCATCTCTAGTACAGTAAAAACTTTGGAACCACAGAATTCCTTTGACAGGAGAGAGATAATGAGCTGATGCCATAAACACTGTGCTTTTAAACAATATATTCTTTTCAAGTGTTAATTCTCCCAGTTTATTTGAACTAACTCAGAAGAGAAATTGTATGTGGTGGGGAAGTCCTCAGAAACTAGGGAATCTGAAAATTCAGAATTAAAATTGTCATCATTTGGATAAAAGGGTTTTTTCTGCCAAGTCCAGATGCACGCTGTCAGAACCCGTCCCAGTCCTTCAGCTGTCACACACCGACTGCCAAAGGTCTTGGGAAAAAGTGACCTTCCTACATACTTCTTGACCCTGGTCTCCATACTGTATAAGCATGAATGGAGAACATATCATAGCAATTGAGGCAAACTATGGTGCTTTATAGATGAAAGAGAAATGAAGATTAAATGGCTGCAGATAATGCAAGTTAATCAGGGTGATGGATGCTTTAAGGAAGCCCAGTCCAACCCAACTGACCTTTCCCAGAGAAGAAACAAAGATGGTTTAATCTCAGAACAGAAACCGCTCCAGATAACACCTGAGACACAAGCAAGCAACCCAAAACATCCTTGAGGGCATCTGTGAAAGAAGTTAAGTTCCACAGAAGCCTTTGTAGGAATTGAGGGTTTCTTGGCCAGAATTATCAATAGGTCTTGTTTGGACACTGTTAGGAATTGCAATGAGCTGGCAACAAAAGCAGAGGAGGACTCATTTTGCTGACATGATGCTTTTGCGTTGATGTTATGCCTTTCCCATCATGCATCAGTGCAAAGAAAAGATAGGTCCAGACAACTAGTATTCTGCCTTGGCTTTTGGCCAAGACTTTAAAGTTTTCCACTGAGCTAAAACAACAGCCACCCAGCCCAGTGTTTTTGTTGGCCCTTTTGGAGCTCATCTTCTAAAGCTGGGCTGAAATCTTCTCTCAACATCTTTTCTTTGCTGTTCTTTTTGTGATTCTGCAGCTGCAGGGCCGGGAAAGGATGCTCAGAAATCAGAAGCAGAGCCCTTTATCAAGCGTTATGGGACACTGTCGCTGATTTGTAGCTACTTTTTTGTAATACTTCCTTACAGTGGCGTTAATTGTGTTAAATCCTTCAGTCTTCAGTTCTAAAGGTAGTTCCAATTCACAAGTAGGGAATGGCGGCATAGAATAAATAGCTCTTTAAACTGATTAATGGATCTGAATCCATCTTTTGCAGGTCCATCTTCAACATGCACAAACAAGCCAACATCTCTGTACTGTTCAGACTTTGAACCCAGGCAGAGGAATATAAAAATATTCTTTATTAAATAACTATTTACAATAATTAAGTCCTTTGAAATATGAAGAATTGGATTCAATCAAGCCCAAGTGGGCCACAACGAAACAGCGGAACAGGACTTCCCAACTGGGAACCGGAGGCTGGAATAAACTGGAACTCAGGGTGCTACTGAAACTGGGAACTCAGGTCTCAAACCAGAATATTACTTGAATTGCTCTGCACTGGCACACTGGATGGGACTGAAGACCCACACTGGACTGGGAGTCGGTAACTGGAGTCTCAAGTAAGACTAGAATCTGGAAACACAGCTGAGCTAGACTAGAAGATCTGGACTAGGCTAGATTCTCAGGACTGAAGACTAGGAGCTAGGCTGGAAACTCAGAACAAGACTGGACTCGGCTGGAAGCCCTGGACTGGACTGGATTCTCTGGACTGGAGACTTGGAGCAAGGCTGGGAACTCGGAACAAGACTGGACACAGCTGGAAGCCCTGGACTTTTCTGGATACCAGATCCTGAACAAGGTATGTGTGAAGTACCTAAACACAGCTGAGCACACGAAGCACGATTGGATGGAACCAAGGACACATGGTGGCACTGGAGTTTCAAGGCATGAAGAAGCTGCTTGGAAGACCGTGGAGTTTCAAGGCTGGAAGCAAGAGTGAGACCACTGGGCTCAGTGAGCAATGGGTCCTCGATGGTAGCAGAAGTGGGATTCAAGTCCTCTTCAGAGCAGAGCAAAGGCACTGATTCCTCTTCAGCAACAGACGCTGTCTCCAATGCAGGTAGGGAGTCTTCCATGGAAGCTGGAGGCTTGGAGGATCCATTGTCTCCAGCAGCTCGCTCTTCACGCTGCTGCCTTTTATCCCGATCCTTGGCGTGCTTGGACCCTCCTGCAGCCAATCAGGTGCCTTTTCTTTTGCGTACTTTTCTTCTCATTGGTGTGCACTGATTGGTGGATTCGACTCCTCCCCCAAATCCTGGCCAATCTGCACCTTGGACTCTACCGGCACTGCTGACTCATCCTGGAATTTTGTTTTCCCGGTTTCAGCCTGCTAAATTTCTATTTCCTCCTCTGACTCAGAAAGGGTTTCACTGAGTCAGAGGCAGGCTTGACTCTGACAATCACTGAGATATAGGAAAACTATTCATGTCCCTTACCACTAAAAGCACTTCAAAGTTTCATTCATAAATGTTCTATCTTGGTCACCTTCACAGCAATGCTGTTCATGTCATGAATATTATTATCCTCATAACTCAGTCTGAAGAAGAAAAATGGAATTCGAAGGCCTTCAAGGAAAGACACCACACAGCTTGGATGTGAAAGGTGGATTTTGTGGATTGCGACTTAGGCTTTGCCACTGCACCAAATGCTTTCTTTTTAAACCAAATCGACATTTACCTGCACTTATTTCAAGCATGCTGGAACACAGCTTACTCCTTAAAAAAAATTGAGCCATTTGTGGCTGCTTCGAGGAAGTTCCCATGGTTGACAGAGCATTTTGAATCAGCAGACATGATCCAAAGAATTAAGCAGCTGGTAAATATTGTTTCATGCAGACTCAACAAATCAAAGGGAATAGAAATAGTTTTCAGAATGGCTGTCTGAAAGCTATTTTCATTTTCTTTGAATCTGTTGAGTCTGCTTGGAGTTCAGGATGCAAAGTTACAACCCAGGGATCACCATATTCTTTCTTATATGGAAGAGTTGGTCATCCACAAACAGACAGGTTTCCTGGGCCACCTGCTGTTCAGTCTGTGCTGAAGTCCTCTCAGAAATCAATACCAAGGAACCACACTTCCATCTAGAATTCCTACAGGAGGTAATTTCCACTGTCCAGATTTGCTAACTGTCATTATGAGTTGCTTACCTGCTTTCTTCCTGCATGAAGACGCTTTTGATGTATCAAGGCAGCAGCAGAGCGCCCATTTAATCCCAGGGAGCAGTGGTCATGCTTACCATTAGTGAAGCACTTCCTGCTTGGGATTCTTAAAACAATGGTATTGCTCCTTGAATTGCAGAGAGAAAGAAAGAGTGGCTTGACCAAGGTCACAAATGAGTTCTTGGCAGAGGGAATGTTTAAACCAGGGATTCCCTGAGGTGTAACAGTTTCTTAGCCTCTTGCCAGCTTAGAAAAAGCACAATGGTTCTGCAGCCAAGAACTTTCCCATTTGTCAGACTGCAAGGAGATGGATGCTTTTGCTGCGCCATAAATGCTGAATTCCTGGTGCTTAGCTGGCCCAGCATTCTTGGCATAGCTGTGGCAGGCCCAGCACAGTGCAGTGTGGTGGAAGAGAAGGCTGGACACAAACAGAGAGACCTGGACCACAACTCCACAAAGGTCTTCAGATCAGGCCTGGCTCCAGAGTTTTGGCACCCTTCACACAGTTTCATCCTGGGATGCCTCCAATAACAACTTGAGCCATCCAGTGGCTCTAATGGCCTTCTCTACCTTTAATAGCTCAAAATACAATGTTATAGAAGGTTCATTTCTAGTGCACTGTGAGGGAAAACAAATACTTGAGGCCACAGAATATATGGTCACTGAGGAGTCTGGAGAAAGAGACGCAGGTAGCAGTGAAACACAGACACATATAAACTATCAGGCAACTTCAGCAGTGTGGACCATGGCAGTTGCCAACTAGGCCAATGGTTGATTCTGGACTGTTGTTGACAATTAATGTGCAGGTGGGAGACAGGGACAGATCCTGGCTAACTCCATCGTTTCTTCTGTATCTGGATTACTTCTGGCATCTCAGGCATGCTTTGCACAATCTGGTTTGCTTGGCTTTAGCATAGCATGCTATGTGACCCCAGACAACTGTGGCTTACTTAATAAACCATGGCTTCATGTGATGGTGAACCCAGTATTTACATGACCTCCAAACCCAGTGGCATCTCATATGCATAACCAATACTTGTGTGAACCTCATGGAAATCCAGGTGTGCCTTTTCAGCATCTCCCAGCTTTATAATCACACATTGTTCCTGTCTGGGAACTTTCTTCAAGAGATCAAAAGCAGAGAAAATGTTTATTTCCCCACACAGGTATCAAAGCAGTGTATACCTCTTCTGTAAAGGCAGTCTTATTTCATTGTCCACTTCCTGTGATAAAAGTCTCTCTCTGTGTGTCTTTGTTTTTTTACGTTCTATCATGTTGAATAAGGAAGAAACAGAACACAGGGAGCTTCACCTGCAATAAGAAGAGAGGAAGGCGGAGCTACATTTGAAGCCTCACCTGTACTTTGTGATGGATTCCAGATTGTTACACTCTCTGTTTTCTCATCAGGAAAACATTCTTACACCAAAACAAAGATTCGCCTAAGATCTTTCAAAGGCTTTGGAGGCACATAAAATAAGCCAGTTCTCAGCCAGGAATTTGTCTTCCGTTAAAGGGACAGACTATTGATGTACATAAAACCATTAAGACGTAACATTGGCTCATCAGGATCAAAGATTCATTACACGGCTTCAAATTATAATAATGAAACAAGAGACATACATAATTGGACAACACTGATGTGAAATGCACTAAAAGGTAACAATAAAAGGAAAGGCCGCTGATTTCTCTCTTCCTACCCTTACTGTTTCTCCATGCAACAGAAGGTTGCTAAACAGAACTTGCTGTATGGTTCTGAAGTCTTCATCTGCAAGAAAATAATTCCGATAAAAATTGTCAGGAGCAGTGTTTGTATTAAGGTGGATACTGTGATGTCCCTGTAGAAAAAGCAATACAGAAAAACAAGGGCCAGGGTTTCTAGCACACCCACCACACGTGGTCAGGGGTACAGCATCCTTACATCTACTATTGAGAATCACTGATGGGAGGATATTCAGTGTCCAAGGGGTCAGCAGAAACAAGTGTCTGAGATACTGTACCACTTCAGGATCATGGGCCCAAATCACAGCAGACATTCTATCTTAGTTATCCTGCTTGACCATTATCAATTACAGGTGATAATTCTCTGATTTTGCATCTCTCTCGTTTGATCATAGCTCTTCCCTGCCAGCATCTGAGCAGGAAGCTCCTTCTGCAGCATTTCTTTTTCTCTGTTCAGTTCATAGGAAGCCTAGAAAGGTTGTATCAGAGTTAAAAGGGCCAAGCCTTGTGATGAAAAATTCACCTTTCATCAAAAGTTGAACCTCTTCATTGAAGCCCTAGATTAAGCAGAGTGCTGCATTGGGAACGCAACCATTCACCTGAAAAACTTTCCTTAGACTTTTTAAGTTTTTCCTTACACTTCTGTTTTAGTTCTGGCTCTGTATTTTTCTTGTGTTTTTTTTTTAAAAAGTCCTTTATTATTTTTAAGTTTTCCCATTCAATATTTTAAATGCTTTCTTTCTTGTTTTTCTTATTGTTGATGGTTTCTCATGTTTTTCTTTTTAGCTCTTCCAAAAAATTGTCTCACTTGAATGAAAATTTGTTTCTTTTACTTTGACCTATGGAAAATATTGGAAATATTGGAAATGTAAATAACATGAGACAGTAATTTAGCCTTGTTTAACCTCTTTTCTAATATGGACTGAATCAGAGAGTTGGCCTGCCATATTACACCTTACCTTAAAATGGGTTTTCTTGAATATTTTATAAGTAAATAAGTAGACAATGATCAGTTGTTGGACCAATCAATTGTCTCATGTAATCAGGGGTTTCTACAGGGTGTGTGTGTCAAAATGTCAAGATAGCATCCACAACCATTGTGTTGCACATAAAAGAAGATGGGGCTTTGATCATTTGGTTGTGGCCACCATCCTGTGGATACCCCTACACATAAAACTTGCTAACACTACTTAATAGACTAATTGGCCAATAATCATCAAGAAGGCCTCTCCTTCCCTTCTTAGAGATTGGAAAATTATTCGCAAATCTCAAACTTTATGGAATCTGTATATGTAAACAATGAAGTGAATATTGGCACCATCACTTCAAATTATTTTAAATCAACTCTCAGGAAATCAGATTTACTCCACATGGCTTTCCAGATTTTATTTATTTATTGATCGATATGTGATTGATATGGCCACCCATCTCACGCAAGGTGACTCTGGGCAGCATACAACAATTGAATAAAACAGCAAATATATTTTAAAAAACCAATCATTATAAAAAGATAAAAAGTAATTATTAAAATAAGCATATTATCAACAAATTTAAAATATAGAAACCCCACAGAGAGCACAGGAGAGCAAGATTCCAATTCACTGAGCAATCTGAAAACTTCTGACACCAAAACTCATGGTCGTTGTTTGAGAGGTCCCAAATGCTTCCTCAAGAAGTCTATTGGATCTACCTCCTCTGCATTTAGCAGACAGAAAAGCTCTTTACAGTTCATTACAGGAAATCCAGGCAAAAGATAGACATGGGTAGGTAACAGTCTCCCAAAGGTGGAAATATTCAGTCTAATGAATGCCCACCCGGCTTTCCTCTTTTTCAATATAATTGTACTTTATGTACAATTTATGTATATGTTGCATATCGTAGCACCAACTGCACAGGAGTTTAAAAGGGGCTCTCCTTATAAATGTGCAAATTGCTACCCGATCTTCCTTTGCCTTAACACATTCTCGCTTTTGTATTAGGCACAAACCATTTACTTCCTCCTTCACCTTAAGCATGTTCAGTAATAATGTTTGGAGACTATGTGCCATGTCCCTATAGCAGATGAATCTATTTACACTAGGAGGGTTATCTGTAATAAGTTATCCAAGTTGCATAAATTCAGGGGATTTCAATCTCATCATCATGGAAGGGTGTGATTCCCAGTAGAGTAGGAGTGAAGGTCTAACTTTTGCTTCCATCTCAGACTGGAATTGTTCCCCTGGGTGTAAATCTTGCTCAGTCACATGGAGCTTCCAGATCAGTGGTAAGTAATCATTATCTAACTGGAGTTATCCCCAAATTGCTTCTGGGTCCAATTCAAGGTGCTGGTTATCACCTTTAAAGCCCTACATGGCTTGGGGCTTGGTTATTTGAAGGACTGCCTTTTCCCAGTCACATATACCTGGCCCACCAGAGTGGGGAGGCAAGGTATGTTACGGGGCCCTTCTATGGGGGAAGTTCATCTCGTGGGACCACAAAAAAGGGCCTTCTCCGTGGTGACTCCCATTCCCCCAGAGATTAGATTGGCCCCCACCTTGATGCTTTTCCAAAAGGTCTAAAGACGTGGTTCTGTCAGTGGACCTGGGGACCCCAGACAGAGAAGGAGCCGATCAAGTGGTGATTTGATTGTGTTGTAGCCACCACGGGTATGTGTGTGTGTGTGTGTGTTTGACAGGTTTTTATATTGTGGATTTTAATTTTGTAAGCTGCCCAAAGTCACTGTGTGTGTGTTGGGCAGCCATATAAATTTCTTTAACAAACAAACAAATAAATAAATAAGTTGAAGCAAGCCATGGAAACAGCCACCTTGTCTTAAACGTCTATGGTGTGCCTGGCCAATACATATTGTATATTCCCTACATACCCAGATTTAAAATGAACCAATCTAAGCTGTTAAATCAGTTTTTTCTCAACCTTGGCAACCTGAAGATGTGTGGACTTCAACTCCCAGAATTCCCCACCCAGCGTGGGGAATCAGAATATTCAATTCTGGGAGTTGAGGTCCACACATCTTCAAGTTGCCAAAGTTGACCTAAATGCTTAGGTCTAAATTTAGGCCAGTTACTTTTAAATCTTTAAACTGATGCTTTATTTCAGGATAAAACTGGGTGTGTATTGATGAAATTTAGAGGAGAACAGCACATGGTTTGGTCTCATTCTGGGACTGAAATCACTAACCATTCTCGTATGCAGACCTGGGTTAGTTATTATTAGCAATTCCTCCACTGATTTCTTTAGGCAGCAACCTCCAAGGCTAGTCTGTGACTGAATGCAAAGGGAAGAAGTTACACATTAACCAGCAGGGAGACTACAGTAGTTAAGCCTAATTTATACTACCATTTAGAAAATATCATATCCAGGTTGCCATACCTCCCTCCAAGTCCATGGATTTATTTTGCCTCGCTTTTCTGAAACAACTTAATGCTCTACATTGGAAGGAGACTCCACCATTTATGTTTATTTCTCTGCCCACAAGTTAATGTCAAACAGCCCCCACCACAGTAAAAAACACCCTCCCCTAAAAAAGGATGCTCAGTATTGCTTAGAACCGATCCATATATTCAAAAGCTCTCATATATTACCTCCAGAAACTGGTCCATCCACCCCTGGACTACTGTGTCCAGTTCTGGTCATCACCCTACAAAAAGGATGTTGAGTGCAGAGAAAACAAAGGAAGATGGTGAGGAGTTTGAAGGCTAACTCCTATGAAGAGCAGGTAAAGGAATTGGGTGTGTTTAGCCTAAAGAAGAGAAGGCCAAGGGGACACCTGCTAGTGGTCTTCCAATATTTGAAGGGAAACGGGGTGGATTTATCCTCCAGAGCATCTGAGGGTAAGACAAGAACCAGTTTGGTCTAGTGGTGAAGTCAACGGGCTAGAAACCAGGAGGCTGAGAGTTCTGGTCCCACCTTAGGCATGAAAGCCGGCTGGGTGACCTTGGGCCAGTCTCTCCCTCTCAGCCCAACGCACCTCACAAGGTTGTTGTTGTGGGGAAAGGAGGAGGAGGAGGGAGTATGAGGTATGTTCACCGCCTTGAGTTATTTAGAAAAATAATAAAGGCGGGATAAAAATCAAATCAAATCAATAAATAAATAAAACCAATGGGTGGACACTTTACAGAGGGAGATCCAAACTTGAAATAAGGAGGAATTTCCTGACCAGGAGAGCTTTTAAGCAATGGAACAAGCTTGCTTAATAGCACACTTGGAATCATGGGGGCTCCATCAGTGGAGGTTTCGAACCAAGCCATTTGTCTGGACTGGTCTGAGGATTCCTGCTCTGGACAGGGGGTTGGATTAGATGATCTCCAAGGTCTCTGCCAACTGATGGAGCTTCCAATTACAATTTCAGCCACACAAACATTTTATGAAACAAATAAACTTGGATAAATACACTGGTAAGCTTTAATCCCAGAACTACTGTAGTAATACTCTACAGCAGTGTTTCTCAACCTCGGTGACTTTAAGGCAGGTGGACTTCAACTCCCAGAATTCCCTAGCCAACAATGCTGGCTGGGGAATTCTGGGAATTGAAGTCCACACATCTTAAAGTTGCTGAGGTTGAGAAACACTGTTCTACAGTAACAATTCATTTCCCAACTACTTGTTTCATAAATATGGAATTTGTGAAAAGGACTTCCTGTCCAGGACCATTCACACTTTCCCAGTGTCTTCATTTTATACCACAGGAAGTACTTCAAATAACTGCACACACTATTCCTTATCTAAAACAAAATGGAACTATGCTGTTTAATGATGCTCAAGTTTAGCAGTTAAGGGATGAACTGGAGCAACCCAGTCTCAGTATTAAAACAAGCTAAGTTACAACATATATAGTCACTTAAATTAATTAAAGTAGGACCATTGATTTTGCTTTACAAAAGGAAATATAAGCAAATGCATTGTAAAAAAGAGTAGCATTTCTCCAGTGCAGAAAATATTTCTAGGGCTGTATAATCGCTCAAATATGGAAGTACTCAAGGTAGTAAAGGTAAAGGTAAAGGTTTCCCTTGACGTAAAGTCCAGTCGTGTCCAACTCTAGGGGGCGGTGCTCATCTCCGTTTCTAAGCCTTGGAGCCGGCGTTGTCATAGACACTTCCAGGTCATGTGGCCAGCATGACTCACGGAACGCCGTTACCTTCCCGCCGAAGCGGTACCTATTGATCTACTCACATTTGCATGTTTTCAAACTGCTAGGTGGGCAGGAGCTGGGACGAGCAACGGGAGCTCACCCCGCCGCGCAGTCTTGAACCGCCGACCTTCCAATCGACAGCTCAGCGGTTTAACCCGCAGCGCCACCGTGTCCCTCAAGGTAAGGGGGCGAAAAAAAGCACAAAATGTGGTCCATTACCTCTGTCATAGCCGAATAAAATAGTGAACTATTTGTTTTTGAACACAGAAATTTTAACAAAGAAGAGCCATAATTTTCAGCTCAAGCCAGACAACAACAATAATTTAGTCTAGCCAAGGGGTCAGTAACATATGGCTGCGAGAGCTGGACCATAAGGAAGGCTGAGAGAAGGAAGATCGATGCTTTGGAACTGTGGGGTTGGAGGAAAGTTCTGAGAGTGCCTCAGACTGCAAGAAGATCAAACCAGTCCATCCTCCAGGAAATAAAGCCAGACTGCTCACTTGAGGGAATGATATTAAAGGCAAAACTGAAGTACTTTGGCCACATAATGAGAAGACAGGACACCCTGGAGAAGATGATGATGCTAGGGAGAGTGGAGGGCAAAAGGAAGAGGGGCCGACCAAGGGCAAAATGGATAGAAGATATTCTAGAGGTGACGGACTTGTCCCTGGGGGAGCTGGGGGTGTTGACGACCAACAGGAAGCTCTGGCGTGGGCTGGTCCATGAAGTCACGAAGAGTCGGAAGCGACTGAATGAATAAACAACAAGGGGTCAAAGAGTTTACTAAGATTGATTTTGTATCGTTTCTCATGTTTCCATTCATTCTGCTCATAAAACTTCATTTTAGGGTTGAGTTTTATGTTCATGCAAACATTTGCACATCTTTTCACCATGTACGTTTCTCCTACCGTATACATTTTCATCGTAGATGGGAAGGTCTTATTGAATATAAATGCAGTAAAATGAGAACAATCAAATGCACTTCCCTGCCCCAGCAGCTTAATTAATTAGCACTGATTATTCCTTCTATCAGCTTCCATTGGTCATTAGAGGCCTCCAGGAAGATAAAGAAATGAGGTTGAACTACTCCTAAACTCCTAACTGAAAATAGGAAATCTGTGAAAAGCAAAGTTTATCGAGATACGTAATAAATCACAGAGAACAGGAAACCAGGAAGTTTTGCCAGGATGATTGTTTCTAGCAATTTGTCTCAAGCAATGATCTGAAATTTACTGTATTTTGTTCAGACACAGTTCTTGTAATTTTGTTCCATCTTAAGCTTTGAGTCTGAGGTCTTGCCCACCGTGGATCTGTGCCCAGATCCCATTTCATCAGGACTAATGTTTAAGCCTCTGTTTGTGATCTTTTCAATGATATAGCACTTGTTTCATCCACCTGTATGGGGTTGTGTGTGTTAAAAAGGAAGTTCTACATTTCTCTTTTTCTTTGAAGCATATCTTTCTGCTTTTGTTCTGCCTCCTCAAGAAAGGAGAGGAGCTCTTTTTCTCTGGCCTCATGCCTCAAAGTCACAAGGACCAGGTGGTGAAGCTACATTTTCCTCTTTTTTTCATTATTACCATTATCACCATCATTATTATTGACCCATTATTATTATGCCCCGGTGGAGTGACTCAGTTACAATGGTGATGAGTGCACTGTTGGAAGACCAGGTTTGGGACGGATCGTCATGGAGAATATCTATCTATGTGCTTGCTAGGAGTCAAACATGACTTGATGGCACATAATCAATCAATCGATCAAATAGGTGGTAAAGCTGTGAGATGCCCTCATTCTCACAAGACAGTATTAGAGGGGAAGATGCCAGGTCAGGGCATTCTCTTCCTCCAAAGATAGGTGATAGGTGGTAGAAGTAAACTATCAAGAGGCTATACAAATGCCAGGAATCTAAAACCAAGAGGAGGGTTGATGTCCACCATTTTTCACTCTGTGTTAGCCCCACTAAGGAGATCAGACCAAGAAATCAACTCCACAGGAAGGCTGAGACTACTTTTATTGAGATTGGCTATAATAACAGAAGCTTGCAAGTCTGATTACGCTATACCTCTTCTACTGCGTATAATTCAGTGAGTTAGGAGGTGACTGTCTGAGCTTCTTCCAAATAGTGTCTGTCTGTTTTGACTTAAGAGTTGTTTTAATCCTTGTCACCCTGGCAACAGACCTTGCATATCTCAGTTAAAGTCAACTTCCTTACTCTCTACAACCTATCGGGTCTACATCTCTAAAGCTCCTCACCCTATACCCTCTGTCACTCCAAGAATGATTAAACATGAAATGTAGATTTGCTTTATGCATGCATATTCGCTTTTATTATTTATTTATTTGTCAAATTTATATAGCTGCCCATCTCACAAACAAGTGACTCTGGGTGGCATACAAGGCTTAAAAACAGTAAATACTAAAAAAAATATTGTTATTATTGTTATCATTATGACTATTAAAAACATTAAAAACTATAAAAACCCATTTATTTATTTGTCAAATTTATACAGCCACCCATCTCACAAACAAGTGACTTTGGGTGGGGTACAACAAGGCTAAAAACAGTTAATAAATATTTTAAAAATGTTGTTGTTGTTGTTGTTGTTGTTATTATTTTAAAAAATGAAAGACTATAAAAACCATTTATTTATTTATTTGTCAAATTTGAACTTTGAAGCTTTGAATTTTGAAGCTTTGAACACAAGTAGAGACTAGCTGGTCATGTAAGATAGAAAGCTAGGAGTCTCAAACCTACCTATCCTGAAACCCCACTAAACTTTCACAGCCTGGCCCCACCTTCTGCTTTGAAATCATGGCTTGTTAGTTCCCACTGGTACCATCTATATTCCAGGGGGTATCTCACCTTGTGTCCAGATATATAGCTCTCACCAGTGCTGCCTTTCTGGCAATTAAAGAATAAAAATGCAAAACCCAAAATAATTTCAATATTGCAAACTCCTGGCCACATAGCATAGAGGTGTGTGACTAGATGATTCACATCTTCCTTTCCTCCCTGACAAATCTCACCAGAGCTAAAGGAAATGAAATTTTACTTGAAAAGAAGAAAGAGTAAACCATGAAATCACTTTTTAAATACAATTTTCTGTTGGCACAAATAATTAAACTGTTCAGATCAAAATGCAAATTTAAAATAGGATTTACAAAGGACATTTAGTGCTCCCAGAAGACTGCAGGATGGCAGGGATCTGCTACAAATAATATGTTCTCCCTATGAGACAGGAGATGTTCCAAATTATTATTAAAGGGTAACCATGGGGTAATGACAAAATATTCATTGTAAACTCCAGCCCTTTTATATAATTATCAAATTACATGATGTCACAATGCACATTTGTCATTAAAATCTTGACTTGGTTTGGATACCTCTGCAGAATAGAAGAAAAGTAATACAATCATGGCCAGCCTCAAGAATTGGTAAATGCTGAAATCATGCCCCAATTCACTAGCTTGTGCAGAAAAATAAAAGATTACTAGCCTTGATTTATCAGAACACAAAGAATCAGATATTAAACCTTGTGCAATTCCTGGCTGAAAGGCGAACTTATGCCTACAGAGACATAGACCCTTGAAACAGGATCCCCCTCCTTCTATCACCTGGTCAACTCTAGTTTCTTGGAAATTCCCAACCTTTAATCCAATAAGATTAAAGATTTGTAGAGACTTATCTTTTCCCAGCCTCAGTTCCCAGCTTCTGCTTGAGTTCTGCACTAGTCTGAAAATTACTGAATTTTTTAGAGGAAGCATCTGAGGTCATCTCACTCTGTATGTGACCCAGCGGACACATCTTGGGGACTGGAATTAACAGTCTGGCATTAGGAGCTGCTGTTCTACCTTGGGGAGATGTGGACTGATTTCCTGGCATGAAAGATTACATTCACAACAACAACCAAAATATGACAAAAAAGGGACCCTGATGGATCCAAATGAATGATGAGATCTGTTTCTCAACTTTGGCAACTTGAAGATGTGTGGAATTGGCTGGCTGGGGAATTCTAGGAGTTGAAGTCTACACATCTTCAAGTTGCCACGGTTGAGCAACATTGATCTAGTTATTCTGGCTTCCTGCTCCTCACATTATGCCACCTACGCCCAGAAATCTCCTAGAAGGTTCAGAGTGGAAGGACATTTTCCTCCATTTCATGAAAGCAGGTTTTTGTAATGGTATGTGGGAATGACCTCGGGAGACAGGACAAAGACCCAGGCAACAGTCTGATAAGAGGCAGCTCAGTCTGCAGGTGGGGGAAAAGCATGGGAATGTTTCAGAAGGGACTCTCTGTCATGAGTACTGATAGTGAGCAGGAGGGGGCCCCTATCCAGGGGGGAAAACGCATGCGTAGTACTGAGGAGTTAAGCAGCCATTCAAAGAGACACAGATCAGACCCACCTTAACCTTTGGGGTTTATCTGTCTGGGTTTTTCCCACGCTTCTTCAGTTTGTTAGGATTTTCTGTCTAATGTAGCAGTAATAAAGTACTAGAGACCTATTCCTTGTCTTAGCGTGGTTCCTGGCTGTTAGGACACTCTCCGTCGTTTTCCAGATACTAAAAAGAGGGAGGGAGAAATACTTTTAGCCTTGCAAGATTCTGTTAATGTAACCTTACAGTAAAGTAGGATTAGTTCATCTGAGTGTGCTTCTTGTCTGGACCGCCTTGCAAGGCTGACCATTTCAGACTACTCAGGGCCTGAGTGAAAATCATCCTACAGCCTTTTCTGGGCTTCATCCTTATGTTCCCTGACAAAAGGACTTCGAAGAAAATGCTTTATATGAAAAATCTCTTTGCAATGCATTTCTAGAAAGAACTTTCACTTTTGCACAGTTTTAGAAGTGTTCAGATGTTCCTTTATGCATTACATGTCTGATGTAACGTGCAAGACAGTGGTAAAGAAAAAAATCAGATTGAAACACTTATTAATATGTACGTGAATTAGGTATTATTGAGAGCCAGTTTGGGGTAGTGGTTTGTTTGTTTGTTTGTTTGTTTATATTTCAAATTTCTGTCACCGCCCATCTCCCCCAAAGGGGGACTTTGTGTGGTTTACAACAAAATTTGTTAAAGGCACCGGGCTAGAAACCAGGAGACCATGAGTTCTAGTCCTGCCTTGGATCCAGGACCAGCTGGGTGACTTTGAGGTAGTCACTCCCTCTCAGCCTAGCAAGAAGGAGGCCAGGGCAAACCACTTCAAAAAACGTTGCCAAGAAAACTGCAGGGACTTGTCCAGGCAGTCACCAGGAGTCTAGACAGACTTGAAGGCACAAAAAACAAATAAACAAAAACAGAGCATTATTATTTGCTGAAAAGCAGGGGGGGCCCCCTCATTGACTTCTCCCCAATTCAAAAACTGGAAAATAAAATGTCTGGGAGAAAGTGAATTGGAGGACATGCTTCTTCAGAAAAAGTGCCATTCAAATTTATTTGCAGAGTTGGAGACCGAGCAGGAACAACTGCAGATTTTGAGGAATGTGCCCTTATTTCCGTAAAACCTATCCTCTCAACAGCACACTTTTTCTCACAGAACGATCTTCCTGAAAATGAGCTTCATCCAGCTGAATGAACCAATACTGGGTTCATGTCTCTTCCATCAAGGATTGATTACTGCTTTGGAATGGTTCATTAAATTCTCACTAGCGGCATGGATCCGCCTACGGCTGCAGACAGGAGAAACCATTGTCTGTCCTATCTTTGATCAGCCACTTAAATAGGTGGATGGAGCACAACAGTGTACTTCTGGAGACTTTAAGTGTTGCCCTTTGTGAGTGGCAAAGAGCAAGAGCACAGCAACGAATATGCTGTGAGATAACGTCAGGGTGACAATTCTGGCAATAGTATACAATTCCTGCTGTAGAAATATATATCCACCCACCCACCCCCTCAAAAAGCTGCTGCTGGTGCTTTAGAACTGGAGATGCCCCATGCCAAGGGGGCTCCGCCTGTCCTTCCCATCAGAGAAAGCAAATCTGCAGCCATTCCCATGATTTCAATAGGGGTCCCTTTCTGTCTCTCAGGCATATATTATTGCACATCTCATCTCAAAACCAGTGAGAGACCAAAAAAAAAAAGGAGAAGGAAAGAATCCTAGGGGCTGGCTAAAATATGTTATAACCTGAATGCCCAGGGCATTTTGGACAAAATTGCTTGTTAAGGGCACTAAAGACAAGGCCATGTAAGCAACTCTACAAACATATGTCTAAAAATTGATGAGAAAAAAGTAAAATGCAAAGCATTATAGTGCTTGTTAGAGAACATAAGGAGCCTTGTTTGCAATAAATGCTCACTGGGTCTCCATAGTGCTGAAATCAACACACAACAGCTAGAACTTAAAGAGAAAGTTTGTTTACACAAATGAATAATCTCCAGTTTTAGGGAGGAAAAGGTTTGACTGATAAAAACCTGTGTTTGGGGGGAAATAATCTAATTTCCTTCCTGCTTTGATCACCATTTACTTGTGCTTCTTACATTCTCTTGACTTCTCTTTAAAATTCCTTCATGAATGCCTCAACATTTTTGCTGTTTCCCCGATTACTAAGGTTAAAGACAAAAAAGGCTAAAAAATATCACTATAAAAAAATCTCTAATCTGTAACCAATATGGCTAAAATACACCTATTAGAATTTAGTAGCTGTTTTGAATTCTAATGTTAATTGGGAATGGGAGTCTTATGAAAAAACAGTCAATAGTCCATCTCCTGACCATGCTAACAATTGTTTTATGATGCCAGCTGCTGTGTGTTTTTATTTTTATATTGTATGTATTTTACTTACTTTTTATCTATTTTTATTGTAAGCCACCCAGAGTCACATACATGAGATGGGTGGCAATATAAATCAATTAAATAAATTTAATTTGAATGAAAGAGGAAGAATAGCCTAGAACAGGATTTCTCAGCCAGGGTTCTGTGGCACCCAAGGGTTCCACAAGATGTCACTAGGGGTTCCTTGGGAGATCATGTTTGATTTAAAAAATTATTTCAAATCTGGGCAACTTTACATTGAAGGGGTAGGTTTCATTCTTTATTTTTAGTTTAGGAACACTATTAATGCATATATACAGGCCTGCACATGAAACGGATATAATAATTTTGTAATTTCTGGCCTATATTTGAGCCTGAATGTGCAGGGGTTCCCCGAGGCCTGAAAACTATTTCAAGGGTTCCTCCAGGATCAAAAGGTTGAGAAAGGCTGGTCTAGAATACCGCCTCTTTCAGTCAAATCTTTTGAACTCTTAGACGTACTCTGTGATGGGGGATAACCAACATGGTAAAGGGACATATCAGCATTTAGAAGGATCTTGAAATGCTGGAACATTGTACTAAAACCAGCAGGATGAATTTCAACAGAGACGAATGAAAAGTCCTACACAGGCAGCAGTACACATGAAAAGGATCTCATATTTTGGTGGACCATAAGCTGAACATGAGCCAGCAATGCAGAAAAAGCAAATGCATTCCTAGGCTGCATCAACAGAAGTACTATACAGCCAAGAGAAGCCATCGCTCTTCTGTATTCTACCCAGAATACAGAATACCTAGAATATTGCTTTCAGTCCTTGGAAAAGCATAATAGGAAGGACTCTGATAAACTGCAGCATATCCAGCAATAAGCAACTATGATTAGATGTCTTGAAAGAAAAACTCATGCAGACACTGGGTTTGTGACACCTGTCTTCAAGTATCTGGAAAGCTATCATGTTGAAGGTGGGGCAGAATTGTTCAGGGTTGTTTCAGAAGACAGGCAAGAAACAATCATTGTAAATTACAAGGGAGTGAATTTAGACATGCGGGGGCTGGAGGGGATCCTAATAGTAAGAGCTGTTCAACAAAGCATCCAACTGGGATGACCATGTGGGTCAGGTCCTGTAGTGGTAGATTCCTCTACTGAGCAGGGGGCTGCACATTCTATGAGTCCATAAATCTATCTGGATCTATCCGTCCGAACAAAATGATATGGTGAAACAAAGGTAATTGCTCACAAATACTCTAAGGGGAAAGAAAGGGAGATGAAGGGATGAAAATAATTTCTAGGAATTAAATCAAACAATTAAATGTCTTCATTTAGTCCTTTCAGGATAAGGCTATTTCAGGACAAGATCCTTTTTATTTCTTTTCTTAATAAAAATGTTTTGTGGCTGGTGTTATTTTGTTCTATAGTCCCAGACCATAGCTCTGAAATCTAATGTTTCTTTTTCCAAAAAGTATGTGACTAAAGAGTTCCTACCCTCTGATTTTTTTCATAAATCCTAGATGTTCCCCAGTCCTTACCTTAGGGCTTTAATGGTCTAGCCCACATAAAAGTTGGGACATGGTCATTGCACTGCATCAACTATATTCATACTATTGTGCATGGTGAAAGTTTGAAGGTCAGAATTTGAAGCCAACTTTCAGAACCCCCCTCCTATTTCCTTCCACCCTCCTACCTCCTTTCTGTCTTCCAAAACACTTCATGCACAGCCTCAGTGTACGGAAACACCATCTTGCCAATACCAACACAGTACCATTACTTCCAGATGATCAATCAATGCACCTCTAGCCTTGCTTGCTGTTGTACGAACTCATTTGAGTACCTACAACTCTATGGCTTCCAATGCAAGCAACTTTAACTACCTGGAGCATCATCTGACCCTGAGCATTTTTCCAATGCCATGGCACGAGATGCTTCTGAAGTATCTGCTCTACTAGAACAAGGGAATTCTGTGGACATAATGAACTTTGTTTGAGGAGCAGAAAGGAAAAAATGAATTAAAATAAGGTTCAATATATTGAATGGCAAACAGTGAAGGACATGGGGGAATTGGGGCCTGTATAAATGATGTTCAGTTCAATTTTATTACGGTCACTGACCAGTACATATAAATGATGAGAAAATTAATTTGATAGCTATAGTAAGATGTCAGTATATCAGATTTGTGACCAGGAAAATCAGTGTTGGCTATTTAATCAAGAAGGTAAAGGCATTAATCTCCATCATATTGGGTTAAGATTATGCTTACAATATAAGGAAATGGGTCAGGGCTATTGAAATGACTAAGTCTAAAGGCATGTTATATAAAATGTTACTCATTTATGTGGGACAAAAAAGCTGTGTTGGAATCTCAGAAATAGAAATGGCTTGTTTTATTTGAATCAGGTTATGAATGATTATGTGTAATAATTGGATATCCTTACCAAAAATGCCAGATCATTGCTAAATAAATGGTGTTCTTCTCTCAGGACAGAAATAAATCATAGTCTTAAAACAAAAAACAAAAAAACACCTCCTTCATATGTCCACAATATTGCACCAACATCTTACCCAACTCAACAGGAAAAGAGAACCATTATGAAATGGAATATATATCTATTGAATATTGATTCCCTACCCCCCATTTTTCTTTATCCTTCTCCCCATCCCATAACATTTTGCTTCAGTGATTCTTGTAGACTGATATTTTAGAGATCCTGTACTCTATGAAGTTTATTCTTTTTCTTCTACCTGAATCAGCCAGAATAAAAACTTCCAAGACAGCTTTAATATCCTCTTCAACTATATTGGAGCTAATGAGATCTTTCAAACTTAAGGACATTTTGATTTGGCACTTTATGAAAACAGTTGTAATAAAGTCAAATTTAGCATCTTTCCTAGAAATTACAATAGATCAATGTACTAATACAGTAGAAAGCACACAAGCCCTTCCAGGGGAGTCCACAAGGTATGGTCAAAAGAGCTGATGGTGGCCACAGCAAAGCAATCAAAGCTCCAAGGCAGAACTTTTACCACATCCTATAGACACCCATAACCCCCTTACTTCTTAGAGCAACAGGTATTACTATCCATCTTCTCCCCCAAAATGAACAGCTGAGAGACTTGACTGGGATAAGGAAAGAATTGCCACCAGACATGGGGTTGGTTTAAGGGATTTGGGGTCCCAATGCAACACCAGCTGCTGAGCTTCCCACTTCCCCATACATGCCATCCTTGACTGGCACTGAAGGTGGATATCTGCAAAATGCAATGTTAATGCAATGTATTCAAAATGGAATACTCATAAGTGAGAACTAAACATAAAAGTGGATCTAGAATTCTCTGAATTCAGAAGGAGTTTTCAATCTCAAATTGGTATGGTAAAAGACACCAATGTACAGATCGTACCCAATTCAGAGGAGATCAGACAGAGATGGAAGGATATACTGAAATACTGTAAAGTAGAGATGTCAACATCCAAAATAGAAATACCCAGGATAATGGACCTCATCAACCTCTGCCTTACAACCTACTTTCAGTTTGATGGAGAAATATACCAACCGACCAAAGGAACACCCATGGGATCACTGATTTCAGGACTTATAGCAGAGATCGTAATGCAGCGTCTGGAAAGGATAGCACTCCCACACATACAACCCAAAGTATGGATCCAGTATGTAGATGACACTTTTGTCATAATACAAAAGAAACAACTGGAAGAAACCCACAAAACCATCAATAACATCTTTAATGGAATAAAATTCACAAGGGAGGAAAAAAACAACAACTCACTACCATTCCTGGACATCCTCATCAGTAGAGGAAATGATGGTAAGTTAGAAACACAAGTCTACAGGAAAGCTACCCTCACCAACCAAGTGCTCCACTACCAAAGTAACAATCCAACCTCCCACAAGAGAAGCTGCATAAGAACGTTATTCAGACGAGCACTTACACACTGCAGCAACCCAGAACACCAGAAAAAAGAAAAAGAACATCTGCACAGCATCTTCCAACAAAATGGATACCCGCTCAACTTTATCAAAAAGTGCCTCACCACCCATTCATAAATGTTATGACTGTACCATTCCCTTTACATTTAGGTAACCAGTACATATTTCCAACAGATGCAATTTCCTCTGTTTCTTTTCTCCAGCCCTCCCGTACACTTTTATTTTGCAACATATACCTATTTCTCTGCTTGTTTTCTCCCTGCTCCCCCACTCCACCACCACAGGAGATTTGTTTGTTGGTTGTTTGTTTGTTTAAAAAAAAAAACTGGGGTTACCAACTCTGAGCTGCAAAAATCCAGACCAGTCGAAGGTTGCTGTATCTCTTTGCTGGCATCTTGTGGTCATCTGGAGTGAAGCCCAAATCCTTAGTAGTTGTAAAAGACATGTCTCATAGGAGACATGGGAGAAGATGCTGTCTGCTACCTGGGTGTGTAGAGGACAGCAGGCAAGGAAAAGAACAACACTCCTAGTCTATATCCTTTATTGACAGCTTGGTGCCAAAACAGAGTGCTTTTCCCTCACAGTGTCAGCAGAAGCCACCATTGCTGTCCCTATTGCCATGACATTGTTTTGCTTGGTCCTCCTGGGTGGCCTTTCAGATTCAAGGAGGGAGACAGAAGAATGTGAAGTTGCTACTCAGCCAGGAGCAGAGTGAGTGGACCAGGGCAGGTGAGCGGTGCAGATGATGTCATGTACCTGTATGTGATGATGTCATCATGCAAATGATGCAAGTGAGGCCTCAGATGTCATGATGTCTGACATGGTCCCACCATCATATTGCATGTGTTAGCATTTTGACAGCCTTGTGGCTTGTCATGATGAATGTTGTGCTGGAGGGCAGAGGACAGAGGGGGAGGGGGGAGATGGAGCAGAATGGGGGGAGCCCCTAATTAGGGTCCTCTTTGCTCTGGTTCAACTGCATACATGGAACTGCAAACCAGCTCCAGTCAAGTAGTAATTGAAAATTACCAAGGATCCCATTCTACAGTTTGCAAAAAATATGTAAACTTGGTGGGGGAGAGATTTTTATCAGAGTGATAATCTCCATATGATAGGGACGATAGTTTTTTTAATTTCTAGTAAGGACAGAACTTTTATGATTCCTTCACCCCTTTTAAAAACATGCACTTTATTTTCATTCTGGTGCTTAGCTTACCTTGATGAGTTTCTAAGTTTATCACAGGCTTTTCCAAATGAAAAAAGATGCTGGAGTCAAGAGATGGAATGATCACACAGCTGTATTCATATGACTGTGTGCAGTTGTGCATGTGCAGAAATGTCACAAAGCAGCAGCATCTCTTTCCCCCCACAAATGGATCTGTGACTCTTGGGACTTTCTGCAGCGTGGTTCCTGTTCAGATTGAAACTTTGGCTAATAGGAATATTTCAGCAGTAATGTTTGGTTACTTGGTTGAGTGAGACAGTATCCCCTGGATGAAACAGAAGTCAAATTCTATTTCATTTGTAGTCATTGAGAGTCGATGTAAATTATGCTCCTTTGCATTGAGTCAATGGGGATGGATGGGGAATCAATTAAGCCTTTGTCACATGAATTGCTACTAGGAGCAGAGCTAGACGGTGTAAGGTATAGAAAAATACAATTTGTAAATAAGGAAGATCTATATATATATATCCATATAAAGCAATATCATATAGATCTTGGTTGGGGGAGATTTTTAGGTGCAAATACTAATACTAGTTAATAGCAAGGGGGGGGGAAGCAATATATGTAAAAAGTTTAAACTAGTGAGCAACACAATGTTACACATTTAAACTAACAACAAGTCAGGAAGAGACAGTGGGAAACTCATCAAATGATAATAGCTAACCCAATTAAAACTTTCAATGTGTGAAGGCCTTGGAATGTCCGGGATGTCTCCAGATAATGTCTATTAACACATGTAAAATAAGGGTGAGGGTCCAGGGGATGAGGCGGTTGGAAGATTGTGCGTCTGAGACCCCCAATCAATGGGAGATCAGGCTAGGGAAAAGGTGACGGGCAAAGGGATGATTGTGAACCCACCTATCTCGGGGCAGGAAAGAGCAACCAGAGAATATATATAAGGGTCCGAACAAAGGAAAAGGGTGTGGCATCTCTCCTTTCGATCAGACTCTGCGTAGCCTGGTCGAGGTGCCCACCGCGCTTTGCAAACCGCTCAATAAAGTAAGTTCCTTTTCAGAACTCTCTGGTCCAGTTTTCGTGATTTTTATATCCAACAACGGGGAGCAGACAGACCACAGGATTTGTTCCTGTTGAGCTTCTGTGCGTTCACTGAATGCAGCTTCTAAAGAGTTGTCGAGTGGGATAAGGTGCACGTATTCCATTTTGGATTCCAACTTACAAAATGGTTCTCAGTAAATTAGACGTTTGCAGCAAACATTTCAGAAGGTTCAACCAAGGACATCAGAAGGGGGAGAAATCCCTTCCAAAAGTATTGACAACTTGTGCTATGTGCTACTGGCTACTAGGTGAAAAAGCCATTTGATGCCTTTGTTGCTATAAGAAATGTCTGACAGAGGTCTGATTAATTATCAAGTTCTCTAGCTTGAACTAGGGTGTTGCGGTCAATAAGGGGCCCAGGTTTCTTAGCTGCAGTTTCAATATGTTCAGCATGTCACCAGGACACAACCCTTGCACAGGGATGGTGTGTCTGTATCAAAATTTCCCTTTTTTGCACTGATTCTTCCAAAACAAAAAAGCCATTTCAGGCTTTCAATTCCGAGCAATTTACCATGAAAAACATTCAGCCTTTCCCTGATTCCAGACAATGAGAGAGTGTTTTATATCTCTTTGAAACTCCTAATGAAAACGGTAGGATACAATCACACTTGGTCCCGGTGAAGACAATGGAAAAGATCATTCTTGATTACAGTGCCAGTGATTGCAATAGGACCTAAACTGAAGTGGAACAAAGCTATATATATACCTTAGGCATCTGGTTCAAGCCACAATGAGGTCATGTGTGCAATGATGTCATCGTGCTATGGCACTCCATTTTTTACATGATGAGATCGTGACCCAGATGACACTTCTTCTCCTTGATGCCCCCCCTTTGCAGATGCCCATGAATGCTTCCTTATTGTTCCTCCTTAGGCTGAACATTCCCAAAGTGGCTTAAAATAGGACTGTGACATTATAACACCTCCTCCCCATGCCCATAGAAATCTTAAAAGCTCTTGTTAACTTCTCTGGAGCCTTATCCAAATTTTGAGTTTCTGCTGAGACATTTCAGCAAGGCATCGGATGAACCATGATACTCAAAGCATCTCCTTGAAAAAGGACTTCTGCACATGGAGCCATAAATAGAAACCTCTGTAGCCTGGGCTCTAGGTCTCACCAGTCTACACTCTCTGCAGATAATTTGCTCTGTATACATGAGTATCAAGTACTATAGAGAGCTTATCTGACATGTGCAACGTAAGACTGATCAACCTACTAAAGGAAGGGGAAGACCCCAGTAATTATTCTCTCCCGGCAGAACGAATTAGGGCTAATGCAGACTGGTGGGGCCCAGTTCATGCATCTCGGTTTACCGTTACTGACAACGCAGTACCCATTCTGCAGGACTGGGGGTCTTGCAATAGGTGGGTTCTGTATTAAAAAAGGAGACAGAAATGAGCTGGTCAATTATAGGCCTATAAGCTTTCAAAGAAAAACAGCAAATTATATACAAAGCCTTTATGCTAGAAGCTCACTAATTGGGTGGAATTTTCGAAGATGATCGGGCTGGCTTTAGCGAAGGGACAATAAATCACTGATTTTGCAGCATTTAGCAGGCAAACATACACGGGGCACCAACTGAAAACTGTATGCAGCTGTGTTGATTTCAAAGTAGCCTTAGATTTGATCTTCAGAACCCCTTCATGGGACAAGTTCAAAAAGTTCACCATTAACAAACTTTTGCTGCTATTCATGTTCCAAATGTATCTAACCAGTAGCCTGAGAGATAGGCGCAACAGTGTAAAACAGCTGTTGGGTTGAATCCCAACTTCAATGCAAGTGAGGAAAGGATTATCTTGTCCCCAGTTCTTGTTTAAAATTTTTATAAACTCTTTAGTCAAACAACTATAAAAGCTATAAGAGGTAGACTTACATGTCCTGAGTACTCTTGCTCAACTTAAGCCTGAAGTGTGAAGGCTAATGAAATGGTCTTAATGCTCAGCATTATTCTGGTCTGGTGAAACCTCACCTGGAATACTGTACAGGTAGTACTCGCTTAATGATCACAATTGAGACTGGAATTTCAGTCACTAAGTGAAGCAGTCATTAAGTGAATCCAACCCAATTTTACGATCTTTCTGGCAGTGGTCATTTAGTGAATCACCATGGTCGTTAAATAAACTACATGGTTGTTAAGCGAATTGCATGGTTCCCCATTGATTTTGCTTGTCAGAAACCAGCCAGGAAGGTCGAAAATGGTAGTCACATGGCCACAGGATGCTGTAACAGTCATAAATGTGAATTGGTTGCCATGCGCCCAAATTGTGATCACGTGACCATGGGGACGCTGCAATGGTCATAAGTGTGAGTTTCAGTTGTAAGTCATTTTTTTCAGCACCATCGTCTGAACCATCCGTAAACAAATGGTCATTAAGTGAGGACTACCTGTATCCAGTTCTGGACAGCAACAGAGACTGTTGTGAGACTGTTTTTTTTTCTTTATAAAATGGTCTGAGACTTTCAGTTAGAGAATAATTTAATTTATAATAACTGTACAGTATATGCAAGCTGCTCACAGTCTGTATTGTAGTAGACTGTGTGGCAGAAACATTCCACCTGCTTCTGTATTCCTGGGGCCTTCCTCTCCACAGAAATTATCGATGACTCCTCTTTCTACTCACTGATTCTGAGCACGTGTCACTATTGAGATAACAACAGGTTGAAGAAATGGAATGTGTTTCGCCTGAAAAGTGAGAATCAAAGGTACAATACGTTCACCATTTTCAGATAATTAAAGGCTTATTAGGCAGACAATGGAGTCAAGTTATTTCTATTGGTTCTGATCTTCTAGGAGGCATGAGCTGTTCAACAGTGGAACACACTGTCCCTGCAGGAGTGGATTATCTTTTGCCAAAGATTTTCAAGCAGAGCATGAATCAGGACCTACTGTGAATGCTGACTGGCTTTATGGGCACGTACTGTAGATTTCCTACATCAGCAGGGAAACAGATTAAACAAGGTTAAAGATTGCTTCCCACCATATCACATTATCCTTGTCTACTCTATGGATAGTTGGGAGTTTGACACATGGGAAATATAGGTGGGCCAACTTCCCCCCAGATATAGTTTTCCTAGAGCCAGTTTGGTGTAGTGGTTAAAAACTGGGAGACCGTGAGTTCTAGTCCCACCTTAGGCACAAAGCCAGCCGGGTGATCTTGGGCCAGTCACTCTCTCTCAGCCCTGGGAAGCAGGCAATGGTAAACCACTTCTGAAAACTTGCCAAGAATACTGCAGGGACTTGTCCAGGCAGTCGCCAGGAGTCAACACTGACTGGAAGGCACAATCTTCATCATATTCCTACCCAGAAGAATGTCTTACATGTTCTCAACCTGCCTTGGAGGCATTCACAAACCACTGAGCTGTATTTTCTTGGGATTTGAGATGGATTAAATAGAACAATGGCAGACAGAGACAAAAGAGGCATTAACCGGGTACACTTTGTTTTAAAAAGTATCTGTAGCTGTAATTCTAAACACTCTTATTAGAGAGGAATATAGATGGTGGGCTTTGTTACCCACATAGTGAAAGATTTTGTTAGAAATGGGGGATCTGAGCAGATAGAAATGGAAAGGAGCAATCTGATTCTTCAGAGGGCTTCTGTCAGACTAAATATTTGCCTACCATTGCTTTCTGGGTGCTTTTATCTAATAAATAAATACCATATATGGAATTATTGAAAAGGAAAGAGGATACAGACCAGCTTTCCGTCTGGTACTTCAAGAAAGAAAGGATTACTCCTTGAATAAGCCATTACATGTTTGCTTTCTCTGAAGCAACGTTGATGTCTCAATCCAGATTTGTACAACTAACAGCTTTGTTTTATATATTTACTCGGAGCAGCAGTAGCTACCCAATTCACAGTCCATCAGGGTATTCACATTACAACTGGAGGTCTAGTTCAGAAGGTATGCCTTAAAAATTGCAAGGATACAGTGTGTGTGGTGGTGGGGGAATTAATAGGGTTCTTCTGAGGATTTTTGTCCTCAGCCACCGATACCCTTTCACGCAGCACCCCCCCCAGCTCCCCCAATTCCTCAGCAGTACATTTATGAGGACACAGCAGTCCTGATGAGTAGCAGCTGCTCCCCAGAAGCACCTTTCCAGCTGCAGGGAGAGAAAATAGAAGGACATACCCACAGCCTATCCTTCAGGAGATCCACCCTCACCTGTCCTTCGGTAATGATGTGCAGTAAACAGATAGGGTCAAAAAAAGCCAAGATGAGGGCCATGACCTACGGCCAAAGCTCTTCTCCCTTATTATGTGTGTCACATGGTACGTGTAAATAAAGGGCAAGGCTTCAGGTGGGTGGCCATTGCCGCCATCTTGATCATTTTGGCTCCAGCCCTGCAGATGCCCTTGATAATAAAGTTCCTGAAAAGTCCACAGATGTGGAAGGAGATTTAAACTCCTGCTTTAGAAATGCCTTTCCACTTTTTCACAGGTGGGTTGTGACACTACTCTATTAGGAGTAGTTGAAAAACCATTGGAAACCGTTTCCAGCCTTGACTTCTTGACCCAAACCTATTTCCAACAGGATGTTAAGGATGTCTGTGTTCTGTTTAGGGATTTATTTATTTATTTGCATACATTCAGATAAGATACACTTCAGAATTAAAGATCAAGGAATTCAGGGAAAGCTTTCCCGCAGCCCTGATTAGTGTCCCATTTCACTTTCTATACTCCCTTTGCTGTCATCTTTCCCAAGATATGTGGGATACGTTTGTTTGTTTGTGAGATTCATATTCCACTTTTTACCTCTAAGAGCTCCTAAGGTTTTTGATACACACACACACACACACACACACATACATATATTCTCCATTTAATTGTGTCCAATTCTTGGAGACTGCCTGGACTAGTCCCTGCAGTTTTCTTGGCAAGGTTTTTCAGAAGTGGTTTGCCATTGCCTGCTTCCCAGGGCTGAGAGGGAGTGACTGGCCCAAGGTCTCCCAGCCGGCTTCATGCCTAAGGCAGGACTAGAACTCACCATCTCCTGGTTTCTAGCCTGGTGTCTTAACCACTACACCAAACCAGCTCTTGGTGTGGGTGTGGGTGTGTGTGTGTGTGTGTGTGTGGGTGTGTGTGTGTGTGTGTGTGTGTGTGTGTGATTCTAATAAAACACTGAGGTCGGATGTTAGCATTCAGCATAACATTTAAAAGAAACATGGTTGTAAAGCATTGTACAACTTTAAAATGCAGAGAGGCCTCATCTTATTTTTCAAGAAGTTATCTGCTCTAAAACTAAACAATCCAATTTGGGAACCATTTCATTGACTTTGAAGTACTGTGGTGCCCTCTGCTGTATTATCACAGTGGGATTTAATCTGAAATCAAATACAGTATCAGAAAGGATGGAAGGTAATCACACTTTTGTTTGACACTTTTATAATATGTTAGTTTATTAGGAACTCATTCCTGCTGTGCTCCATGTGACTTCCAAGGAAATAAGCCCAAGATTGCAGGCTTAGATTATTAACACTGCATGCCAAGAGGAGCTATATTTCAGCTTAATAAAAAGCTGTCATGAAAATTGCTCCATAGGTTGAAATGTTGTGCACAAATGTTTAATGTATAACCATCCAAATTACAACGTGTGAACTGGAAAAAAACAGTCTTCATCATTCCATTATTTAACATGGGGGAAATGTTTGTTTTTAATTTAAAAAAGAATCTAGAAATATAGAACACCGTAAGTAGAGGAAGTATATTGTAAGTATTGGTACACAAATATTTGAGGATATTGTTTTTACAGTTCCGTTTTAGATGCTCATAATTTCTTAGCTTTTCACAGAATGGGACAAAATTAACAGAAACTGGGATCTCTGTTAAAAGATAGAGCTTGCCAAATTTCATAGATGTCAATCCAAGAGTTTTCAAATGATAGGTTTAAATTCTAGATTTATAAAAATATTCATAACTTGTTTTGAATCATAATGCAGTAAGGCCTACACCAGAAATAAAACCTGTTATGAGGAATATTTGTGGGTAAATTTCAGGTAGATCAGGTCAAGTTTTTTATGCCAAGGGAAAGCAACAGTGATGCCCCCTTCTGAAGTCCAAGTGTGGAGAGAAGATAGAAATATTTCCTTAAAAGAAAGCAGAGCCCTTTTTGTCAGCTCTTTGCTGAAGGTTGCCTGGATTTCAGTTAGGATCATCCACCTGCTTATTCTCCTTCAGAGAAAGGGTGGATGCTGAAATAAGCCTTTTGGGTCCACTTCAGTTGCAAAACCCATCTGTATCCTTGCAATCCTGTCTTGATATTATTTAGGTTTCCTGCTTAGATAGCAGTGACTTTACTAATAAGGTAAAATTGAAGTTGACCCGATTCTATGGTTTAGTGTGTTGCTGCAGTTGGAACTATGATGCTACTTTTCGGTGTTAACTTTTGACATTTTGCATCATCATCATCATCATCATCATCATCATCATCATCATCATCATCATCATCATTATTATATTGTAACTTGACTCAGGATTATTTTAAATGAAAAGTGGGCTAAGCATTATATACAGTGTATATGTACACACACATGTGTGTGTGTGTATATATATATATACACATACATACACACACACACACACACACACCACAGAGAGAGAGAATATATACACATACAGTATATATATATATTTGATTTATATCCTTCTTTTAATTTAGGAATTCAAGGTGGCATACAAGAGCATTCAGAAGGGTGGATGAAGAAAGTCGAAGTCAAAGCTGATTGCATGTTTACCATCTGGACACGCTGTCACTCCCCTCTACCCCATGGTCACCCCTTGTGGCATGCATAGTCCTCCCTTCTCCCCACAATACACTTGTAAGGTAGGCTGGGCTGAGTGAGCATTACCTAGTGACCTTCCATGTCTTGTTTTATTTTTAATGTGGTCTTTTCTGCATTAGTTCTGCACAATTTCTTTACAGGATTTTTGTCAATTGGGAAGCTGCTATGCTGTACTGTCTTTTTTTCTCCATTTCTGGATTAAGTGCTGGAAGACTTTAAAAAAAATGAAATAGATTCTTCTCAGTTTTTCTAAAAGCTTACTTTCTCTGCTACTTGATTCCATTCTACCCCCAAGTGAAAACAATCTTTGTCTGCTGAACTGGAAGCCATTTTGTGATCTTGGCCCAGCACTAGCTTACCATGGTGTCTGTCAAGTGTCATTCTCTCCAGTGTCCCTCCCAGGCTTCAGGGAATGATCTGTGTTGCCATCTTCCTGAGACTTTCAACTGCAGATGCAAAGAGTTAAATTGGGATCCTCTGCCTGCAAACATGTGTCCTTCTCCCTCAACTCTGGTGACCAGGTGATGCCCATAAAAAACACATGGGGCTTGGACTGCACTGTTGTGGCTGCATCTTGACTTTTCTTTCTACCACATCTGCAGACCCCCTGCTGGTGATGAATGCATCTTCCCCATAAGAGAAACTGTAATGTTTTGACTTCTCATGATCAGAAAAAGGAAATTAGGGACAGATGTAGGAATGAAGATGTTGTCTCTCTTGCAACACTGGAATTTGGGTTTGCTGATGGATAGGTGATCCAGAGCAGAAAAATCAACTTATTCCTTTGCATATCAGGGAATTAATATGCTGGCAGGTACTGCTTAAATGGCTTTTTCTGTTGTCAATTCCCTGCCATGTTCCGTTGTTTGCCAAAACTGATGTGTCCCTAAACCAGTAGGGTTCTCAATGTGATGCTTGGTGAAGAAAGCAGGGAACAGGATAATGGGAAGAGGAGCCTGTAAGCTTAGGGTTACAACATTTTGGCTACACAACTGACAACCACCAGATGGCACAGGCCATCAGGATTCTTGGGTTCCAGTCTGGAAGCCCTACGCAACTGAACTGTTGCACATGAACAGATTAAGGATTCTCTGTTCTACCTTGCTTATTACTAGTCATAGGATAACTGCAAGGAATATTGATTTGATTGCTAGCCATATAATTTTATATTAGGACTTTTTCTCGTATTCTTGCGAGAGACTTGTTTTTTTCTCCTTCAAGTTGATCCCCCTAAAATCGTATGCATTTTATTCTCTGGCATACTGCAAGTCAGTAGAAACTAGCTCATTATTCCTCAAATTCATTTTCTTGCATTAAATACATTCTAGAAGCAGAAGAGATGAAAACGCTCCTGAGTGCCTCTTTTCTCCATACAGACGTTAGTAACGCCGAGTTTACTACATTTTGACCGCTAGGTGGCACTGTAGGAATTCACAATAAACGTGTAGAAAGCAAAGCTATCTAAGTATCCGTATACTCTGTGTGTGAGTGCGCGCGCGTGCGCGTGTGTATAAAAGTCAACAACATATTACAGCTATGAAAAATATTAACACATAGATACCCTAAATATTCCCCAAATTATATGAGGTAAACAATTGTCCAAAGAAATTATTTCAGACACAGTTGTCTGGTTCACACTGTGTTTCTTCACTCAGATCTGGGCAGGGTGTCCCGTTGTTGGCAGGCTGAAGAAGTATATAGCGAGTTCGTTTTTTCGTTCCTAAATTTGCACATGTGCCACGGCAGAGGCCCCAAGAAGACCACAGGGACGTCTCACAATCCAGGGGCGTTTCTGCAGGACAGAAGCAGTTGAAACACACGTTGTTTTTCATGCACAACTACAAGATACAGCTTTTCTTGGACAGTCAATCGATCTAATTTTCTCCAAGACAAACATGCAGGCTGAAAGTGCGGAATTATAGCATGAAACCCTGTAAACCAGCCTCAACAGCTTCAGAAAGAAGAAGGGACTAAAGCAAGTAGAACTGATCATTTTGGCAGGGCGTGCATATCCAGATGAGGTGATGCGTGGAAAGAAGGTGTGTGCAAATCAGGCAAAATTGGACCCAATCATTCATTCGAGTCAAAAAATTAAGTCTCATTCCAAAGAAGGGGGTGTCCTTCCCCCCCCCCCCTTTGAGAAAGCAAATTCTGTCAGGGAAGTTTCATGCTGGTTATTCCTAGAAACTCTGAAATCTTGTTCACTGTGGTTGCTGATAGGTGCTAAAGAAGTGTGCTCTTCAAGACAATCCATTTAAACAGCTAGAAACCCCTCATTCCTAATAGAATTTTCTTCGAATAGCTAAATTCTACCATCTATGGTGTAAGATTTTCCATGCCAGATTTCCCACCAATCACGAAAGCTCTCCATGGGGAATTGACACAGACACTGGAGGATAAAGAAATACGGCCGTGTGGCCGTAATCTAAGGACTGGCAAAACAAAGGAACTATTTAACAAGTTGTCCCAATTTCTTACATATTTCTACCCTTAACTTTGAGTTCTTCAACGTCATTTCCCTACCTTTATCCTGTACTCACAAAGGGAAAGTTTTGCTGCTGTTGATTGGAGGAATATGTCCCATTGGTCCTTCAGCGTATGCATTTCTCCCATGGCTAAATTATTACAACAAAATTTTCTCCTTACCCTGTTATAAAGCACTTACCTGAGACTGAATCCTCTATTTCATTATCTATGGCTGTGACATTTGGTTGAGAGACTGGAAACCCCAACTTCTTTCTTTTGAGCTTTACCATGGTCACCCGGGCAATAGGTGGCAGAGTTTTAAGCTTGGGATAATAAAATGAGTTTGCTGGGTGACTTGGGGAGGAACAGGTGATCTGTGAAGTCAAGCACAAACAAAAAGGAGGTGGATTTAGTCAACCACAAATGGTCGCAGTGTGGAAGAACCCTGGTTAGGTTTCCAGCTCCTCCTTTTCAGGGTTCATTCCTCCCTCCAGCAGCCAGCCAGCATTGATCTCAGATAATTTATGTTCAGAAGTGCATCGAGATACTCCAAAATAAGGCTGTACTAGAGTGGAAATACAGTTCTCTCTAGCCAATATGCCTTCTAGTAATACTGAGGTATCCAATAGATTAGGCCGGAAGTGTGAGAACATGAGGGTAGGCTGAAGTTGCCATAACCAAAAAAGAGAGTAGGCACGTAGGCAGAGGACAAAAACCAGGAATCTGATCCGAGATTCCCACTGGGAGGTAGAGAAGAAGGAGTCAAGTCACTGAGGAGCAAAGGAGAAATGTCAGCAGAAGACAAAAGAGTCTGGGAGCCAAGCACACAGAACTCCCCCTAATCCCATCAACAGCTACCAGCTTTGTGAATGAACAAAGCAAGGACTTTGGGGGATAAATTGGGGTGTGAAACCTGCCCACTTTCTGAGTCATTCTGGATGCAGATTTTTTTTGCTTTTGGCTTCTTTCTCTAGTTAGTGCCTAGACAGCCTAGCTGAGAAGGATGTGGTAAATAGGGATGCGTGTGTGAGAGTGTGTGAGAGAGCAAATGTATACTGTGAAGTTTTGCTGCAGCTTTGAACTCATCCAGTCTCTGTGGATGAGCTTCACGTGCCTCAGTGTTCAGCTGAAAGTGATTTGTGTGTGTCCCTAATTATTTCCTGGCTGTTGACCAGGTTGTGTGACTCACATGCTCTAGCTGCACCTATTTGGAAACCCAAGGTAGAAAGCAAGGGGGGTGGGGGCTGCATAATCCACATGCCTCAAGAGGCTGCATGTGCACAAGTGTGCTTGTAACATTTTGGAAGTAGGTGCAGGCTTTCTGTTCATCTGCAAGCAAAGCCCTCTTCTTCCATCCCCCAAATTGCTTCCATAAACTAGTGACCATCTTTGGAATTTTGAAAGCTCTTTCAGAATAGTTTTTATGTTTGCAAAATGGTCACATGGAGAATGGGGCCAATCACAACGCACCCAAAGTCAATGTGAGAAGATGCCCTTTGATATTTCCTATAGCCCCTAGACTTTTCTTCTAGACCCTTGTGTTAAGATGGTTACTTTTTTTCCCCTGACAAATGGGTACCTTTGCAAACAGAGTGCAGGCATGGAGTCATTCCCCCGTCTGTATGGGCCTGGCATGTTCAGTCTCTGCAAAAGGGGAACAAGTCTCTTTCCAACATCATGCTTATCACACACCATCTGCATCTGTTATTCTGAATTAATCTCAGATGATTTATGTTCAGAAGTGTACCAAGACCCTCCAAAATAAGGCTGTACTAGAGTGGAAATACTGTGTTGTGAACGCTGATGATGATGCGTGGTCTTAGTCAACAAAGGAGGAAAACACTGAAGGAGCCAAGATTGTTATAGAACTAATAAGCATGGACCTTCAAGAGACATTGGTAAATTATGTCTTTACATGCACAGATAATTTGATTTTGAGCATGTGGTGATGCAAACACCAAGTTCATAAGAAAAACTCCTCTATGTTTTAAAAAACCAAACATTTCAGAAAATCAGCAACTTCATCTTGTGCACTGTGGCCTTACACATGAATTCTTGGTACTATTCCGAGAAACAGAAATCATTGGTTCAATTCCATCTATAAAAATTTATACCTTTTGTCACACTCCAGAAAGGACTTCAGCGTGGTACACTCCAAAATTAAATACTCTTCTGCACAATTAGAGTAGTATTAGTGCTATCATGCACAGAGTATGCAATCTCCTACATATAAATGAAGAATATTGGTTTCCTTGACTGAAAACAACAGCATTACATTTCTTCTGACAAACAAGGACTTCCTCTAGAATGTGCTTTTCACAGTCTTAGAGAAAACTCGTGCCTTGCATTGTCAAGAGAGGAAACATTGCTGGCAGGTGGACAAACTGATGGTCTCCTCATCTCTGAAACCAGATCAGGTTTCTAAAGCCTGAGTCAAATTGACATCAACCTGGACAAGTCCCTGCAGTTTTCCTGGCAACATTTTTCAGAAGTAGTTTGCCCTTGCCTTCTCCTTCCCAGGGCTGAGAGAGAACAACTGGCCCCAAGTCACCCAGCTGGCTTTGTGTCCAAAGCAGGACTAGAACTCACAGTCTCCCAGTTTGTAGTCTGGTGCCTTAAACCACCACGCCAAACTGGCTCTCACAAATAACATTAGGTTCTGTTTAGAGATTGGCCAAAGAAAATTAACTTTATTCTATCATAAAACATATTCTGCATTTCCCTTCCTAACCCCCCACCCATCTCCTGTTAGCATTTTAGACGAATATTCAATATACTATCTTAATCTCAGTCTATATTCAACCTTAACCACGATTAGAAATAATCCTGCCAGTTTCATAAGCAATGGTGAGAAGTTAGCTTCCTTCTTCCAACCATAGTTGCAAATAAACGAAGAAGCAAAAGTTTTCATCTTACCATTCCTGAAGAATGTATTTGAGTGCCTTTGAGTCAGTGCTGATTCCTGGAGACTGCCTGGACTAGTCCCTGCAGTATTCTTGGCAAGATTTCAGAAGTGGTTTGCCATTGCCTGCTTCCTAGGGCTGAGAGGGTGTGACTGGCCCAAGATCACCCAGCTAGCTTTGTATCAAAGGCAGGACTAGAACTCACAGTCACCGAGTTTCTAGCCTGATGCCTTAACCACAAACTGGCTCTCTATGGCCGATATAGAAATAGACATAGACATAGATGGTATAGATAGGTAGATATAGAGATAGAGAGATAGAGATAGAGATAAGATGAAGCCATCAGAGTTGACCTGATGACATACAATACTTAGCACAAAAAATGTTAATGAAATGGACCATTCCAGGAGTTGGTAAACTGTAAAGGAGCTTACTTCTGTAATTGTATCCCGGGGGATTGTTGCGAAGTTGGGTGAGGAAAACGTAAAGCCGCTATCAGTTCCAGCATCATATGGGAATAGGTCCATGGACACTTGGCCTTTCCAGTGATCCTTTTCACACAGATTAAAATTCTCAATCCCCACAAACCAGTCAGGACTGGGCACGATTCGTACTGCAATGGATACCTGGGCATTGAGAAAAACTCTTGCTTCAAAAACTTGACTAAGCGTGGTTCTCTCTAATTAGGTCATTTTACCACAGACCTTCATCTAAATAAGCCAATGTAGCCACATGCTAGAATTATTACAATCAAGGAGTTAGAAACTAATCCAAGTTATTTTCAAATTCAGCTAAAAATATTACTTTCCCAAGAAGTTCAAAGCAGTTGACAATAAAAATAGATAGACAGTCAGCGGTGTGTGATAGATTAAACTTCCTAGACTATAAGTAATACGAAGTGAAGCATTATTTTAATATAGTTGAATTCATAGCCACATGATTCCTAGAGCTGCAGTCTTAATAATGAGTTATATTTCATTGATGACCTTCCCAATGAATTAAAAGGTTTCCCCAAATAATCCAGTCTTTTTATGGTAATAAAACATGTGGGTGATAGGCACGGTCCTTAATCTTCAGTGCAATCAAATACAGAAGAAAATGCCAAGACGTGCCAGTTGAGATATATTCATGCTCTGAACCCTCTCCTGATTTAATTGCTTGCAAATTTATGCAACGGTAATTAAAAGAATAATAACTGTTCATCTTAAGTATAATGGACTAATATTTCCTTACTCCATTTGCAGCTTTACAGCTTTGCGACTGTGCCTGCTCCTTAAACAAGGGCCACAAGACATTTCCAACTTACTAAGGGATGTCCTGCATCAACTTCAAAGGCAGTAGAAGTCTGTCCCGTCCCAGTGGCCACAGCAGAAGCAGAGAAGATTCCATAAATACTTTGCATTTTCTCTCCAGCTGCTTCTATTTCCTTCATGAGTGCCCAGGGTTCCCCTCTTTCAACAAAGTCACGCATGCCATTGCTGGCATACGCATTGGCTTTCCACATGCTGTAGTCAGAATTGTGGGCCACGCCTGTCGAAGACAAGACACGCAAAAGGCAGATTTGGAATTACTTCATCCATAAAGTCATCCTGTTTCTCTCTTCTCTGTCTTGAAGGGAGGTAATTTGTGTCTTGAAACAAAAGGAATGTTGTTTACTTCTGCTGCAGAAAATTGAAACCAGCCATAGAAGCTCTCCCAGATCGTGCATTCTATGCTGTCTATCAGGGACATTAATTTGGAGGTAACAGAATAACCAGCAAAAGGAGGAGGAGGAGGTAAAGAGAGGGGTGTCTCCAGGAGGGCCCAAAAAGTCAAGATGGCAGTCTCAACCACACAGAAGGATCGGGGCTCTGATAGTGTGGTCATGCCTGCCATACTGATTTTTGGTACTATCCTGTGGACACCCTTGGGTGAGGGCACTTGGTTTTCCTTACCTAGGAGTGAGGACCACTGTGCTGGAGGCCTGTACAGCGGATACTGCTTGGGAAATGCTACTTGGCTCCATTTCCCCGTGAACACAATGCTGTATGTCGCTGGGTCTTCTGCATCACAAAGGGTATCTCCGTCAAGGGGGACAGAAGCAACACAACTCAGGAGTGTTACAAGTAGCGCTGTGATTGCCTTGTCAGAACCAGACACAGGTAGTGAGTTTCCCATTTCCTTGCCCGTGGGGATTAACACAAACAAACAAACACAGCCACATTAGTGGATTCCACAGGTAAATGCTTAGTCTCTGCCTATAATCTATGAAATCAATAGACATCACTTGACACCCAGAAGATCTTTTAAAAAGAATCCAAGCAAAGAAAAAATGGCATTTTCATTATTTCTTGCCAGCAAAAAAAACAGACCAGAGCAGCTATTCTGGTTTTGGGTAGTTCACTGGCAATTGCCAGGAGAAAAACAGGCCTGTTTTTTGCCAGCAAGGAAGAAATAAGAAGTGCTTTCATGGCCTATGCAGTGATGTCACTACACCAGCCCTTCCCTGCAGCAGCATCACAATACAGATGTGTAAAGAAGGGGGTTGCGTAGTGACGTCACAGCAGGGCAGAGTTTAATATAACTTAATATAAGATTTGCTACCGATGCTCCTGTGCTAATCGTAGGTTAAATTTCAAGCACAGAGAACATACAACTACCCAAAACCCTTGCTAAATTTAAGGGTCCTGTAGAAGAGATTCACCTTTCTTCCCATTGAACACCCTTTGAAATTACAACAGAAACTCAAGCATCCATTTCTGATTTGGGAAAAAAAATGTGTTTTTCATAGTATGCTTTTAACAGGCTGATTTGATTTGTTACCTTGTTAGAATCATACATTGGGCTTGATTCCGGTCACCAAAGTTCCAGCACATGCTGAAGAATATATAGCTGCATTTTGATTTTTTGCTCTAAGACATATTTCTTTAAAAATAGAATAAAGGAACTGAATGCTCACTTAACCCCTTTCAACTTTAATTCATTACGTAGCGGCAATGTTGCAGGGAGGAAAAAATACCTTAGAAAACACCAGAATTGTATAAAGGCAAACCAACTCACAATTCTAAGATTATAGTTAACACCCTAAATTTTAGCTTTCCTTAAAAAGCTTTTCTGCTTTAAGAACTGGGCATAAATACAGAACTGCTCGACTGTAATCGCTGTACATTAATCACTCATGCAAGCATTTTGGACTTACGGATGTTCCTGGGGCTCTCAGATGGTTAGGCGTACTTGCTTTGTCTCCCAGCTGGAAAATCTGCAAGGGGAAGAGGGGAAGTCTCGCTATTTATGCCTGCAAAAGTCCCTTTAGTCCAACTACTGCAATTTTTCGACTCCCTGAACACATCTTGTGCTGCTGGAAACATCTGTACTGCCTATGACAATGAGTTGAATGCCAGCTGTGGAAAAAAGCCATAAGAACTGCGTTTAAACTTCTGCTAGCCCACAAGTTTGCCCTCCCTTGAAGGTTTTTGATGATGTCCCTTTCCC